>NC_138318.1:38167500-38222500 GCF_965601325.2 Salmo salar
AAGCAGACACACACACACTGACACACACGCACACTGACACACACACAGACACACGCAAAAATGCGTGCAAGCACGGACGCACACCAGGTGGCATGATGAAAAAGACTTTAATAACTTTCAGATGAGAGAAGCCTCTCTCATTACCAATCATACAGAGATTAACATTAGGTAGCAGTTGAAATTGTTTTGTTCCAATTGGAATAGCATTATAACTTATTTCAGAGCGACTTCAGGTTGGAAATCAAGCTTCTGGTGTGGCACCTCACAGAGAAATGGTGTCTCGCATGGTGCTCGTCGCTAGGTTTGGCACCTCACAGAGAGCTTGCTGCTAGGTTTGGCACCTCACAGAGAGCTGGTGTCTCGCATGGTGCTCGTTGCTAGGTTTGGCCCCTCACAGAGAGCTTGCTGCTAGGTTTGTCACCTCAAGAGAGCTGGCTGCTAGGTTTGGCCCCTCACAGAGAGCTTGCTGCTAGGTTTGGCACCTCACAGAGAGCTGGTGTCTGGCATGGTGCTCGTTGCTAGGTTTGGCACCTCACAGAGAGCTGGTGTCTGGCATGGTGCTCGTTGCTAGGTTTGGCACCTCACAGAGAGCTGGTGTCTGGCATGGTGCTTGATGCTAGGTTTGGTCCCTCACAGAGAGCTTGCTGCTAGGTGTGGCCCCTCACAGAGAGCTTGCTGCTAGGTTTGTCACCTCAAGAGAGCTGGTGTCTGGCATTGTGCTCGTTGCTAGGTTTGGCCCCTCACAGAGAGCTCACTGCTAGGTTTGGCCCCTCACAGAGAGCTCGTTGCTAGGTTTGGCACCTCACAGAGAGCTTGCTGCTAGGTTTGGCCCCTCACAGAGAGCTGGTGTCTGGCATGGTGCTCGTTGCTAGGTTTGGCCCCTCACAGAGAGCTGGTGTCTGGCATGGTGCTCGTTGCTAGGTTTGGTCCCTCACAGAGAGCTTGCTGCTAGGTTTGGTACCTCACAGAGAGCTGGTGTCTCGCATGGTGCTCATTGCTAGGTTTGGCACCTCACAGAGAGCTTGCTGCTAGGTTTGGCACCTCACAGAGAGCTGGTGTCTGGCATGGTGCTCGTTGCTAGGATTGTCACCTCAAGAGAGCTGGTGTCTGGCATGGTGCTCGTTGCTAGGTTTGTCACCTCAAGAGAGCTGGTGTCTGGCATGGTGCTTGATGCTAGGTTTGGCCCCTCACAGAGAGCTCGCTGCTAGGTTTGTCACCTCAAGAGAGCTGGTGTCTGGCATGGTGCTCGTTGCTAGGTTTGTCACCTCAAGAGAGATGGTGTCTGGCATGGTGCTCGTTGCTAGGTTTGGCCCCTCACAGAGAGCTCGCTGCTAGGTTTGGCCCCTCACAGAGAGCTTGCTGCTAGGTTTGGGCCCTCACAGAGAGCTTGCTGCTAGGTTTTGCCCCTC
This sequence comes from Salmo salar, assembly GCF_965601325.2. Classification (NCBI taxonomy): domain Eukaryota; kingdom Metazoa; phylum Chordata; class Actinopteri; order Salmoniformes; family Salmonidae; genus Salmo; species Salmo salar. Next base: position 38,168,910 of record NC_138318.1, read on the forward strand.
ACAGAGAGCTTGCTGCTAGGTTTGGCCCCTCACAGAGAGCTTGCTGCTAGGTTTGGCCCCTCACAGAGAGCTTGCTGCTAGGTTTGGCCCCTCACAGAGAGCTTGTTGCTAGGTTTGGCCCCTCACAGAGAGCTTGTTGCTAGGTTTGGCCCCTCACAGAGAGCTTGTTGCTAGGTTTGGCCCCTCACAGAGAGCTTGTTGCTAGGTTTGGCCCCTCACAGAGAGCTTGTTGCTAGGTTTGGCCCCTCACAGAGAGCTTGTTGCTAGGTTTGGCACCTCACAGAGAGCTTGCTGCTAGGTTTGGCTCTAATCAGACAGGTACCTGCATGCAGGCACACACCTACCTCAGTGGGCTAAAACCGGATGCATCTAGTTTTCAGGGGAAAAGGAAGAGAACCGGTCTGCTTTTGGACGTGTGCCTCAATGTTTACAGTCCCCGGTGAAACATCGAGCAGAGAGTTAAGGCGCGTTTGCTTGCTGGTTCTCTAAAGTTGCTTTCATCTGGAATTTGATTGGTTGATTGGTTGAACGGTGCAGAAGAGAACGTCCACCGACAGTTTTTTGTCTTGCTATGTTAGGTTAGGCACACACACACACACACACATATATACACACACACACACATATACACACACACACATACACACACACACACATATACACACACACATATATACACACACACATATACACACACACATATACACACACTTGGCGGGGAAGCGCCACACAACTGTGCGCAGTGACAACTGTATATGTGTGTGCGTGTGGTGTGTGTGTGTGTGTGTGTGTGTGTGTGTGTGTGTGTGTGTGTGTGTGTGTGTGTGTGTGTGTGTGTGTGTGTGTGTGTGTGTGTGTGTCGTCCCACCGCACCGTAAACGGTGATTACTAACCTTAGACCGCTCTGCTATCAGTAGCACCACAGGCTGTACAGAATCAGTGGTTTTTGACAATTGTACCTTAATAATGATTTAATAGATATATTATACGTTTTATTGTCAGATTTGAATAGCACAAATGGGAAAAGACTCAGGTCATCAGATGGGGAAAGGGAGGAGGGGGAAGGGAGGAGGGGGAAGGGAGGAGGGGAAAAGAGAGGAGGGGAAAGGGAGGAGGGGAAAAGAGAGGAGGGGAAAGGGAGGAGGGGAAAAGAGAGGAGGGGAAAGGGAGGAGGGGGAAGGGAGGAGGGGAAAGGGAGGAGGGGGAAGGGGGAAGAAAAGGGAAGAGGGGGAAGAGAGGAGGGGAAAGGGAGGAGGGGGAAAGAGAGGAGGGGAAAGGGAGGAGGGGAAAGGGAGGAGGGGGAAAGAGAGGAGGGGAAAGGGAGGAGGGGAAAGGGAGGAGGGGGAAAGAGAGGAGGGGAAAGGGAGGAGGGGAAAGGGGGAAGAAAAGGGAGGAGGGGGAAGGGAGGAGGGGAAAGGGAGGAGGGGAAAGGGAGGAGGGGGAAGGGAGGAGGGGAAAGGGAGGAGGGGAAAGGGAGGAGGGGGAAGGGAGGAGGGGAAAGGGAGGAGGGGGAAGGGAAGAGGGGAAAGGAGGAGGGGAAAGGGATGAGGGGAAAGGGAGGAGGGGGAAGGGAGGAGGGGAAAGGGAGGAGGGGAAAGGGAGGAGGGGGAAGGGAGGAGGGGGAAGAGAGGAGGGGAAAAGGAGGAGGGGAAAGGAGGAGGAAAAGGGAGGAGGGGGAAGGGAGGAGGGGAAAGGAGGAGGAAAAAGAGGTGGGGATGGGAGAGGGGGAGGGGAAAGGGAGGAGGGGAGTCTACCATAGTCACACATGGGGGTAGAGGATGATCTTTTGTCATTTTAATTCCAATGATATGTAGAAAAAATACCAATCTAAGTCATCACTGATCAGATGTAAAAATAAAAATAAGTTTGGTTTGTGTATTCCGGTACACAACAGTGTACCAAGGAGATCTTAGTCACAACAGCATAATTATTATATTTCTTTTTTTAAATCACATATTCAAGCATCACCTACGGTATTCAACATGGGACCAGTGAGGAGGTAAACGAACAGAGTGAGAATTGCACCATCTGACATCAGAGTGTTTTCATCTTCACCGTGGAAACAGCTTCATTATTCATGAGAGAGAGAGAGATGGAAGATGGACCAGATACATTGTTCCTTTAAAAAAAAATTAAAAAATAATCTGTTTCGTTATTTCATGGACTTGTGAAACCTGGCAATGTTTCGCTGTGAGTGGGTCCTGATGTGTTCTGATACATACAAGAGGAGGAACTCAGAGGAGGAACTCAGAGGAGGAACTCAGAGGAAGAACTCAGAGGAGGAACTCAGAGGAGGAACTCAGAGGAAGAACTCAGAGGAGGAACTCAGAGGAAGAACTCAGAGGAGGAACTCAGAGGAGGAACTCAGAGGAAGAACTCAGAGGAGGAACTCAGAGGAGGAACTCAGAGGAAGAACTCAGAGGAGGAACTCAGAGGAGGAACTCAGAGGAGGAACTCAGAGGAGGAACTCAGAGGAAGAACTCAGAGGAGGAACTCAGAGGGGGAATAAAATGAATTGAGAAGACTGGGCATCACGGAGCCACTGACACACCAAAGTGACTGCAGGTAATTGGTCACTCATTGATTGGTTTTGGACTGGTCTGTTTGAGGCTTTACTGAACTGTTAACTTATAACATGAATGGTTCTGACCCGTCTGTAATACTACAATAAATAACGTTTTCACAGTGACACTAACCCCGTCTCTGAGACGGCTGAGATGGTTGTGGTAAAGTGGGGTCAAGTTTAGAGTTCCTGTGTTAAGGTCTGCAGGACACAAAGGAGAGGGGAGGGGCAGGAAACTAAGAAGGCCCATTCACACCCAAAACATCCAATAAAAAAAATCACACCTTCATTGCGTCTCACAATTATTCAATGAATAAGTTCACTAGTGGGTTCACACTTTTACTCTCTCGCGGCGTTCAACGCTGTCTCACGTTGACTCTCATAGGGATTCAATACCAACACAACAGTGACGTTGTGACTTTCCTTTCAAGTTGACACTTAACTGTCTCACAAGATCCTGACAGACACGTCGTAGGGAGATCTTACACGTGCTGTATTCAGAAAACCGTAGGATGTGCCAGACAGAGACAGAGTAACACCTACACATACAAGGTCACCAGGGTTGTTTGTAACAAGTTGTTTGTGAGACCCAAAAGTCGTGTGTTTTTTTGTTGAATTAGGGAGTTATCTGAAATACATTTAGAGTTCTGGGATTGAAATCAATGTGACTTTCCAAATATTAACACCCATCCTCTAATCTTACACTGTTTGTCTGTTTGTCTGTTTGTGGGTGTGTGTGTGTGTGTGTGTGTGTGTGTGTGTGTGCGCGTGTGTGTGTGTGTGTGTGTGTGTGTGTGTGTGTGTGTGTGTGTGTGTGTGTGTGTGGTGTGTGTGTGTGTGTGTGTGTGTGTGTGTGTGTGTGTGTGTGTGTGTGTGTGTGTGTGTGTGTGTGTGGTGTTTGGAGTTGAGTTTCAGTAAATAAAACATTACGCTAATTGAGACATCTGGCAGGACAGACTGGGAGAGAGAGAGATAGAGAGAGTGAGATAGAGACATTTGAATTGAACCTGAGAAAGCAGAAACTGCAGCAGAGACAGAGGGATGAAATAGTTACACATGGTTAGGTGTTACATTACTGCAGTACAAATGGGAAGTGATGAAAATGAAGCAGAAAGTATGGTAATGGTTCAGAAAATCTGATTGGGAGAGATAACGAGACAGAGAGCGATGAGGAGAGAGAGAGAGAGAGAGAGAGAGAGAGTTGGTGAGAGAGAGAGAGAGAGAGAGAGAGAGAGAGAGAGAGAGAGAGAGAGAGAGTTGGTGAGAGTGATTTTCTGATTATGAGAGAAACATGCACAGGCAAGACCCTTCCTCTGCCTGATTACAGCTGTGTTCCATCTATCCTCTCTTCTCTTCCCTTCCCTTTTTCGATGATGGACAAACTAAACATGGATGTTGCATCCCAGAGGCAAGTCTGAACACATCAAAGACATCAAACTACAGACTGACAGACTGACAGGAACTAATAGATTGTCCTCAAAGCGGGCAAAGAAGGTGTTTGTTTGTCTGGAAGCATGGCGAAGAATGGTGTCGACAGAGATGGTCGCCTCACTTGGAGTTCTTTGGAAACTATGCAGTTTTATGTTTTTTTTATGTATTCATTCTTACATTGTTACCCCAGGAAATCTTAAGTCTTATTACATACAGCAGGGAAGAACTATTGGATATAAGAGCAACGTCAACTTATCAACATTACGACCAGGAATACGACTTTCCCCTAAGCGGATCCTCTGTTTGGACCACCACCAAGGACAATGGATCGGATCCCAGTAGCCCGACCCAAAACAATGGCACCGCAGAAGGGGCAGACGGAGCAGTCTCCTGGTCAGGCTCAGTAGACGTGCACATCGCCAACCACTCCCGAGTATACTACTCGCCAATGTCCTCTTGACAACAATGTAGACGAAATTGGAGCAAGTGTTGCCTTCCAGAGAGACATCGAGATCGTAACTTTCTCTGTTTCACGGTAACATGTCTCTCAGGATATGTTGTCAGAATCGGTCCAGCCACCGGGCTTCTCCATAAATCGAGCCGACAGAGATAAACACCTCTCTTGGAAGAGGAAGGGCGGGGGTGTAAGCTTTATGATTAACGACTCATGGTGTAATCATAACAACATACAGGAACAGGAAGTCCTTCTGCTCACCTGACCTAGAATTCCTTACAATCAGGTGCCGGCCATTTTACCTACCAAGAGAATTCTCGTCAGTTATAGTCACTCGACCACAGCTACTCTAACTTCCGCGATGCATACAAAGCCCTCCCCCGCCCTCCTTTCGGTAAATCCGACCATGACGCCATCTTGCTCGTACCGTCTTATAGGCAGAAACTCAAACAGGATGTACCAGTGACGAGAACCATTCAACACTGGTCTGACCAATCGGAATCCACGCTTCAAGATTGTTTTGATCATGCGGACTGGAATAAGCCTCAGAGAACAACATTGACCTTAACACTGACTTGGTGAGTGTGTTTACAAAGAAGTGCTTTGGAGATGTTGTACCCACTGTGACTATTAAAACCTACCCTAACCAGAAACCATGGATGGATGGCAGCATTCGTGCAGAACTGAAAGTAGAAACCACCGTATTTAACCATGGAAAAAGTAAAAAGTAAAAAAGTAAAAGTAAAAAGTATATTATTTTCTTTAGGAATGTAGTGGTATGTAGTATTAATGTAGTGGAATGTAGTATTAAAACCTACCCTAACCAGAAACCATGGATGGATGGCAGCATTTGTACAGAACTGAAAGTAGAAACCACCGCATTTAACCATGGAAAGAGACTTGGAAATATGGCTGAATATAAACAGTATAGTTATTTCCTGTGCAAGGCAATCAAACAAGTGAAATGCCGGTACAGGGACAAAGTGGAGTTGCAATTCAACGGCTCAGACACGAGACGTATGTGGCAGGGTCTACAGGAAATCACAGACTACAAAAAGAAAACCAGCCACGCCACGGACACCGACGTCACGCTTCAAGACAAACTAAACACCTTTGCCCGCTTTGAGGACAATACAGTCCCCCGCCTCTCCTTCTCTGTGGCTGATATGAGTAAAACATTTAAATGAGTTAACCCTCGCAAGGCTGCTGGCCCAGACGGCATCCCTAGCCGTGTCCTCAGAGCACGCGCAGACCAGCTGGCTGGTGTGTTTACGGACATATTCAATTGCTCCCTATCCCAGTCTGCTGTCCTTACATGCTTCAAGATGTCTACCATTATTCCTGTACCCAAGAAGGCAAAGATAACTGAACTAAATGACTACCACTCCATATCACTCACTTCTGTTATCATGAAGTGCTTCGAGAAGCTAGTCAAGGATCATATCACCTCCACCTTACCGGCCACCCTAGAACAACTTCAGTTTGCATACCGCCCTAACAGGTCCACAGATGACGCAATCACCATCACACTGCACACTACCCTATCCCATCTGGACAAAAATAATACCTATGTAAGAATGCTGTTCATTGACTACAGCTCAGCATTCAACACCATAGTACCCTCCAAGCTCATCATTAAGCTGGAGGCCCTGGGTCTCAACCCTGCCCTGTGCAACTGGATCCTGGACTTTCTGACGGGCCGCCCCCCAGGTGGTGAAATCCCTCTCCTGTACTCCCTGTTCACCCACGACTGCGTGGCCGTGCATGCCTCCAACTCAATCATAAAGTTTGCAAACAACACAACAGTAGTGGGCTTGACTACCAACAATGATGAGACGGCCTACAGGGAGGAGATGAGGGCACTCGGAGTGTGGTGTCAGGAAAACAACCTCTCACTCAACGTCAACAAAACAAAACAAAGGAGATGATTGTGGACTTCAGGAAACAGCAGAGGGATAACTTCCCACATCGACGGGACAGAGAAGGTGGAATGTTTTATGTTCCTGGGCGTAGACATCACAGACAAACTGAAATGGTCCACCCAAACAGACAGTGTGGTGAAGAAGGCGCAACAGCACCTCTTCAACCTCAGGAGGCAGAAGAAATTTAGAACTGTATCACAGCCTGGTACGGCAACTGCACCATCCCATAACCGTAAGGCTCTCCAGAGGGTGGTGCGGTCTGCACAACGCATCACCGGCGGCAAACTACCTGCTCTCCATGACACCTACAGCACCCGATGTCACAGGAAGGCCAAAAAGATCATCAAGGACAACAACCACCCGAGCCACTGCCTGTTCACCCCGCTATCATCCAGGAGGCGAGGACAGTACAGGTGCATCAAAGCTGGGACCAAGAGACTGAAGAACAGCTTCTATCTCAAGGCCATCAGACTGCTAAACAGCAATCACTAACACAGAGAGGCTGCTGCCTACATTGAGACCCAATCACTGGACACTTTAAATAATGCCACTTTAATAATGTTACATATCTTACATGACTCATCTCATATGTATATACTGTATTTTATACCATCTATTGCACCTTTCCTATGCCGCTCGGCCATCGCTCATCCATATACTTATATGTACATATTCTCATTCACCCCTTTAGATTTGTGTGTATTAGGTAGGTGTTGGGGAATTGTTAGAATACTTGTTAGATATTGCTGCACTGTTGGAACTAGAAGCACAAGCATTTAGCTGCACTCACATTAACAGTCACATGCTCCAAATACAACAGGTGTAGACCTTACAGTGAAATGCTGAATACAACAGGTGTAGTAGACCTTACAGTGAAATGCTGAATACAACAGGTGTAGACCGTACAGTGAAATGCTGAATACAAGCCCTTAACCAACAATGCAGTTTAAAAAATATGAATAAGAATAAGAAATAAATGATATTCCCATAGTAGCTCTGATCTTATAGTGACACTAAACAGAGAATAAGGTGCAGTTTCGGACATCCATGTTGTAATCTGACCTGTGATTGGTTCAGCTGGTCTGAGGTACTGCATCTCAGTGCTAGAGGCGTCACTACAGACCCTGGTTCAGCTGTCTGAGGTACTGCATCTCAGTGCTAGAGGCATCACTACAGACCCTGGTTCAGCTGGTCTGAGGTACTGCATCTCAGTGCTAGAGGCGTCACTACAGACCCTGGTTCAGCTGTCTGAGGTACTGCATCTCAGTGCTAGAGGCGTCACTACAGACCCTGGTTCAGCGTTCTGAGGTACTGCATCTCAGTGCTAGAGGCATCACTACAGACCCTGGTTCAGCTGTCTGAGGTACTGCATCTCAGTGCTAGAGGCATCACTACAGACCCTGGTTCAGCTGGTCTGAGGTACTGCATCTCAGTGCTAGAGGCGTCACTACAGACCCTGGTTCAGCTGGTCTGAGGTACTGCATCTCAGTGCTAGAGGCATCACTACAGACCCTGGTTCAGTGGTCTGAGGTACTGCATCTCAGTGCTAGAGGCGTCACTACAGACCCTGGTTCAGCTGGTCTGAGGTACTGCATCTCAGTGCTAGAGGCGACACTACAGACCCTGGTTCAGCGGTCTGAGGTACTGCATCTCAGCGCTAGAGGCATCACTACAGACCCTGGTTCAGCTGTCTGAGGTACTGCATCTCAGCGCTAGAGGCGTCACTACAGACCCTGGTTCAGCTGTCTGAGGTACTGCATCTCAGCGCTAGAGGCGTCACTACAGACCCTGGTTCAGCTGTCTGAGGTACTGCATCTCAGTGCTAGAGGCGTCACTACAGACCCTGGTTCAGCTGTCTGAGGTACTGCATCTCAGTGCTAGAGGCGTCACTACAGACCCTGGTTCAGCGTTCTGAGGTACTGCATCTCAGTGCTAGAGGCATCACTACAGACCCTGGTTCAGCTGTCTGAGGTACTGCATCTCAGTGCTAGAGGCATCACTATAGACCCTGGTTCAGCGGTCTGAGGTACTGCATCTCAGTGCTAGAGGCATCACTACAGACCCTGGTTCTGCTGTCTGAGGTACTGCATCTCAGTGCTAGAGGTATCACTACAGACCCTGGTTCAGCTGTCTGAGGTACTGCATCTCAGTGCTAGAGGCATCACTACAGACCCTGGTTCAGCTGTCTGAGGTACTGCATCTCAGTGCTAGAGGCGTCACTATAGACCCTGGTTCAGCTGTCTGAGGTACTGCATCTCAGTGCTAGAGGCGTCACTATAGACCCTGGTTCAATTCCAGGGTGTGTCACAACCGGCTGTGATTGGGAGTCCCATAGGGCGTCGTACAATTGTCCCAGCGTCGTCCGGGTTCAGGATTTGGCCGAGGTAGGCCGTCATTGTAAATGCGAATTTGTTCTTAACTTACTTACCCAGATAAATAAAGGTTAAATAAATAAAAAAAATCCAAACACCAAAATATCAGTTTGACTGAAGTAATGAACAGATGGTAACTTTCCATAAGGTTTTTAACTGATGTCCACTGGCGTTATCCATATTAAAGTCTATGGGAAGTCTATTGGTTTATGTGTTGTTCACGTCAGGTCAGGTTTAGTTATCTGTCCATCTCCGTGTCACTAATTGAATTTCAGTGTCAGTTTAATCACGTATGTGTTTAGTCATCTGTTGCATTACTTTGTTAGTGTTAACTTCCCCTCAAGCACTGTTAACGAACCCAACTTAAACAAACAAGACACACGGACAAACAGACGTATGGACAGAACCTATTTTAACATCTTTTCATATGTATGGGTCCCTTTCCTTATGTGAAGTTTTTCTTTTCATCCAACTTCCTTATGTGACTACCAACTTCATGGTTATGTGTGCTGGATCTGACCTGGATATTACTGCATCTATCTTATCTACGGGACAGAAAGACAGCCTTTAAATGGGTATACTCTCCTTTCTGGTGGCCATTTGGAATTTACCCACAGACATTTTAGCAAAGTCTCTTTTTAACCTCTATTTCACAATCATTCTCAATCTCGGCAAATAATTGTATCATGAAATTGGTGTTCCAAAAAAAAACGATCCCCTTTTTTCAATGTTTAAACTATTACAATTGAAAGATGAAGTCGCAGCAAGGAGATCCTCAATTAGACCTCACATAATTGTAGTTTAAAAAATATATATATATATTTTCTTATTCTGTTATTCAACTTCCTTATGTCATCGTCAAATTTGGTGTTCACATAACCTTCTGAGCAGGATCAATTTCTACTACTTATCTGTCTCTGTGACAGACAGACAGACAGACAGACAGACAGACAGACAGACAGACAGACAGACAGACAGACAGACAGACAGACAGACAGACAGACAGACAGACAGACAGACAGACAGACAGACAGACAGACAGACAGACAGACAGACAGACAGACAGACAGACTCTGTGGATACCCCATATGAGAACATCTTGACTGGATGCGTCACCGCTTGGCATGGCAATTGCTTGGCATTTGACTGCAAAACACTACAGAGGGTAATGCGGAAAGCCCAGGACCTCTATACCAGGCGGAGTCAGGAAGGCCCTAAAAACTGTCATAGACTCCAGCTACCCAAGACTGTTCTCTCTGCTACCGGATGGAAAGCAGGTACCAATGTCTGGACCAGTAGCAGGACCCTGAACAGCGTCTACCCCCAAGCCATAAGACTGATAAATAGTTAGTGAAATAGTTAACCAACTAGCTACAACTAGACTATCTGCATTGACCCGTTTTTGACCCATCACATACGCTGCTGCTACTGGTTATTACATGGATCTTTACTCCTAGTTATATGTACATATCTACGTCAAATACCTCGTTTTACTTTTGTATTATGTCTCTATTTCTTTTCTCTCTGCATTGCTGGGAAGAGACCGTAAGTAAACATTTCACTGTTTTATTTCATTTGATATAAGGGTAGATCAGAGTATGGGATTGAGGTCAGGTTATAGGGGACGGTGGGAGGATGTCCAATCAGGTTATAGGGGACGGTGGGAGGATGTCCAATCAGGTTATAGGGGATGGTGGGAGGATGTCCAATCAGGTTATAGGGGACGGTGGGGGGTTGTCCAATCAGGTTATAGGGGACGGTGGGAGGATGTCCAATCAGGTTATAGGGGACGGTGGGAGGATGTCCAATCAGGTTATAGGGGACGGTGGGGGGTTGTCCAATCAGGTTATAGGGGACGGTGGGAGGATGTCCAATCAGGTTATAGGGGACGGTGGGAGGATGTCCAATCAGGTTATAGGGGATGGTGGGAGGATGTCCTATCAAGTTATAGGGGACGGTGGGGGGATGTCCAATCAGGTTATAGGGGATGGTGGGAGGATGTCCTATCAAGTTATAGGGGATGGTGGGGGGATGTCCAATCAGGTTATAGGGGACGTACTACTTGATATTTTCATTCAAAAAGCGTTTAAAACAAATCCTTAAAAATGATGTATTCTTGTTGTTAAACATCCAAACTAATTACCTATGAAATCTTTTAACCTTTCCCCCATGTCTGCTTGTCACCATACATACAATATGGTAAACAGATGAGAGAGAGAGAGAGAGAGAGAGAGAGAGAGAGAGAGAGAGAGAGAGAGAGAGAGAGAGATGAGAGAGAGAGAGAGAGAGAGAGAGAGATAAAAGAGAGTGAGAGAGATGAAAGAGAGAGACAGAGAGGGAGAGAGAGACAGAGAGGGAGAGAGAGACAGAGAGAGAGAGAGAGAGAGAGAGAGAGAGAGAGAGAGAGAGAGAGAGATAAAAGAGAGAGACAGAGAGGGAGAGAGAGACAGAGAGAGAGAGAGAGAGAGAGAGAGAGAGAGAGAGAGAGAGAGAGAGAGAGAGAGATAAAAGAGAGTGAGAGAGATGAAAGAGAGTGAGAGAGATGAAAGGGAGAGAGAGACAGAGAGAGAGAGAGAGAGAGACAGAGAGAGAGAGAGAGAGACAGAGAGAGAGAGAGCAAGAGAGAGAGAGAGAGAGAGAGAGAGATGAGAGAAGGAGTTTCTCCCAGTGAAAACAGTCCATGGTGGTTATTAGGGAAGCTGTTGTGGGACTTTGTGACTTACAATCAAATACCCACTGATTATTGAAGCAACAATAAACTACAATTGCTACATGCCTCATGAGTTTAACACAACTACTATACATATCATTACCAGAAGTGACAGGGCTGCTATTTTGCTGTAAAATGAATGGCACAATGTAGTTTTATTGGAGGTTTTAATTGCAGAGAGAGGACCCATTGGTCGGTCAGTCGTCATCTCTCTCTCTCTCTCTCTCTCTCTCTCTCTCTCTCACATTATTCATCATTTATGAAGCTGGATCCCAGTTAAACTTCAGTTAAACTTTCCAAAGTATCTAATTGGTTTATCTGGAAGCCTGCGATATCATGCTGCCCCATTGCACATAGGAAGTATGGCATACAGACAGACACCGGCATACAAGCAGACATTTAATATCCTCTCTCACACACACACACACACACACACACACACACACACACACACACACACACACACACACACACACACACACACACACTCACGTCTGCCAGCTTGCTTGTCCAATCAGATCTCTGCAGCCTCCCTACTGACGTCAAGAGAAGCAGAACTAGTTTTTCTATTGGGAGATTGACCTCTTAAAAGACATTTAGGAGGCGGTCAACGACAAGGGGAAAGGGGATGTACCCCCATCAGTGCAGTAATAATACATATGAATTAGGTCTACAGTACAGTGGCCAGAGAAGGATGGTATGAATAAGGTCTACCTCACAGTGGCCAGAGAAGGATGGTATGAATAAGGTCTACCTCACAGTGGCCAGAGAAGGATGGTATGAATAAGGTCTACCTCACAGTGGCCAGAGAAGGATGGTATGAATAAGGTCTACAGTACAGTGGCCAGAGAAGGATGGTATGAATAAGGTCTACATCACAGTGGCCAGAGAAGGATGGTATGAATAAGGTCTACATCACAGTGGCCAGAGAAGGATGGTATGAATAAGGTCTACAGTACAGTGGCCAGAGAAGGATGGTATGAATAAGGTCTACATCACAGTGGCCAGAGAAGGATGGTATGAATAAGGTCTACATCACAGTGGCCAGAGAAGGATGGTATGAATAAGGTCTACAGTACAGTGGCCAGAGAAGGATGGTATGAATACGGTCTACATCACAGTGGCCAGAGAAGGATGGTATGAATAAGGTCTACATCACAGTGGCCAGAGTAGGATGGTATGAATAAGGTCTACATCACAGTGGCCAGAGTAGGATGGTATGAATAAGGTCTACATCACAGTGGCCAGAGAAGGATGGTATGAATAAGGTCTACATCACAGTGGCCAGAGAAGGATGGTATGAATAAGGTCTACAGTACAGTGGCCAGAGAAGGATGGTATGAATAAGGTCTACATCACAGTGGCCGAGAAGGATGGTATGAATAAGGTCTACATCACAGTGGCCAGAGAAGGATGGTATGAATAAGGTCTACCTCACAGTGGCCAGAGAAGGATGGTATGAATAAGGTCTACAGTACAGTGGCCAGAGAAGGATGGTATGAATAAGGTCTACATCACAGTGGCCAGAGAAGGATGGTATGAATAAGGTCTACATCACAGTGGCCAGAGAAGGATGGTATGAATAAGGTCTACAGTACATTGGCCAGAGAAGGATGGTATGAATAAGGTCTACATCACAGTGGCCAGAGAAGGATGGTATGAATAAGGTCTACAGTACAGTGGCCAGAGAAGGATGGTATGAATAAGGTCTACATCACAGTGGCCAGAGAAGGATGGTATGAATAAGGTCTACATCACAGTGGCCAGAGAAGGATGGTATGAATAAGGTCTACAGTACAGTGGCCAGAGAAGGATGGTATGAATAAGGTCTACATCACAGTGGCCAGAGAAGTATGGTATGAATAAGGTCTACATCACAGTGGCCAGAGAAGGATGGTATGAATAAGGTCTACATCACAGTGGCCAGAGAAGGATGGTATGAATAAGGTCTACAGTACAGTGGCCAGAGAAGGATGGTATGAATAAGGTCTACATCACAGTGGCCAGAGAAGGATGGTATGAATAAGGTCTACATCACAGTGGCCAGAGTAGGATGGTATGAATAAGGTCTACATCACAGTGGCCAGAGAAGGATGGTATGAATAAGGTCTACATCACAGTGGCCAGAGAAGGATGGTATGAATAAGGTCTACATCACAGTGGCCAGAGAAGGATGGTATGAATAAGGTCTACATCACAGTGGCCGAGAAGGATGGTATGAATAAGGTCTACATCACAGTGGCCGAGAAGGATGGTATGAATAAGGTCTACATCACAGTGGCCAGAGAAGGATGGTATGAATAAGGTCTACCTCACAGTGGCCAGAGAAGGATGGTATGAATAAGGTCTACAGTACAGTGGCCAGAGAAGGATGGTATGAATAAGGTCTACAGTACATTGGCCAGAAAAGGATGGTATGAATAAGGTCTACATCACAGTGGCCAGAGAAGGATGGTATGAATAAGGTCTACATCACAGTGGCCAGAGTAGGATGGTATGAATAAGGTCTACATCACAGTGGCCAGAGAAGGATGGTATGAATAAGGTCTACAGTACAGTGGCCAGAAAAGGATGGTACGTATCGTCACCATACCATACTGCATCCCAAATGGCACCCTATTCCCAATATAGCACACTACTTTTGACCAGGACCCTATGGCCAATGGCACCCTATTCCCAATATAGCACACTACTTTAGACCAGGACCCTATGGCCAATGGCACCCTATTCCCTACATAGCGCACTACTTCAGACCAGCACCCATATGGGTCTTGTCAAAAGTAGTGCACTATGTAGGCATTAGGGTGTATTTGGGACGCGGGCCAGTGCTGTAGTGGGCAGTCAGAAAAGGCTGTAACAGTAGGATATGTGTCTCCACTAGACACTACATGGTGTGGGTTATTGGTATTAGACACTACAGGGTGTGGGTTATTGGTATTAGACACCATAGGGTGTGGATTATTGGTATTAGATACCATAGGTGGTGGGTTATTGGTATTAGACACTAAAGGGTGTGGGTTATTGGTATTAGACACTACAGGGTGTGGGTTATTGGTATTAGACACTACAGGGTGTGGGTTATTGGTATTAGACACCATAGGTGGTGGGTTATTGGTATTAGACACCATAGGGTGTGGGTTATTGGTATTAGACACTACAGGGTGTGGGTTATTGGTATTAGACACTACAGGGTGTGGGTTATTGGTATTAGACACTACAGGGTGTGGGTTATTGGTATTCGACACTACAGGGTGTGGGTTATTGGTATTCGACACTACAGGGTGTGGGTTATTGGTATTAGACACTACAGGGTGTGGGTTATTGGTATTAGACACTACAGGGTGTGGGTTGTTGGTATTAGACACTACAGGGTGTGGGTTATTGGTATTAGACACTACAGGGTGTGGGTTATTGGTATTAGACACTACAGGGTGTGGGTTATTGGTATTAGACACTACAGGGTGTGGGTTATTGGTATTAGACACCATAGGTGGTGGGTTATTGGTATTAGACACTACAGGGTGTGGGTTATTGGTATTAGACACTACAGGGTGTGGGTTATTGGTATTAGACACCATAGGTGGTGGGTTATTGGTATTAGACACTACAGGGTGTGGGTTATTGGTATTAGACACTACATGGTGTGGGTTATTGGTATTAGACACTACAGGGTGTGGGTTATTGGTATTAGACATTACAGGGTGTGGGTTATTGGTATTAGACATTACAGGGTGTGGGTTATTGGTATTAGATACCATAGGTGGTGGGTTATTGGTATTAGACACTACAGGTGTGGGTTATTGGTATTAGACACTACAGGGTGTGTGTTATTGGTATTAGACACTACAGGGTGTGGGTTATTGGTATTAGACATTACAGGGTGTGGGTTATTGGTATTAGATACCATAGGTGGTGGGTTATTGGTATTAGACACTACAGGTGTGGGTTATTGGTATTAGACACTACAGGGTGTGGGTAATTGGTATTAGACACTACATGGTGTGGGTTATTGGTATTAGACACTACCGGGTGTGGGTTATTGGTATTAGACACTACAGGGTGTCGGTTATTGGTATTAGACACTACAGGGTGTGGGTTATTGGTATTAGACACTACAGGGTTTGGTTATTGGTATTAGACACTACAGGGTGTGGGTTATTGGTATTAGACACTACAGGGTGTGGGTTATTGGTATTAGACACTACAGGGTGTGGGTTATTGGTATTAGACACCATAGGTGGTGGGTTATTGGTATTAGACACTACAGGGTGTGGGTTATTGGTATTAGATACTACAGGGTGTGGGTTATTGGTATTAGACACCATAGGTGGTGGGTTATTGGTATTAGACACTACAGGGTGTGGGTTATTGGTATTAGACATTACAGGGTGTGGGTTATTGGTATTAGACACTACAGGGTGTGGGTTATTGGTATTAGACACCATAGGTGGTGGGTTATTGGTATTAGACACTACAGGGTGTGGGTTATTGGTATTAGACACTACAGGGTGTGGGTTATTGGTATTAGACACTACAGGGTGTGGGTTATTGGTATTAGACACTACAGGGTGTGGGTTATTGGTATTAGACACTACAGGGTGTGGGTTATTGGTATTAGACACCATAGGTGGTGGGTTATTGGTATTAGACACTACAGGGTGTGGGTTATTGGTATTAGACACTACAGGGTGTGGGTTATTGGTATTAGACACTACAGGGTGTGGGTTATTGGTATTAGACACCATAGGTGGTGGGTTATTGGTATTAGACACTACAGGGTGTGGGTTATTGGTATTAGACACTACAGGGTGGTGGGTTATTGGTATTAGACATTACAGGGTGTGGGTTATTGGTATTAGACACCATAGGTGGTGGGTTATTGGTATTAGACACTACATGGTGTGGGTTATTGGTATTAGACACTACAGGGTGTGGGTTATTGGTATTAGACACCATAGGGTGTGGATTATTGGTATTAGATACCATAGGTGGTGGGTTATTGGTATTAGACACTAAAGGGTGTGGGTTATTGGTATTAGACACTACAGGGTGTGGGTTATTGGTATTAGACACTACAGGGTGTGGGTTATTGGTATTAGACACCATAGGTGGTGGGTTATTGGTATTAGACACCATAGGGTGTGGGTTATTGGTATTAGACACTACAGGGTGTGGGTTATTGGTATTAGACACTACAGGGTGTGGGTTATTGGTATTAGACACTACAGGGTGTGGGTTATTGGTATTCGACACTACAGGGTGTGGGTTATTGGTATTCGACACTACAGGGTGTGGGTTATTGGTATTAGACACTACAGGGTGTGGGTTATTGGTATTAGACACTACAGGGTGTGGGTTGTTGGTATTAGACACTACAGGGTGTGGGTTATTGGTATTAGACACTACAGGGTGTGGGTTATTGGTATTAGACACTACAGGGTGTGGGTTATTGGTATTAGACACTACAGGGTGTGGGTTATTGGTATTAGACACCATAGGTGGTGGGTTATTGGTATTAGACACTACAGGGTGTGGGTTATTGGTATTAGACACTACAGGGTGTGGGTTATTGGTATTAGACACCATAGGTGGTGGGTTATTGGTATTAGACACTACAGGGTGTGGGTTATTGGTATTAGACACTACATGGTGTGGGTTATTGGTATTAGACACTACAGGGTGTGGGTTATTGGTATTAGACATTACAGGGTGTGGGTTATTGGTATTAGACATTACAGGGTGTGGGTTATTGGTATTAGATACCATAGGTGGTGGGTTATTGGTATTAGACACTACAGGTGTGGGTTATTGGTATTAGACACTACAGGGTGTGTGTTATTGGTATTAGACACTACAGGGTGTGGGTTATTGGTATTAGACATTACAGGGTGTGGGTTATTGGTATTAGATACCATAGGTGGTGGGTTATTGGTATTAGACACTACAGGTGTGGGTTATTGGTATTAGACACTACAGGGTGTGGGTAATTGGTATTAGACACTACATGGTGTGGGTTATTGGTATTAGACACTACCGGGTGTGGGTTATTGGTATTAGACACTACAGGGTGTCGGTTATTGGTATTAGACACTACAGGGTGTGGGTTATTGGTATTAGACACTACAGGGTTTGGTTATTGGTATTAGACACTACAGGGTGTGGGTTATTGGTATTAGACACTACAGGGTGTGGGTTATTGGTATTAGACACTACAGGGTGTGGGTTATTGGTATTAGACACCATAGGTGGTGGGTTATTGGTATTAGACACTACAGGGTGTGGGTTATTGGTATTAGATACTACAGGGTGTGGGTTATTGGTATTAGACACCATAGGTGGTGGGTTATTGGTATTAGACACTACAGGGTGTGGGTTATTGGTATTAGACATTACAGGGTGTGGGTTATTGGTATTAGACACTACAGGGTGTGGGTTATTGGTATTAGACACCATAGGTGGTGGGTTATTGGTATTAGACACTACAGGGTGTGGGTTATTGGTATTAGACACTACAGGGTGTGGGTTATTGGTATTAGACACTACAGGGTGTGGGTTATTGGTATTAGACACTACAGGGTGTGGGTTATTGGTATTAGACACTACAGGGTGTGGGTTATTGGTATTAGACACCATAGGTGGTGGGTTATTGGTATTAGACACTACAGGGTGTGGGTTATTGGTATTAGACACTACAGGGTGTGGGTTATTGGTATTAGACACTACAGGGTGTGGGTTATTGGTATTAGACACCATAGGTGGTGGGTTATTGGTATTAGACACTACAGGGTGTGGGTTATTGGTATTAGACACTACAGGGTGGTGGGTTATTGGTATTAGACATTACAGGGTGTGGGTTATTGGTATTAGACACCATAGGTGGTGGGTTATTGGTATTAGACACTACAGGGTGTGGGTTATTGGTATTAGACACTACAGGGTGTGGGTTATTGGTATTAGACACTACAGGGTGTGGGTTATTGGTATTAGACACCATAGGTGGTGGGTTATTGGTATTAGACACTACAGGGTGTGGGTTATTGGTATTAGACACTACAGGGTGTGGGTTATTGGTATTAGACACCATAGGTGGTGGGTTATTGGTATTAGACACTACAGGGTGTGGGTTATTGGTATTAGACATTACAGGGTGTGGGTTATTGGTATTAGACACTACAGGGTGTGGGTTATTGGTATTAGACACCATAGGTGGTGGGTTATTGGTATTAGACACTACAGGGTGTGGGTTATTGGTATTAGACACTACAGGGTGTGGGTTATTGGTATTAGACACTACAGGGTGTGGGTTATTGGTATTAGACACCATAGGTGGTGGGTTATTGGTATTAGACACTACAGGGTGTGGGTTATTGGTATTAGACACTACAGGGTGGTGGGTTATTGGTATTAGACATTACAGGGTGTGGGTTATTGGTATTAGACACCATAGGTGGTGGGTTATTGGTATTAGACACTACAGGGTGTGGGTTATTGGTATTAGACACTACAGGGTGTGGGTTATTGGTATTAGACACTACAGGGTGTGGGTTATTGGTATTAGACACCATAGGTGGTGGGTTATTGGTATTAGACACTACAGGGTGTGGGTTATTGGTATTAGACACTACAGGGTGTGGGTTATTGGTATTAGACACCATAGGTGGTGGGTTATTGGTATTAGACACTACAGGGTGTGGGTTATTGGTATTAGACATTACAGGGTGTGGGTTATTGGTATTAGACACTACAGGGTGTGGGTTATTGGTATTAGACACCATAGGTGGTGGGTTATTGGTATTAGACACTACAGGGTGTGGGTTATTGGTATTAGACACTACAGGGTGTGGGTTATTGGTATTAGACACTACAGGGTGTGGGTTATTGGTATTAGACACCATAGGTGGTGGGTTATTGGTATTAGACACTACAGGGTGTGGGTTATTGGTATTAGACACTACAGGGTGGTGGGTTATTGGTATTAGACATTACAGGGTGTGGGTTATTGGTATTAGACACCATAGGTGGTGGGTTACTGGTATTAGACACTACAGGGTGTGGGTTATTGGTATTAGACACTACAGGGTGTGGGTTATTGGTATTAGACACTACAGGGTGTGGGTTATTGGTATTAGACACTACAGGGTGTGGGTTATTGGTATTAGACACTACAGGGTGTGGGTTATTGGTATTAGACACCATAGGTGGTGGGTTATTGGTATTAGACACTACAGGGTGTGGGTTATTGGTATTAGACACTACAGGGTGTGGGTTATTGGCATTAGACACTACAGGGTGTGGGTTATTGGTATTAGACACTACAGGGTGTGGGTTATTGGTATTAGACAATACAGGGTGTGGGTTATTGGTATTAGACACCATAGGTGGTGGGTAATTGGTATTAGACACTACAGGGTGTGGGTTATTGGTATTAGACACTACAGGGTGTGGGATATTGGTATTAGACACTACAGGGTGGTGGGTTATTGGTATTAGACACCATAGGTGGTGGGTTATTGGTATTAGACACTACAGGGTGTGGGTTATTGGTATTAGACACTACAGGGTGTGGGTTATTGGTATTAGACACCATAGGTGGTGGGTTATTGGTATTAGACACTACAGGGTGTGGGTTGTTGGTATTAGACATTACAGGGTGTGGTTTATTGGTATTAGACACTACAGGGTGTGGGTTATTGGTATTAGACACCATAGGTGGTGGGTTATTGGTATTAGACACTACAGCGTGTGGGTTATTGGTATTAGACACTACAGGGTGTGGGTTATTGGTATTAGACACTACAGGGTGTGGGTTATTGGTATTAGACACTACAGGGTGTGGGTTATTGGTATTAGACACTACAGGGTGTGGGTTATTGGTATTAGACACTACAGGGTGTGGGTTATTGGTATTAGACACTACAGGGTGTGGGTTATTGGTATTAGACATTACAGGGTGTGGGTTATTGGTATTAGACACCATAGGTGGTGGGTTATTGGTATTAGACACTACAGGGTGTGGGTTATTGGTATTAGACACTACAGGGTGTGGGTTATTGGTATTAGACACTACAGGGTGTGGGTTATTGGTATTAGACATTACAGGGTGTGGGCTATTGGTATTAGACACCATAGGTGGTGGGTTATTGGTATTAGACACTACAGGGTGTGGGTTATTGGTATTAGACAC
This sequence comes from Salmo salar, assembly GCF_965601325.2. Classification (NCBI taxonomy): domain Eukaryota; kingdom Metazoa; phylum Chordata; class Actinopteri; order Salmoniformes; family Salmonidae; genus Salmo; species Salmo salar. The sequence goes on from NC_138318.1 coordinate 38,189,546, forward strand.
TACAGGGTGTGGGATATTGGTATTAGACACTACAGGGTGGTGGGTTATTGGTATTAGACACCATAGGTGGTGGGTTATTGGTATTAGACACTACAGGGTGTGGGTTATTGGTATTAGACACCATAGGTGGTGGGTTATTGGTATTAGACACTACAGGGTGTGGGTTATTGGTATTAGACACTACAGGGTGTGGGTTATTGGTATTAGACACTACAGGGTGTGGGTTATTGGTATTAGACACTACAGGGTGTGGGTTATTGGTATTAGACACTACAGGGTGTGGGTTATTGGTATTAGACACTACAGGGTGGTGGGTTATTGGTATTAGACACTACAGGGTGTTGGGTTATTGGTATTAGACACCATAGGTGGTGGGTTATTGGTATTAGACACTACAGGGTGTGGGTTATTGGTATTAGACACTACAGGGTGTGGGTTATTGGTATTAGACACTACAGGGTGTGGGTTATTGGTATTAGACACTACAGGGTGTGGGTTATTGGTATTAGACACCACAGGGTGTGGGTTATTGGTATTAGACACTACAGGGTGTGGGTTATTGGTATTAGACACTACAGGGTGTGGGTTATTGGTATTAGACACTACAGGGTGTGGGTTATTGGTATTAGACACTACAGGGTGTGGGTTATTGGTGTTAGATACCAGAGGTGGTGGGTTATTGGTACATGGCAGAAGAAGGGGACGTGGTTTATTGGTCATTTCTATCTCTAATACAATAAGATGGAGGATGATGCTCAGGATGATGCTGAGGCATGATACTGAGGTTGGGTTAGAGGCTGGGTTAGAAGTTGGGTTAAAGTTTGGGTTAGAGTCTGAGTTAGAGGCTGGGTTAGAGTCTGGGTTAGAGGCTTGGTTAGAGACTTGGTTAGAGGCTGGGTTAGAGGCTGGGTTAGATGCTGGGTTAGAGGCTTGGTTAGAGTCTGGGTTAGAGATTGGGTTAGAGGCTGGGTTAGTGGTTGGTTTAGAGAATGGGTTAGATACTGGGTTAGAGATTGGGTTAGAGGCTGGGTTAGTGGTTGGTTTAGAGAATGGGTTAGAGACTGGGTTAGAGGTTGGGTTAGAGTTTGGGTTAGAGGCTAGGTTAGAGAAGGGTTAGAGCCTCCCCTACTTCCCTACCCTCCTCCCTCCCTGTCTACCTTCCGCCCTCCCTCCCTCCCTCCCTCCCTCCCTCCCTCCCTCCCTCCCTCCCTCCCTCCCTCCCTCCCATCTCCTTTCTTCCTCTCTCCTCCCTCTCCTCTCATCCCTCTTCCTCTCCTCTTCCTCTCCTCTCATCCCTCTTCCTCTCCTCTTCCTCCTCCCTCCCTCTCCTCTGCTCTCCTTTCTACCCTGTGTGTTCTATATGTGTGTTCTGTGTGTGTGTTCTGTGTGTGTGTGTTCTGGGATCGCAGCACTGATGGCTGTTTAATCAGACTCACACACATGTGTGTGTCTGTGTGTGTGGATGGGTGGATGTAAATGGTAGATGTGTTGCTATGGATACAGGAAAGAAGTGTGCTACTACTAAATTATTTTTAAAAAACGAGAAGAAATGTTAGATTGGATTCAGGCTTTGATAGTCCGTTATTTTTCTCCTTCCTAAAGCAAGTATACGGCTGGCTATCCAGACGGTGTGGCTGTAAGCTTCCTAAAGCCAGTATCTGTCTAGACGGCATGGCTGTAAGCTTCCTAAAGCCAGTATCTGTCTGGAAGGTGTGGCTGTAAGCTTCCTAAAGTCAGTATCTGTCTAGACAGTGTGGCTGTAAGCTTCCTAAAGCCAGTATCTGTCTAGACGGCGTGGCTGTAAGCTTCCTAAAGCCAGTATCTGTCTAGACAGTGTGGCTGTAAGCTTCCTAAAGCCAGTATCTGTCTAGACGGCGTGGCTGTAAGCTTCCTAAAGCCAGTATCTGTCTAGACGGCGTGGCTGTAAGCTTCCTAAAGCCAGTATCTGTCTAGACAGTGTGGCTGTAAGCTTCCTAAAGCCAGTATCTGTCTGGATGGTGTGGCTGTAAGCTTCCTAAAGCCAGTATCTGTCTGGACGGTGTGGCTGTAAGCTTCCTAAAGACGGCGTGGCTGTAAGCTTCCTAAAGCCAGTATCTGTCTGGACGGTGTGGCTGTAAGCTTCCTAAAGCCAGTATCTGTCTGGACGGTGTGGCTGTAAGCTTCCTAAAGCCAGTATCTGTCTGGAAGGTGTGGCTGTAAGCTTCCTAAAGTCAGTATCTGTCTAGACAGTGTGGCTGTAAGCTTCCTAAAGCCAGTATCTGTCTAGACGGCGTGGCTGTAAGCTTCCTAAAGCCAGTATCTGTCTAGACAGTGTGGCTGTAAGCTTCCTAAAGCCAGTATCTGTCTGGACGGTGTGGCTGTAAGCTTCCTAAAGCCAGTATCTGTCTGGACGGTGTGGCTGTAAGCTTCCTAAAGACGGCGTGGCTGTAAGCTTCCTAAAGCCAGTATCTGTCTGGACGGTGTGGCTGTAAGCTTCCTAAAGCCAGTATCTGTCTGGACGGTGTGGCTGTAAGCTTCCTAAAGTCAGTATCTGTCTAGACAGTGTGGCTGTAAGCTTCCTAAAGTCAGTATCTGTCTGGACGGTATGGCTGTAAGCTTCCTAAAGCCAGTATTCGGCTGGCTGTCTAGACGGTGTGGCTGTAAGCTTCCTAAATCCAGTATACGGCTGGCTGTCTAGACGGTGTGGCTGTAAGCTTCCTAAAGCCAGTATCTGTCTAGACGGTGTGGCTAGCCCTCCTGTCTGGGCCACAGTGACATGTCATATATTTCCATGTAAACACCCGTATTCCTATGGAAATGAAATACGCCCAGGGGAGCACATCGACGTTCCATATCTGTAACTAGAGCGCTGGTCTAGATTGACACAGAGGCTGTTACTCTACTCAAACTGGATTAGGTCAAATTGAGGGATGAATGTTCTCCCCAGTCTCTGGGTTAGGGTAGGACGGGAGACTAGACACACACACACACACACACACACACACACACACACACACACACACACACACACACACACACACACACACACACACACACACACACACACACACACACACACACACACACAGGGGTGGAAGTAAGCAAGTAAGGGTCAATGGGGTTATTGACATAGTCACATTGCTCTCTAAAGAGGCTGTGGTTTTGGGCAGTGAGCATGTTGTTATACCTCGCTATTGCTTCAAGGGAAAAGGGGGTTTCTGGGTAGACTGTAACAACAGCCAAAGTATTAGAGGGAGCTCTCAATGATCTCGTCTGTCAACACAAACCCACATCTCTCTCAGGCTCTGGTGGAGTTCAGCACATACACACCTGACACACACACACACACACACAAACACACACACACACACACACACACACACACACACACACACACACACACACACACACACACACACACACACACACACACACACACACACACACACACACACACACACACACACACACACACACACACACACACACACACACACACACACACACAGTCGGGGAGGCAGGTAGCCTAGTGGTTAGAATGTTGGACTTGTACCGAAAGGTTGCAGGATCGAATCCCTGAGAGTTGGCACCCTGTCTGTCTGTCTGTCTGTGGTCTGGTTCTACTTGCCTATGTTCTATCACGTCCATTGCTTCACTACAGCTCTTTGCCGAGGTCCCAAATACCACAGAACATCACCTTCCTTGTTTGAGAGACCAAAGATGTGAAGCAGGGTGCAGATACAAGCTATTATGGTTCTACATAGTAGTAAAAAAGGACAATGGGAGGATTTGACAGTACAGTGTGTGTACTGACTGTTAACCAGAAGAGACAATGGGAGGATTTGACAGTACAGTGTGTGTACTGACTGTTAACCAGAAGAGATAATGGGAGGATTTGACAGTACCAAGTGACTTGAGAGAACAAGAACCTCTTAATGAACCTTGGGGAACACCATCTCATCTACACACCATTGAATTTGAATGCATCTTTAACTTTGAATTCAATTCAGACCTTTTCAATTCAGAATGCTTAATTTGGCTATGTTATTTATTACAGTATAATGACAACAACAAAATAGAGAATACTCTGCACTTCTTTATTCTAATGAAAGTCTATGCTGCCTCCTAGTTACAGCAATAAATTATTTCCATAGTGGGGTGCCTGTGGTGAGGTAGTGCATAGCTAATGATCTCTGCGTGGGGTTAGCGAATTGCTCCGAGCTCTGACTCCCAAGTCTATCTACGCAATACAAACAAATGGTTATATATAGTAACAAATATGGGTTCTTTGACTTGTAACCAGAGTGGAAATGTTTATGGTGCTGTATATGGAAACATATTTTTAACGATTCTCATAAGGTTATAAATGGAACCGATATGCTGCTTTAAATAACCATTTTCTAACGTTCTGTAAAGAACCATCCAGTACAAGATGTTTTATTTTGGTTTAACAGCCATATGATTTTGTTAAAATTTCCTAGGTTTTATTATAGTTTTTATTAGCTAGTTAAATGGGGTGTGCTAGCTCTGAAACGGCTGGAGGTCCCTGAGGAGAGAATTGAGAACTTCTGACTTAATCAACAGTGACACAGAGTGACACAGAGACACACAAAACTTTTTCTCAACACATCATCACAGATCACAGTCATTAATAACATGAAAGAGCATAGCACAACAGATTAGATCAACTGGAATGACACTGTCACTCACGGTTGCACAAAAAATGATCTACGAGTAAACCACGCCCCAAAATATTCGAATGAGCTGCCAACCCTACGTTTTAATTATCACTAAAAGAGGAAAGAACCCTTTTCTAAAATGCAAAGAACCACCCGAAGGGCTTCAAATGGTTCTTTGGGTCAGTATGGTTCCAAAAAGGAACCCTCATTTTTGAGTGTATACTGTTCCTTACTCACACCTAAACGGATGACACATTTCAGCAGGAAAAATAACATTCCACACGTCCACGGATTCTACAGGATTCTATAGCATTCTGTGTGGTGGGATCCTATACGTTTTGAGGAGGAGGTGAGGAGAGAGGATGTGAGGAATGGACCAATGACTAACGACTAACTGAGATAGAACCTAAACCATACCAACGCAACCAGAGAACAAGTAAGCAGGACAAACATGGTTAGCAGCAGGTAGCCTAGTGGTTAGAGCGTTGGGCCTGTAACCAAAAGGTTGCTGGATCAAATCGCCAAGCTGACAAGGTAAAAATCTATTGTTCTGAGTCTGAACAAGGCAGTTAGCCCACTGTTCCCCCCGGTAGGCTATCATTGTAAATAAGAATTTGTTCTTAACTGACTTGCCTAGTTAAATAAAGATACAAATAAAAATGGTATATATCAAAATCTCTGAATGAGCATCAACTCAGAGGATTCCAGAAACAATAGTCACAAGATCTGGATGACTCTCTATGATGTCATCTCTCTGAACAAGATGAGTCAACATTCTAGAATGAAATGTACGTCGGCTGGAACTCGTGCTTTGACACACACACACAACCAAGATCACTTTGGGTAGCTAAGCAACAGGACTCCAGGTGTAGAGGAAGCCAACACCATGGCGATGTCACACGGTCTGTCTGACTGGCCCGGTGTGACAGACTAAAACAGGCCAAACACTGAAAAACGTCCAGCTCTGTGTAAAATGGTTATTAATTGAGGAAAATGTTACATGTGAAAGAACCTGACAAGCCCGAGAAATAATCAGTCAGACTAACTGAAGGGATGAATATCTATTCAAGCTGTCACCTTCAGTATTTGTTCCTGACACTCTTTGTTACATTATTTCTGGCAAGCTGTGTCATCCCTTTTCAGTTGAGTATGTTTGGCAAAAAATAGCTCAATTATTATTTATTTTAAATTTGTATAAATGTGTAAAAATTTGTATTCAAGAGCGCATTAAGAACTTGTACCAAAGATACACAACATATCTATCTACTATATCTATCACAACATATCTATCTACTATATCTATCACAACATATCTATCTACTATATCTATCTATCACAACATATCTATCACAACATATCTATAACAACCTGTCTATCACAACATATCTATCTACTATATCTATCACAACATATCTATCTACTATATCTATCTATCACAACATATCTATAACAACATGTCTATCACAACATATCTATCACAACATATCTATCACAACATATCTATCACAACATATCTATCAACTATATCTATCACAACATATCTATCACAACATATCAATCTACTATATCTATCACAACATATCTATCTACAATATCTATCACAACATATCAATCTACTATAACTATCACAACATATCTATCTACAATATCTATCACAACATATCTATCTACTATATCTATCACAACATATATATCACAACATATCTATAACAACATATGTATCACAACATATCTATCACAACATTTCTAGAAACTATATCTATCACAACATATCTATCTACACTATCTATCACAACATATATATCTACTATATTTATCACAACATATCTATCACAACATATCTATCACAACATATATATCACAACATATCTATCACAACATATCTATCACAACATATCTATCTACTATATCTATCACAACATATCTATAACAACATATCATTCTACTATATCTATCACAACATATATATCTACTTTAACTACCACAACATATCTATCACAACATATATATCTACTTTAACTATCACAACATATCTATCACAACATATATATAACAACATATCTATCACAACATATCTATCTACTATATCTATCACAACATATCTATCACAACATATCTATCTACTATATCTACCACAACATATCTATCTACAATATCCATCATAACATATCTATCTACTATATCTATCACAACATATATATCACAACATATCTATCACAACATATCTATCACACCATATCTATCTACTATATCTATCACAACATATCTATCTACTATATCTATCACAACATATCAATCTACTATATCTATCACAGCATATCTATCACAACATATCTATAACAACATATCTATCACAACATATATATCACAACATATCTATCACAACATATCTATCACACCATATCTATCTACTATATCTATCACAACATATATATCTACTATATCTATCACAACATATCTATCACAACATATCTATCTACTATATCTATCACAACATATCTACCACAACATATATATCTACTTTAACTACCACAACATATCTATCACAACATATATATCTACTTTAACTATCACAACATATCTATCACAACATATATATAACAACATATCTATCACAACATATATATCTACTATATCTATCACAACATATCTATCACAACATATCTATCTACTATATCTACCACAACATATCTATCTACTATATCCATTATAACATATCTATCTACTATATCTATCACAACATATATATCACAACATATCTATCACAACATATCTATCACACCATATCTATCTACTATATCTATCACAACATATCTATCTACTATATCTATCACAACATATCAATCTACTATATCTATCACAACATATCTATCACAACATATCTATAACAACATATCTATCACAACATATCTATAACAACATGTCTATCACAACATATCTATCTACTATATCTATCTATCACAACATATCTATCACAACATATCTATAACAACATGTCTATCACAACATATCTATCACAACATATCTATCACAACATATCTATCACAACATATCTATCAACTATATCTATCACAACATATCTATCACAACATATCTATCTACTATATCTATCACAACATATCTATCTACAATATCTATCACAACATATCAATCTACTATAACTATCACAACATATCTATCTACAATATCTATCACAACATATCTATCTACTATATCTACCACAACATATCTATCTACTATATCCATCATAAAATATCTATCTACTATATCTATCACAACATATATATCACAACATATCTATCACAACATATCTATCACACCATATCTATCTACTATATCTATCACAACATATCTATCTACTATATCTATCACAACATATCAATCTACTATATCTATCACAACATATCTATCACAACATATCTATAACAACATATCTATCACAACATATATATCACAACATATCTATCACAACATATCTATCACACCATATCTATCTACTATATCTATCACACCATATCTATCTACTATATCTATCACAACATATCTATCTACTATATCTATCACAACATATCAATCTACTATATCTATCACAACATATCTATCACAACATATCTATAACAACATATCTATCACAACATATATATCACAACATATCTATCACAACATATCTATCACAACATATCTATCTACTATATCTATCACAACATATCTATCTACAATATATATCACAACATATCAATCTACTATATATATCACAACATATCTATCACAACATATCTATAACAACATATATATCACAACATATCTATCTACTATATCTATCACAACATATATATCTACTATAACTATCACAACATATATATCTACTATATCTACCACAACATATCTATCACAACATATCTATCTACTCTATCTTCCACAACATATCGATCACAACATATGTATAACAACTAATCTATCTACTCTATCTATCACAACATATCTATCTACTATATCTATAACAACATATCTAATATATGTACCACAATATATCTATCACAACATATGTATGACAACATATCTATCTACTATATCTATAACAACATATCTATCTACTATATCTATCACAAAATATCTAATATATGTACCACAATATATCTATCACAACATATGTATGACAACATATCTATCTACTATATCTATCACAACATATCTATCTACTATATCTATCTAGTATATCTATCGCAACATATCTATCTACTATATATAACAACATATCTATCTACTATATCTACCATAACATATCTATCTGCTATATCTATCACAACATATCTATCTACTATATATATCACAACATATCTATCTACTATATCTATCACAACATATCTATCTACTATATCTATCACAACATATCTATAACAACATATCTATCTACTATATCTATCACAAAATATCTATAACAACATATCTATCTACTATATCTATCACAGCATATCTATCTACTATATATACTGCTCAAACAAATAAAGGGAACACTAAAATAACACATCCTAGATCTGAATGAATGAAATAATCTTATTAAATACTTTTTTCTTTACATAGTTGAATGTGCTGACAACAAAATCACACAAAAATAATCAATGGAAATCCAATTTATCAACCCATGGAGGTCTGGATTTGGAGTCACACTCAAAATTAAAGTGGAAAACCACTCTACAGGCTGATCCAACTTTGATGTAATGTCCTTAAAACAAGTCAAAATGAGGCTCAGTAGTGTGTGTGGCCTCCACGTGCCTGTATGACCTCCCTACAACACCTGGGCATGCTCCTGATGAGGTGGCAGATGGTCTCCGGAGGGATCTCCTTCCCAGACCTGGACTAAAGCATCCGCCAACTCCTGGACAGTCTGTGGTGCAACGTGGCGTTGGTGGATGGAGCGAGACATGATGTCCCAGATGTGCTCAATTGGATTCAGGTCTGGGGAACAGGCGGGCCAGGTCTGGGGAACAGGCGGGCCAGTCCATAGCATCAATGCCATCCTCTTGCAGGAACTGCTGACCCACTCCAGCCACATGAGGTCTAGCATTGTGGCAGGGCCAACCGCACAAGCATATGGTCTCACAAGGGGTCTGAGGATCTCATCTCGGTACCTAATGGCAGTCAGGCTACCTCTGGCGAGCACATGGAGGGCTGTGCGGCCCCCCAAAGAAATGCCACCCCACACCATGACTGACCCACCGCCAAACCGGTCATGCTGGAGGATGTTGCAGGCAGCAGAACGTTCTCCATGGCGTCTCCAGACTCTGTCACGTCTGTCACATGTGCTCAGTGTGAACCTGCTTCATCTGTGATGAGCACAGGGCGCCAGTGGCGAATTTGCCAATCTTGGTGTTCTCTGGCAAATGCCAAACGTCCTGCACGGTGTTGGGCTGTAAGCACAACCCCCACCTGTGGACGTCGGGCCCTCATACCACCCTCATGGAGTCTGTTTCTGACCGTTTGAGCAGACACATGCACATTTGTGGCCTGCTGGAGGTCATTTTGCAGGGCTCTGGCAGTGCTCCTCCTGCTCCTCCTTGCACAAAGGCGGAGGTAGCGGTCCTGCTGCTGGGTTGTTGCCCTCCTACGGCCTCCTCCACGTCTCCTGATGTACTGGCCTGTCTCCTGGTAGTGCCTCCATGCTCTGGACACTACGCTGACAGACACAGCAAACCTTCTTGCCACAGCTCGCATTGATGTGCCATCCTGCATGAGCTGCACTACCTGAGCCACTTGTGTGGGTTGTAGACTCCGTCTCATGCTACCACTAGAGTGAAAGCACCGCCAGCATTCAAAAGTGACCAAAACATCAGCCAGGAAGCATAAGAACTGAGAAGTGGTCTGTGGTCACCACCTGCCGAACCACTCCTTTATTGGGGGTGTCTAGCTAATTGCCTATAATTTCCACCTGTTGTCTATTCCATTTGCACAACAGCATGTGAAATGTATTGTCAATCAGTGTTGCTTCCTAAGTGGACAGTTTGATTTCACAGAAGTGTGATTGACTTGGAGTTACATTGTGTTGTTTAAGTGTTCCCTTTATTTTTTTGAGCAGTGTAGATCACAAAATATATATCTACTATATATATCACAACATATCTATCTACTATATCTATCACAACATATCTATCTACTATATCTATCACAACATATCTATCACAACATATATATCACAACATATCTATCTACTATATCTATCACAACATATCTATCTACCACAGCATATCAATCTGCAATGTATAATCACATCAAATCTATCTACTATATATATCACAACATATCAATCTACAATATATATCACAACATATCTATAACAACATATCTATCTACTATATCTTTCAGAACATATACATCTACTATATCTGATGTGTTCCGGAACTCCAATTTGAGCAGCAGCAGCTGAAAAATGAGCTCCTACAAATATTGAAATTTACATGGTTTTTAGAGTGAAGTACATCGGAAAAAAGCAAAAGAAAACTGCAAGACTGAATAGGAGAAAAAACAAGCAACAAACAAAGAAGATAGGCTTTTGAAAATAACTATTTTTCATAAAATTGTAGTTATCTTAGCAAGCTGAATTGTTTACCAGTTGCTAAGCAGTTGCTAGGGACTCTTTTGGAAGAAGCTAGCTAGCTAACGAAGAACAACAAAGAATATCTAGTTAACAGAAGAAAAGAAAGAGAAAATCAGGACAGAAGAAAAAGGATATCAAAGTGAAACAGTTCTCTAAAGACACAAGAGACAATAATACAAGAAACAACTCTTCTGTAGCTTGTCAACTATGTGTCTGTCTATCCCTGTTCTCTCCTCTCTGCACAGGCCATACAAACGCTTCACACCGCGTGGCCGCTGCCACTCTAACCTGGTGGTCCCAGCGCGCACGACCCACGTGGAGTTCCAGGTCTCCGGCAGCCTCTGGAACTGCCGATCTGCAGCCAACAAGGCTGAGTTCATCTCAGCCTATGCTACCCTCCAGTCCCTAGACTTCCTGGCGCTGACGGAAACATGGATTACCACAGATAACACTGCTACTCCTACTGCTCTCTCTTCGTCTGCCCACATGTTCTCGCATACCCCTAGAGCATCGAGCCAGCGGGGTGGTGGCACTGGAATCCTCATCTCTCCCAAGTGGACATTCTCTCTTTCTCCCCTGACCCATCTGTCTATCTCCTCATTTGAATTCCATGCTGTCACAGTTACCAGCCCTTTCAAGCTTAACATCCTTATCATTTATCGCCCTCCAGGTTCCCTTGGAGAGTTCATCAATGAGCTTGACGCCTTGATAAGTTCCTTTCCTGAGGATGGCTCACCTCTCACAGTTCTGGGTGACTTTAACCTCCCCACGTCTACCTTTGACTCATTCCTCTCTGCCTCCTTCTTTCCACTCCTCTCCTCTTTTGACCTCACCCTCTCACCTTCCCCCCCTACTCACAAGGCAGGCAATACGCTTGACCTCATCTTTACTAGATGCTGTTCTTCCACTAATCTCATTGCAACTCCCCTCCAAATCTCCGACCACTACCTTGTATCCTTTTCCCTCTTGCTCTCATCCAACACTTCTCACTCTGCCCCTACTCGGATGGTATTGCGCCGTCCCAACCTTCGCTCTCTCTCTCCCGCTACTCTCTCCTCTTCCATCCTATCATCTCTTCCCTCTGCTCAAACCTCCTCCAACCTATCTCCTGATTCTGCCTCCTCAACCCTCCTCTCCTCCCTTTCTGCATCCTTTGATTTTCTCTGTCCCCTATCCTCCAGGCCGGCTCGGTCCTCCCCTCCTGCTCCGTGGCTCGACGACTCACTACGAGCTCACAGAACAAGGCTCCGGGCAGCCGAGCGGAAATGGAGGAAAACTCGCCTCCCTGCGGACCTGGCATCCTTTCACTCACTCCTCTCTACATTCTCCTCTTCTGTCTCTGCTGCTAAAGCCACTTTCTACCACTCTAAATTCCAAGCATCTGCCTCTAACCCTAGGAAGCTCTTTGCTACCTTCTCCTCCCTCCTGAATCCTCCTCCCCCTCCCCCCCCCCCTCCTCCCTCTCTGCGGATGACTTCGTCAACCATTTTGAAAAGAAGGTTAACGATATCCGATCCTCGTTTGCTAAGTCAAACGACACCGCTGGTCCTGCTCACACTGCCCTACCCTGTGCTTTGACCTCTTTCTCCCCTCTCTCTCCAGATGAAATCTCGCGTCTTGTGACGGCCGGCCGCCCAACAACCTGCCCACTTGACCCTATCCCCTCCTCTCTTCTCCAGACCATTTCCGGAGACCTTCTCCCCTTCCTCACCTCGCTCATCAACTCATCCTTGACCGCTGGCTACGTCCCTTCCGTCTTCAAGAGAGCGAGAGTTGCACCCCTTCTGAAAAAACCTACACTCGATCCCTCCGATGTCAACAACTACAGACCAGTATCCCTTCTTTCTTTTCTCTCCAAAACTCTTGAACGTGCCGTCCTTGGCCAGCTCTCCTGCTATCTCTCTCAGAATGACCTTCTTGATCCTAATCAGTCAGGTTTCAAGACTGGGCATTCAACTGAGACTGCTCTTCTCTGTGTCACGGAGGCTCTCCGCACTGCTAAAGCTAACTCTCTCTCCTCTGCTCTCATCCTTCTAGACCTATCTGCTGCCTTTGATACTGTGAACCATCAGATCCTCCTCTCCACCCTCTCCGAGTTGGGCATCTCCGGCGCGGCCCACGCTTGGATTGCGTCCTACCTGACAGGTCGCTCCTACCAGGTGGCGTGGCGAGAATCTGTCTCCGCACCATGCGCTCTCACCACTGGTGTCCCCCAGGGCTCTGTTCTAGGCCCTCTCCTATTCTCGCTATACACCAAGTCACTTGGCTCTGTCATATCCTCACATGGTCTCTCCTATCATTGCTATGCAGACGACACACAATTAATCTTCTCCTTTCCCCCTTCTGATAACCAGGCGGCGAATCGCATCTCTGCATGTCTGTCAGACATATCAGTTTGGATGATGGATCACCAGCTCAAGCTGAACCTCGGCAAGACGGAGCTGCTCTTCCTCCCGGGGAAGGACTGCCCCTTCCATGATCTCGCCATCACGGTTGACAACTCCCTTGTGTCCTCCTCCCAGAGTGCTAAGAACCTTGGCGTGATCCTGGACAACACCCTGTCGTTCTCCACTAACATCAAGGCGGTGACCCGATCCTGTAGGTTCATGCTCTACAACATTCGCAGAGTACGACCCTGCCTCACACAGGAAGCGGCGCAGGTCCTAATCCAGGCACTTGTCATCTCCCGTCTGGATTACTGCAACTCGCTGTTGGCTGGGCTCCCTGCCTGTGTCATTAAACCCCTACAACTCATCCAGAACGCCGCAGCCCGTCTGGTGTTCAACCTTCCCAAGTTCTCTGACGTCACCCCGCTCCTCCGCTCTCTCCACTGGCTTCCAGTTGAAGCTCGCATCCGCTACAAGACCATGGTGATTGCCTACGGAGCTGTGAAGGGAACGGCACCTCCATACCTTCAGGCTCTGATCAGGCCCTACACCCAAACAAGGGCACTGCGTTCATCCACCACTGGCCTGCTGGCCCCCCTACCTCTGAGGAAGCACAGTTCCCGCTCAGCCCAGTCAAAACTGTTCGCTGCTCTGGCACCCCAATGGTGGAACAAGCTCCCTCACGACGCCAGGAAAGCGGAGTCAATCACCACCTTCCGGAGACACCTGAAACCCCACCTCTTTAAGGAATACCTAGGATAGGATAAAGTAATCCTTCTAACCCCCCCCCCCCCCCTCCCCTTAAAAGATTTAGATGCACTATTGTAAAGTGGCTGTTCCACTGGATATCATAAGGTGAATGCACCATTTTGTAAGTCGCTCTGGATAAGAGCGTCTGCTAAATAACTTAAATGTAATGTAAATGTAATATCTACCACAACATATCTATCTACTATATCTATAACAACATATCAATCTACTATATATATCACAACATATCTATCACAACATATCAATCTACTATATCTATCAAAACATATCTATCTACTATATCTATCACAACATATCAATCTACTATATCTATCACAACATATCTATCTACTATATCTATCACAACATATCTATCTACTATATCTATCACAACATATCTATCACAACATATCAATCTACTATATCTATCAAAACATATCTATCTACTATATCTATCACAACATATCTATCTACTATATCTATCACAACATATCTATCTACAATTTCTACCACAACATATCTATCTACTATAACTTTCACAAAATATCCATAACAACATATCTATCTACTATATCTATCACAACATATATATCTACTATATCTATCAAAACATATCTATCACAACATATCAATCTTCTATATCTATCAAAACATATCTATCTACTATATCTATCACAACATATCTATCTACAATTTCTACCACAACATATCTATCTACTATAACTATCACAAAATATCCATAACATATCTATCTACTACATCTATCACAACATATCTCTCACAAAACATCTATCTACTATATATATCACAACATATATATCTACTATATCTATCACAACATATCTATCACAACATATCTATCTACTCTATCTATCACAACATATCTATCTACTATATCCATCATAACATATATATCTACTATATCTATCACAACATATCTATCTACTATATCTATCTCAACATATCTATCTACTATATCTGTCATGTACTGACCAGTAGAAGGGGTTATTTGTTATTGTAGTTTGGTCAGGACGTGGCAGGGGTGTGTTTGTTTAGAGTGTTTCGGGGTTTGTTGGGCTATGTTCTGTTTTAAGAGGGGTGTTTGTTTAGAGTGTTTCGGGGTTTGTTGGGTAATGTTCTATTATGTCTATTTCTATGTGGTGTTTGTTAGGTTGACCTTCAATTGGAAGCAGCTGATCCTAGTTGCTTCTAATTGAAGGTCCTATTTAAGAGGGGTGTTTTGCTGTGGGATTTTGTGGGTAGTTGTTTCTTGTTTAGCTGTGTGCCTGACAAGACTGTTATCGTCGTTATTTTTGTATACATGTGTTTCTTTTTGGTTTTCCTTCTTTCTGCCGAATAAAAGATGAGTATACACATTCCCGCTGCGTTTTGGTCTAATCCTTACGACGCCCGTGACAATATCTATTACAACATATCTATCTACTATATCTATCACAACATACAAAGGATAGCTCCATTTTTTCATAAGGAATTAATTGGTTCCTAAACTCCGTCCTAAATGGTACCCTACTCCCTATATAGAATACACCTTTTGACCAGGACCTGGATGGGTGTTAAGTAGTGCACTACGTAGGGAATAGGGGTGTTAAGTAGTTCACTACGTAGGGAATAGGGGCCATTCAGGATTCAGGATCTCTTTGAACAAGATGAGTCAACATTCTAGAATGAAACGTACATCTCTTTGAACAAGATGAGTCAACATTCTAGAATGAAACGTACATCTCTTTGAACAAGATGAGTCAACATTCTAGAATGAAACGTACATCTCTTTGAAAAAGATGAGTCAACAAAGGATAGCTCAATTATTTCATAAGGAATTAATTGGTTCCGAAACTCCGCCCTAAATGGTACCCTACTCCCTATATGGAATAGACCTTTTGACCAGGGCCCATAGGGGTGTTAAGTAGTGCACTATGTAGGGAATAAGGGTGTTAAGTAGTGCACTATGTAGGGAATAGGGGCCATTCAGGATTCAGGCAGTGAGAACTTAACAGCGAGACAAACTTGGACAGCAATTGGGGTTTTATATGCAAACAAACACACACACACACACACACACACACACACACACACACACACACACACACACACACACACACACACACACACACACACACACACACACACACATTAAATACTTTATTTGAATCCATCAATCAAATCACACCGCCCATGACAGCTGAAACAGAGCAGTACCTAGTCAATTGCTTTGTCGTAGTTCTTTGGTCAAGCCCGCAATCTGGAGGCCACGCGCTGGAAGCCTGTGAACGTGACTAAGACTGCCAAGTATCAGCTCCACCAGCTTGCACCTCCACCCAAGGCTGCCCCAGCACACTCTGACACACACGCTAGCCTACATCTTTAAGATAAGCCAGTGTCTGTCAGTGCCACTCCAGAGCCATTCAGAAGAGCATCAGCACTAGACTGTTCCTGAGAGCCTTGCCTGGTAATAAACACGGCAGATAAGTAGCATTTTCCATCACACACACACCCTTGCCGCCCTCAACAGGAATAATCTTTCCTCTGATTTCAGCTTCTTAAGCTCCTGCCATATCATCAGTGCAACAGTGGAAGAAAATGGAGTTTGGCATGACTGTCTATTCCATTCCTGTCCATTTCCTGGCTGTCTATTCCCTGGCTGTCTATTCCCTGGCTGTCTATTCCCTTGCTGTCTATTCCCTGGCTGACTATTCCATTGCTGACTATTCCCTGGCTGTCTATTCCCTGGCTGACTATTCCATTGCTGACTATTCCCTGGCTGTCTATTCCCTGGCTGTCTATTCCCTGGCTGTCTATTCCCTGGCTGTCTATTCCCTGGCTGACTATTCCATGGCTGACTATTCCCTGGCTGACTATTCCCTGGCTGTCTATTCCCTGGCTGTCTATTCCCTGGCTGTCTATTCCCTGGCTGTCCATTCCCTGGCTGTCTATTCCCTGGCTGACTATTCCCTGGCTGTCTATTCCCTGGCTGTCTATTCCCTGGCTGTCTATTCCCTGGCTGTCCATTCCCTGGCTGACTATTCCCTGGCTGTCCATTCCCTGGCTGACTATTCCATGACTGTTCCCTGGCTACAATTACAGGTTTTGATAGATATTTATATGAGTTTGAATCTCTTAGAAAAAAATGGTGTTATCTTGAACATAAAAGGGTTCTTTGGCTGTCCCCAATAGGATATCCCTTTGAAGAACCCTTTTTGGTACCAGGTAGAACCCTTTGAAGAACCCTTTTTGGTACCAGGTAGAACCCTTTGAAGAACCCTTTTTGGTTCCAGGTAGAACCCTTTGAAGAACCCTTTTTGGTTCCAGGTAGAACAATTTGAAGAACCCTTTTTGGTTCCAGGTAAAACACTTTTTGGGATCCATGTAAATCCATTTGTAGGGTTTTACATGGATCCCAAAAGGGTTCTCCTACGGGGACAGGAAAAGGGTTAACCTATGGGGACAGAAAAAGGGTTCTCCTACGGGGACAGAAAAAGGGTTATCCTACGGGGACAGAAAAAGGGTTATCCTACGGGGACAGAAAAAGGGTTATCCTACGGGGACAGAAAAAGGGTTCTCCTACGGGGACAGAAAAAGGGTTATCCTACGGGGACAGAAAAAGGGTTCTCCTATGGGGACAGTCGAAGAACAATTTTGGTACCCTTTTATCTAAGAGTGTATGTGACCAAATCAGGGATGGGGATTGTTGTAATTTATGAAATTGTACTTGTATAAGCAGAGAACTATGCTAACAGGCTGCGATAAAGGCTGTTTCTTAACAGTTACAAACCTACATTCACTGGTAAATGTGTCCGCAGCTAGTCTCGCTGATAGCTGTACTTTAAACTGTAAGTGCTCTCACTCTGTTGTTTGGATTATACGTAGCGTACGGAACTGTATAGCAGTCCTACAATAAACCACCTGCGCTGCACTACTGATTTCCCTGATGACAGTATTACATAAACCCCGCTATAGACCAGATTGAGAATGAGAATGTTAAAATGATCCAACAGCGTGATGGTTTTTACCTCCACACACACTCTGACACACACTCTGACACACACTCTGACACACACACTCTGACACACACTCTGACACACACTCTGACACACACTCTGACACACACTCTGACACACACTCTGACGCACACACTCTGACACACACTCTGACACACACTCTGACACACACACACACTCTGACACACACTCTGACACACACTCTGACACACACTCTGACACACACACACACTCTGACACACACTCTGACGCACACTCTGACACACACACTCTGACACACACTCTGACACACACTCTGACACACACTCTGACGCACACTCTGACACACACTCTGACACACACTCTGACACACACTCTGACACACACTCTGACACACACTCTGACACACACTCTGATACACACTCTGACACACACACACACTCTGACACACACACTCTGACACACACTCTGACACACACTCTGACACACACTCTGACACACACTCTGACACACACTCTGACACACACACACACTCTGACACACACTCTGACACACACTCTGACACACACTCTGACGCACACACTCTGACACACACTCTGACACACACTCTGACACACACTCTGACACACACTCTGACACACACTCTGACACACACACACACTCTGACACACACTCTGACACACACTCTGACACACACTCTGACACACACTCTGACACACACACACTCTGACACACACTCTGACACACACTCTGACACACACTCTGACACACACTCTGACGCACACTCTGACACACACTCTGACGCACACACTCTGACACACACTCTGACGCACACACTCTGACACACACTCTGACGCACACACTCTGACACACACTCTGACACACACTCTGACGCACACTCTGACACACACTCTGACGCACACACTCTGACACACACTCTGACACACACTCTGACACACACTCTGACACACACACACACTCTGACACACACACACACTCTGACACACACACTCTGACACACACTCTGACACACACTCTGACACACACTCTGACACACACACACACTCTGACACACACACACACTCTGACACACACACTCTGACACACACTCTGACACACACTCTGACACACACTCTGACACACACACACACTCTGACACACACACTCTGACACACACTCTGACACACACTCTGACACACACACACACTCTGACACACACTCTGACACACACTCTGACTCACACTCTGACACACACACTCTGACACACACTCTGACACACACACTCTGACACACACTCTGACTCACACTCTGACACACACACTCTGACACACACTCTGACACACACACTCTGACACACACTCTGACACACACTGACACACACACTCTGACACACACACTCTGACACACACTCTGACATATACACACGGACACACACACACACTGAGACACACACACTCTGACACACACACTGACACACACACACACACACACACACTTACACACTCTGACATATACACACGGACACACACAGACACACACATACACACACACACAAGCACACACACACACACACTGACACACACACTCTGACACACACTCTGACATATACACACGGACACACACACACACTGAGACACACACACTCTGACACACACACTGACACACACACACATACACACTTACACACTCTGACATATACACACGGACACACACAGACACACACATACACACACACACAAGCACACACACACACACACACTGATACACACACTGACACACATGACACACACAAGCACAAGCACACACTTCCTCCACCTCTCTAACACAGTAGTCAACGCTCACTAAAGCGTTGCCTGCATTTTCAACGGACAATGTGCACTGTTGACGTCAACCATTATAATGTTTGGCATGATTTGAGGGAATAATGGTAGTTTTGGCAATGATGACAGTTAGCAGTTGGATCTTAGAAGTGAATAAAATAAGTTTGAAATGTTTTGTTCACTCCAAAAGCTTCACTTAACCGCCTTACGGACGTAACTGCATGGCTTCAAGAATAGATCAGACTGGCTACTTCTGTTGCTTTATAACAAAACAATTAAGTGTTCGTCTTGCCCTTTCTTGTACCTTTAAAAGCTTTGCTTTTAAGAGTATAATTTTGCAAAGAGTACTGGAGATGTTTTTATAATTATATTCAAGTGAAGTCCCAGAACTCTGACGAACCATAATGTCACGTGTTTCTGAGCATCTTGTTTCATCTGCTATGACTGTGTCCCAAACAGCAACCTCTTTCATTCAGTTGAAGTCGGAAGTTTACTTACACCTTAGCCAAATACATTTAAACCCAGTTTTTTCACAATTCCTGACATTTAATCCTAGGAAAACTGACCCACACACACACACTGACACACACACACTGACATACACACACACACACACACACACACACACACACACACACACACACACACACACACACACACACACACACACACACACACACACACACACACACACACACACACACACACACACACACACACACACACACACTGACTGACACACACGCACACACACACTCACACACACACTGACACACACTGGACACACACACTGACTGACACACAAACTGACACACACACACACTGACTGACACACTCAGTTTTTCACAATTCCTGACATTTAATCCTTGTAAAAATTCCCTGTCTTAGGTCAGTTAGGTTCACCAGTTTATTTTAAGAATGTGAAATGTCAGAATAATAGTAGAGAGAATGATTTATTTCAGCTTTTATATATTTCATCACATTCCCAGTGGGTCAGAAGTTTACATACACTCAATTAGTGTTTGGTAGCATTGCCTTTACATTGTTTAACTTGGGTCAAACGTTTCAGGTAGCCTTCCACAAGTTTCCCACAATAAGTTGGGTGAATTTTGGCCCATTCCTCCAGACAGAGCTGGTGTAACTGAGTCAGGTTTGTAGGCCTCCTTGCTCACACACGCTTTTTCAGTTCTGCCCATAAATATTCTATAGGATTGAGGTCAGGGCTTTGTGACGGCCACTCCAATACCTTGACTTTGTTGTCCTTAAGCCATTTTGCCACAACTTTGGAAGTATGCTTGGGGTCATTGTCCATTTGGAAGACCCATTTGCGACCAAGCTTTAACTTCCTGATTGATGTCTTGAGATGTTGCTTCAATATATCCACATAAGTTTCCTCCCTCATGATGTCATCTATTTTGTGAAGTGCACCAGTCCCTCCTGCAGCAAAGTACCCCCACAACATGATGCTGCCACCCCCATGCTGCACGGTTGGATGGTGTTCTTCGGCTTGCAGGCCTCCCCCCTTTATGGACAAACAGTTCTATTTTGTTTCATCATACCAGAAGACATTTCTCCAAAAAGTACGATCTTTGTCCCCATGTGCAGTTGCAAACAGTAGTCTGGCTTTTTTTATGGCGGTTTTGGAGCAGTGGCTTCTTCCTTGCTGAACGGCCTTTCAGGTTATGTCGATATAGGACTCGTTTTACTGTGGATATAGATACTTTTGTACCTGTTTCCTCCAGCATCTTCACAAGGTCCTTTGCTGTTGTTCTGGGATTGATTTGCACTTTTCACACCAAAGTACGTTCATCTCAAGGAGACAGAATGCGTCTCCTTCCTGAGCGGTATGACGGCTGCGTGGCCCGATGGTGTTTATACTTGCGTACTATTGTTTGTACAGATGAACGTGGTACATTCAGGCATTTGGAAATTGCTCCCAAGGATGAACCAGACTTGTGGAGGTCTACAATGTTTTTCTGAGGTCTTGACTGATTTCTTTTGATTTTCCCATGATGTCAAGCACAGAGGCACTGAGTTTGAAGGTAGGCCTTGAAATACATCCACAGGTACACCTCCAATTGACTCAAAGGATGTCAATTAGCCTATCAGAAGCTTCTAAAGCCATGACATAATTTTCTGGAATTTTCCAAGCTATTTAAAGGCACAGTCAACTTAGTGTATGTCAACTTCTGACCCACTGGAATTGTGATACAGTGAATTATAAGTGAAATAATCTGTCTGTAAACAATTGTTGGAAAAATTACTTGTCATGCACAAAGTAGATTTCCTAAACGACTTGCCAAAACTATAGTTTGTTAACAACAACTTTGTGAAGTGGTTGAAAATCGAGTTTGAATGACTCCAACCTAAGTGTATGTAAACTTCCCACTTCAACTGTACATAGTGCTCTACTTTTGAACAGAGCCCTATGGGCACTAAATCGGGAATAGGGTGGCATTTGGGATGCTCTCCATGTCATTTAATCAATCATTAGATCCAGTAACTTATCTTCATTTCACAGGAAAACAAAGTCTGAGTCGTTAAGTCTTTTTGTCTTTCATCTAGAAACGTTGAGTCATTATTTTTACCGTAGTCGCTCAACCTACATCGCTGTTTCTATCCAGATCATCCCATGTAAAAGATAAATACAGAAAACCTAGGTTTCAGACCTGTTGTTGTTTTCAAATTAGGGTGTGGGCCTTTTAATGAAGCCAGCCTTAAAGTAAAGTCAGGTTGGTTCCATAAAAACACTTTAGTGAAGGAGAAGAGCATTCTTTAACAGGTCCTGACAGTAGCTTAATCTGCCACTAAACATGTGAGAGTTGTTCAAGGGCAGAACGGCAGATTTTTTTTACCTTGTCAGCTCAGGGATTTGATCTAGCAACCTTTCGGTTACTGGCCCAATGCTCTACCTGCCGCCATGTGTTCCTAATAATAGCCCAGACAGCACTGAGGGTTTCTGAGAGGTACGTGGCTGTCTGTAGTGGAGTATTGCACTACCATGCAGGCCATGCAGGCAGGCACAATGGAGAACAACCCAAGCCTGTATGAGATACTACACATATTGCTTAGTTCATAAGTTCTTTCCTTCATTCGTCAGCAGTATACTACTGTAGTGTTGATAATTGCAACAGATATCAGACACTGTCTTTTCCCCAGCTCTTGGTCATGTGATACGTTTCAATAAATGCACTTTCAGGTACTTTAAAAAGCCTTAGTTTGAAATATACTGTATACATAAGAGTCCTCTCTCCACCCACAGTAACAGTAGGGCATGCTGCAGTGCACATGTGGAGCTCCTTAAGACGGTTTAGCTGGTATTTAACGGCCGTAGTGCACAGCAATGTGCAAAGCGATGTGAATCTAGCTCCTCTAATTGGCATCCAGGGTGGACGCTCCATGGGCACTGCTAAGTGGTGCACCCATGATTGTCAGTGGGTCAGAGGGTCAGAGAGAAGATTGACATGAAGTGCCATGCTAAAGACCATTTAAACGCACAATCTGGGCTCTGGGATTCGGTTTACGCTTTCATAACCATTGAACACATCCCACAGATTGTACCTTTAAAGCAGTGGCATATCAGTAGTAGAACAGGTTGAATGCAGGGTGATATGTCTTTATTCAACTTAGTAGTAGAACAGGTTGAATGCAGGGTGATATGTCTTTATTCCACTCAGTAGTGGAACAGGTTGAATGCAGGGTGATATGTCTTTATTCCACTTAGTAGTAGAACAGGTTGAATGCAGGGTGATATGTATTTATTCCACTTAGTAGTAGAACAGGTTGAATGCAGGGTGATATGTCTTTATTCCACTTAGTAGTAGAACAGGTTGAATGCAGGGTGATATGTCTTTATTCCACTTAGTAGTAGAACAGGTTGAATGCAGGGTGATATGTCTTTATTCCACTTAGTAGTAGAACAGGTTGAATGCAGGGTGATATGTCTCTATTCCTCACACAGAGAAACCCCAGGTCATCCTCATTAATTTCTCCTTCATTCTGTCATCTCTCCATCTAACAATACATGTTATTTCCCTTTCTTTCTTTGTGGATTAGGAATAGTCCAGTCCAGGCCAACCTTTCAACATTAATTAGGAAAAGTCCAGTCCAGGCCAACCTTTCAACATAGACACACACAGACACAACCAATCACATCAACACAAGACTTTACAAAATCTCAAAACTGAAAGGCACAAACTATCTTAATAAAATTGTCCCCCTACTGATAGTTGACAAAACTACCAATCAGTTAATGGGTGTCTTAGGCTATAGTGGCCGATTTGGTCATGCATTAAGTGATGGATTGCGATCATAACAGGGCTTAGGGTTGGGGTCAGGTGAGGTGAGGTGAGGTTTGGGAATCAGCAGGACGGATTCTGTTGTCTCTGAGGACAAAGTGGCTGGAGACTAAAACCAACAACAGAAAGCAAGAGTGACTTTAGCTCCTGTTAGCTCTGAGTTTAGTCACCCTGATCCTGGTGTGTGTGGGTCTAATCTCCTTCCCAACGGGTAGCTAGTGAAGCCTCCTGACACCAGCTGGGCCTCTCCCCTCCACCTAGCATGGCATCATTAGCTAAGGCTCATTCCCTCTTTCGCCCATTCTCTCTATTTTCTCTCTCTCTAGACTCAGCCTCATCCCCCTTTCCAACCTCCCCAGCCTCATCCCCCCTTCCAACCTCCCCAGTCTCTCCCCCTTTCCATCTCTCTCTCTCTCTCTCCCCCTTTCCATCTCTCTCTCTCTCTCTCTCTCTCTCTCTCTCTTTCTCTCTCTCTCAATTCAAGGGGCTTTATTGGCATGGGAAACATATGTTTACATATGTGAAATGGATAAACAAAAGTGAAATAAACAATAAAAAGTGAACAGTAAATATTACACAAGTTCCAAAAGAGTAAAAATATTTAAAATGTCATATTTTGTCTATATACGGTGTTGTAACTATGTGCAAATAGTTGAAGTACAAAAGGGAAAATAAATAAACATTAATACGGGTTGAATTTACAATGGTGTTTGTTCCTCACTGGTTGCCCTTTCCTTGTGACAACAGGTCACAAATCTTGCTGATGTGATTGCACACGGTGGTATTTCACCCAATAGATATGGGAGTTTATCAAAATTTGATTTTTTTTCGAATCCTTTTTGGGTCTTTGTAATCTGAGGGAAATATGTGTCTCTAATATGGTCATACATTTGGCAGGAGGTTAAGAAGTGCAGCTCAATTTCCACCTCATGTTGGGGGCTGTGTGTACATAGCCTGTCTTATCTTGAGAGCCAGATCTTCCTATGGCGACCTTTCTCAATAGCAAGGCTATGATCACTGAGTCTGTACATAGTCAAAGCTTTCCTTAATTTTAGGTCAGTGACAGCGGTCAGGTATTCTGCCACGGTGTACTCTCTGTTTAGGGCCAAATAGCATTCTAGTTTGCTCAGTTTTTTTGTTAATCTGAGCCTAGAGGAAAGTCTTTGTCCTCAGGCATGGAGGAAAACCAAAGTAATTCCGCTACCCAAGAGTGGTAAAGCGGCCTTTACTGGTTCTAACAGCAGACCTATCAGCTTGCTGCCAGCTCTTAGCAAACTGTTGGAACAGATTGTGTTTGACCAAATACAATGCAATTTCTCTGTAAACAAATTAACAACAGACTTTCAGCATGCTTATAGAGAAGGGCACTCAACATGTACTGCACTGACACAAATGACTCATGATTGGTTGAAATAAATTGATAATAAGGAGATTGTGCGAGCTGTACTGTTAGATTTCAGTGCAGCCTTTGATATTATTGACCATAACCTGTTGTTGAAAAAACATGTGTTATGGCTTTTCAACCTCTGCCATATTGTGGATTCAGAGATATCTATCTAATATAACTCAAAGGGTTTTCTTTAATGGAAGTGTCTCAAATGTCAAACTTGTAAAGTGTGGTGTACTGCAGGGCAGCTCTCTAGGCCCTCTACTCTTTTCTATTTTTACCAATGTCCTGCCACTGGCATTAAACAAAGCACGTGTATTCATGTATGCTGATGATTAAACCATATATCCATCAGCAACCACAGCTAATGAAGTCATTGAAACCCTTAACAAAGAGCTGCAGTCTGTTTTGGGATGGGTGGCCAGAAATAAACTGGTACGGAACATCTCTAAAACTAAGAGCATTGTATTTGGTACAAATCATTCCTTAAGTTCAAGACCTCAGCTGAATCTGGTAATGAATGATGTGGCTGTTGAACAAGTTGAGGAGATTAAATGACTTGGTGTTACCTTAGATTGTAAACTGTCATGGTCAAAACATATAGATTCAATGGTTGCAAAGATTGGGAGAGGTCTAGCCGTAATAAAGAGATGCTCTGCTTTTTTGACACAACACTCCACAAAGCAAGTTCTGCAGGCTCTAGTTTTGTCTAATCTTGATTATTGTCCAGTCGTGTGGTCCAGTACTGCAAGGAAAGACCTAGTTAAGCTGCAGCTGGCCCAGAACAGAGCGGAACGTTTGTTTTGCTCTTCATTGTAATCAGAGGGATGATATAATTACTATGCATGCCAGTCTCTCTTGGCTAAGAGTTGAGGATTGAAGGACTGCATCACTTCTTCTTTTTATAAGAAACATGAATGTGTTGAAAATCCCAAATTGTTTGCATAGTCAACTTACACACAGCTCTGACACACACACTTATCCCACCAGACATGCCACCAGGGGTCTTTTGATAGTCCCCAAATCCAGAACAAATTCCAGAAATCGTACAGTATTATATAGAGCCCTTATTGCATGGAACTTCCTTCCATCTCATATTGCTCAGATAAACAGCAAACCTGGTTTCAAAAAACAGATAAAGCAACACCTCGCGGCACAATGCCTCTCTCCTATTTGACCTAGATAGTTTGTGTGTATGTATTGATATGTAGGCTACGTGTGCCTTTTTAAAAAATGTATGTAGTTCTGTCCTTGAGCTGTTCTTGTCTAATGATGTTCTGTATTATGTCATTCTGTATTATGTTTCACGTTTTGTGTGGGCCCCAGGAAGAGTAGCTGCTGCTTTTGCAACATCTAATGGGGATGCTAATAAAATACCATATACCAAATGTGTCAAGTAATTATCTTTTTGTTTTCTCACGATTTGGTTGGGTCCTATTGTGTTGCTGTCCTGGGGCTCTGTGGGATCTGTTTGTGTTTGTGAACAGAGCCCCAGGACCAGCTTGCTTAAGGGACTCTTCTCCAGGTTAATTTCTCTGTATGGGATAGCTTTGTTATGGAAGGTTTGGGAATCGCTTCCTTATAGGTGGTTGAAGAATTCAACAGCTCTTTTCTGGATTTTGATAATTAGCGGGGGATCTGCCTAATTCGGCTCTGCTTGCACTATTTGATGTTTTACATTGCACACTGAGGATATTTTTGCAGAATTCTGCATGCAGAGTCTCAATTTGGTGTTTGTCCCATTTTGTGAATTCTTGGTTGGTGAGCGGACCCCAGACCTCACAACCATGAAGGGCAATGGGTTCTTTATCTGATTAAAGTATTTCTAGCCAGACCGTAATTGGTATGTTGAATTGTATGTTCCTTTTGATGGCATAGAAGGCCCTTCTTGCCTTGTCTCTCAGATCGTTCACGGCTTTGTGAAAGTTACCTGTGGCACTGATGTTTAGGCCGAGGTATGTATCGTTTTTTGTTGTGCTCTAGGGTAACGGTGTCTATATGGAATTTGTATTTGTGATCCTGGCAACTGGACCTTTTATTTTTGTCTTACCATTATTTTTGTCTTCCTTAGATTTACTGTCAGGACCGAGGTCTGACAGAATCTGTGCAGAAGATCTAGGTGCTGCTGTAGGCCCTCCATGGTTGGGGACAGAAGCACCAGATCATCAGTAAACAGTAGACATTTGACTTCAGATTCTAGGAGGGTGGGGCTGGGTTCTGCAGACTATTATTGTGCCCTCGTCAATTCGTTGATATATATGTTGAAGAGGGTGGGGCTTAAGCTGCATCCCTGTCTCACCCCACAGCCCTGTGGAAAGGCATTTTTTGTTTGTGTACATGGATTTTAAAATGTATTATATTTTTCCCCCAACACCACTTTCCATCAATTTGTAAAGCAAACCCTCATGCTAAATTGAGTCCAAAGCTTTTTTGAAGTCAATAAAAGCATGAGAAGACTTTGCCTTTGTTTTGGTTTGTTTGTTGTCAATTAACGTGTGCAGGGTGAATACTTGGTCTGTCCTACGTTAATTTGCTAAAAAGCCAATTTGACATTTTTTCAAGTACATTGTTTTCACTGAGGAAGTGTACAAGTCTGCTGTGATAATGTAGAGGATATTCCCAATGTTGCTGTTGACGCATATCTCACGGCAGTTATTGGGATCAAATTTGTCTCCACTTTTGTGGATTGGGGTTATCAGTCCTTGATTCTAAATATTGGGGAAGATGCCTCTCTCTCGCTGTCCGCTAAGGCTCATCCCCCTCCTTCTTTCTTTCCCCCTATTTCCTCCTTCTCTCCTTCCCTATCCCACCCCCCTCCTCCGCTAAGGCTGATCCCCTCTTTGCACAGCCACTACAATGGAGTTCCTGTTGCTCTTTTTATGGCCAGGCACCATTTGCAATAGCATTAGGCCGTGAGCTAGATGTGGCTACTTGTCTGCTAATAACACCATCTTATTCTGTTTTTTTTTTAATCCTCTTTCCCAAAGAGCCAGAACGATTCCTTCTGATAGGGTAGTTTATGCATGCTGCTGTAAATGCCCTAGCTAAAGTGTTCCTGAAAGAGAGAGAGAATAATAGGACTAATGGGATTTGTAGGATTTTTAAAGTAAGTTTGTTGATGTGAATCGGCAGGGTTGTCACAACCCTAGGATTGACAGTTGTGCTTTTTTTTTAAATGCTCTATATCGTTCTGGGTTCCTGATATTAAATTAAATGAGGATGTTTCAGTGATGCGACGAGGATTATTCAAGATAAGAAAGAACAGAAAGTACACTTTGAGCCGGCATCTGTACCCGACCGTTTGAGATTCTATTATTCTGCTGCATGCCATTTTCAGGCTCTCTGAAGCATTGAGCTCTTCTATGCTGTGTTTCTTTGAAGAGCACAGTATCCGTGCCAGGAAGTGGCAGGAAGTGCCAGGGAGAGGAAATGTATGAATGGAGGAAGAGATTCATGCTGGTCGGTCAGTGAATCTAAGCCAGGTCTTTGAGTTGAACTTTGATCTGTCAATCATTTGATCTGTCAATCATTTGATCTGTCAATCTGTCAATCATTTGATCTGTCAATCATTTGCTGTTCCCTTGGAGGGCATTAGCTGAGGTATCATCTCAGATTATTAAGTCAAAAAAAGCTTGTCATACTACAGTACATTCACTTTAACTAGGACAGATGTTGATGTGGAGTATTCTACACAGAGAGAGAGAACGAGGGAGAGCGAGAGAGAGAGAGAGAGAGAGAGAGGGGGGAGAGAGACAGAGAGAGGGAGAGAGAGAGAGAGAGAGAGAGAGAGGGGGGGAGAGAGAGAGAGAGAGAGAGAGAGAGAGAGAGAGAGAGAGAGAGAGAGAGGGGGGAGAGAGACAGAGAGAGATAAGACCACAAGTGTAACCGTTACATAACCATAACTTAACCATGTTTCAGGTAATGACCACCTCTGAGTGAATTAGAAGCAAACTATCTACCAACAAATTAATTAATTTGAGGAACGGCTTTTAGTCCATGAACACAAGGGTAGGTAGCCTAGCACTATGTAATGGAAGGGAAGCCACCACTTCTGCCGGGGCGGCAGGTAGCCTAGTGGTTAGAGGCAGGTAGCCTAGTGGTTAGAGCGTTGGGCCAGTAACCAAAAGGTTGCTGGATTAAGTCCCTGAGCTGACAAGGTAAAAATCTGTCTTTCTGCCCCTGAACAAGGCAGTTAACTCGCTGTTCCCCGGTAGGCCCATCACGGTAAATCAGAACGTGTTCTTAACTGACTTGCCCAGTTAAATAAAGGTTCAACAAAAACAATTCTGACAGAGCACCATCCTATATTACAGTGTAAAAGTTAAAGACACTGTGTCTGAAACATGACAGCATGCCAGCTAAACTCCCCTCATTTGAATACCGTTTCACAAGCAACAGAGAAAATAGCTTGACCCAAAAGATATGACAGGTACACTGCATCCTAATGAAACGGACACACACACAGAGCGCACACACTGACTGACACACACAGAGTGCATTGTAATAAAGTGATGCAGTCAGTCAGTTGGTTGGTGGCGATAAGAAAGCATGCTGGGTGCTGAGTCAGTCTCCATCCCGGGCTGGTGCCCTGTGCACTACTTCAGACCAGAGCCTTATGGGCAGTGTGTGCACTATCTAGGGAATAGCAAAACATCTAAGCTACAAGCTGTACTGCTGGAAATGATGAAGACCTCCTCCCCATTCTACACTGCAAATAGTAGTACAAGCCTTCGCTGAACTGAGGGGTGGAGTACTGCAGGGAGGAGGAGGAGGAGGAGGAGGGGGACTGGGGAGTTAACATGACAACTCACATCAAACAGTCCAATAAATGATAGGGCTATAAATGCTCTATATTGTTGGTCTGTTTACCTTAGCCCGGTTGAAAGCGAGAAGAAAGTATTCATATTTGTTGAAGCAGTTCAGAGAATAGAAATGTGGTTCACATGTTAGCATGAATCTCTTATATCCTACAAAATATTGACGTTTCATGAATGTTACATGCATCTTACATCCTAAATTCGAGAGGTGAAAAATATCACACAACTGGTCGTAATAACGTAATTTTAATCACTTTTTCCTACTGGGATCCTATAAGTACTGTTCATCTTCTGTCTCCTTTCCTACATCTGGGATGAACAAAAACAAATGTACAAGCCATTTTCTCCGGTGACCAGACTGGATGAGTACTGATGAGGATAGCCTCCCTCTCTCTCTCTCTCTCTCTCTCTCTCTCTCTCTCTCTCTCTCTCTCTCTCTCTCTCTCTCTCTCTCTCATTGAGCGATTCTGCTATCCAGTTAATTACTCATTTCACAACTAAATAAAGAACCCATCCAACCACTCAGGCATAAAGGTCAAGTACTTCTACATCCTTCAGTCAGTTCTCTATTCTCTCTATTATATTGGACTCAAGGCCTTAGAAAATAAGAAAACGCAACAGCGACTTCCACGGGCGTCAGCCATGACAAAGCGATGGAGAGAGAGCGGAGTGAGTCTGAGAGATGGGTGTCTTAATTAATGACTAATGTGCCACCAGAAAGCTAAACGTGCATAAAGGAATGAGTTAGAGCTGGCCAAAGCACTTCTCACCTGCCAAGGCTTTGACCGAGCATCTGTTTGCCAATTCTCGTGAGTGGCTGCAAAGGAGAGGAGCCTGGGTTGTTGTTTTAGATGCATGGAATCGATCGGTTAGAGAGGTATTACCTGAGTAGATTAGAGTTAGGAGCAGCTGGAGAGAGAGACAGAAAGGGAGGAGAGAGAGAGAGTAGGGGAGAGAGAGAGAGTGAGAGTCAGAGAGAGAGAGAGCAAGTGAGAGCGAGAGAGAGAGAGAGAGTGACAGCAAAAAAGAGAGAGAGAGAGAGAGAGACAAAGAGAGAGTTTGATTACTACAGCTTCTCTCTCCTCCAGTCTTGTTTGTTTTCTGAGCATTAGTAATTAGTGCCACACAGCCAATCTCACCGTGGCGGACCATGAACCCAAAGACACAGCTGCAGCAGCAGTGCCAGCCACAAACAAATAGCTTGTTAAGGGTCACACACACACACAAAGGCACGCACCCCCAAACACACACACTCTCAAACCAATTGTTAAGTGGTGCACAGACAACTCAGACAACTCAGACAACGAGGTCAATGAGAAACAATGTGAAAGGCTATATCTCTGCCGTCACTTCAATTTCAAAGTGAAATCCTGTGGAATTAACAACGAAACTGCCAGTCAAGCTGCTACATGGAAAGTTGCCATTGTCATTGTACAAACACAAATACCTGTTTTAGTATGCAGCTTATATAGTGTTTGAGTTGGTAAATCTGTCACTGAAGCAAACAAAATCTACATGAAAAAGGTACATGGTGTTGCCATAGATTTACGAGCTTATTTCAGTCAAAACTGTAACTAGGCCATTCAGGGACATTCAATGTCGTCTTGGTAAGCAACTCCAGAGTATATTTATTCTTGTGTTTTTAAGTTATTGTCCTGTTGAAAGGTGAATTTCTCTCCAAGTGTCTGTTGGAAAGCAGACTAAACCAGGTTTTCCACTAGGATTTTGCCTCCGCTTAGCTCTATTCTGTTTATTTTTTTATCAACAACAAAAAACTCCCTAGTCATTGCCAATGACAAGCATACCCATAACATGATGCAGTCACCACCAAGATTGAAAATATGAAGAGTGGTACTCAGTGATGAGTTGTGTTGGATTTGCCCCAAACATAATGCTTTTTAAATTCAGGCTGTAACACAACATAATGTGGAAAAAGTCAATGGCACTGTATGTTTTCATAAGTATCTGTGAGCATTTTATTCCGTATGAGCTAAATCAAATGAAAATCCAGTCTAATTTTATAAATCACAAAGTTTACAGCATGTATGAAAGGTGCCGTGAAACGCTTGCGTGCCTCAACAGTACAATAATCAACATCAATAATAAAAACATAGTAGTAGTAGTTAGAGTAGTAGTAGTTACAAGTACTAATAGTAGTAGCAGTTACAAGTACTAATAGTAGTAGTAGTTAGAAGTAAATAGTAAATAAACTGATATGTACACAATAAGATATACATAGTCAGGTCTGTCC
>NC_138318.1:38227500-38300000 GCF_965601325.2 Salmo salar
GGGTTGGAGAGACGGGGGGTTGGAGAGGTGGGGGGGAGGAGAGGTGGGGGGAGGAGAGGTGGGGGGGAGGAGAGGTGGGGGGTTGGAGAGGGTTGGGGAGGTGGGGGGAGGAGAGGTGGGGGGTGGAGGAGAGATGGTGGAGAGGTGGGGGGGGGGGTGGGGGGGAGAGGTGGGGGGTGGGGGGGAGGAGAGGAGAGGTGGGGGGGTGGGGGGGGAGAGGTGGGGGGAGGAGAGGTGGGGGGTGGGGGGGAGGAGAGGAGAGGGGGGGGTTGGAGAGGTGGGGGATTGGATAGGAAGGGGGTTGGAGAGGGTTGGAGAGGTGGGGGGTAGGAGAGGTGGGGGGGGAGAAGAGGTGGGGGGTTGGAGAGGGTTGGAGAGGTGGGGGGGGGGGGTGGGGGGCCACACACACACACACTGAGCCACACACACACACACACACACACACACTGAGCCACACACACACACACTGAGCCACACACACACACAGACACTGAGACACACACACACACACTGAGACACACACACACACAGACACTGAGACACACACACACACACACTGAGACACACAAACATACACACACAAAACACACAAACACACAGAATATGCATTAGTGTGAAACTGCACTCCAATTTAGTGATGTGGAAGGAATACACACAGGTGTTGCACCTGGGCTTTAAAACCCCACTTCTCCACTCTCCCTGCAATTATATGATGCAACTCTTCTTCCTGCAATTACATTTGCATGATTCAACACTTCTTCCTGTGTGTGACATCACATCAGCCCACACACCCTTCTCCCTCCTCATTCGTCAAGGCATCGGTACAAGCGTGAAATTCATCCAGGGCCATAACGGCCTGCCTCCATGCTGTCTGCCTGTCTGTCTATCTTCCTACCTACTCATATGTCTTCCTGCCTGTCTGCCTGCCTGCCTGCCTGTCTGTCTGTCTGTCTGTCTGTCTGTCTGTCTGTCTGTCTGTCTGTCTGTCTGTCTGTCTGTCTGTCTGTCTGTCTGTCTGTCTGTCTGTCTGTCTGTCTGCCTGCCTGTCTGTCTGCCTGTCTTCCTGTCTGTCTTCCTGCCTGCCTGTCTTCCTATCTACCCGTCTGTCTGCCTGCCTGCCTGGTAAGCTGGCTGGGTGGTTGTCTGTATGTCTGTCTCTCTTCCTACCTACCAGTCTGAACTACCTACCAGTCTGAACTACCCACCAGTCTGAACTACCTACCAGTCTGAACTACCTACCAGTCTGAACTACCTACCAGTCTGACAACTTGCCTACCTAACAGTCTGAACTACCTACCAGTTTGAACTACCCACCAGTCTGAACTACCTACCAGTCTGACAATCTGCCTACCTACCAGTCTGAACTACCTACCAGTCTGAACTACCTACCAGTCTGACGACCTGCCTACCTAACAGTCTGAACTACCTACCAGTCTGAACTACCTACCAGTCTGACAATCTGCCTACCTACCAGTCTGAACTACCTACCAGTCTGACAATCTGCCTACCTACCAGTCTGAACTACCTACCAGTCTGAACTACCTACCAGTCTGACAACCTGCCTACCTAACAGTCTGAACTACCTACCAGTCTGAACTACCCACCAGTCTGAACTTCCTACCAGTCTGACAACCTGCCTACCTAACAGTCTGAACTACCCACCAGTCTGAACTACGTACCAGTCTGACAATCTGCCTACCTACCAGTCTGAACTACCTACCAGTCTGAATTACCCACCAGTCTGAACTACCCACCAGTCTGAACTACCCACCAGTCTGAACTACCCACCAGTCTGAACTTCCTACCAGTCTGACAACCTGCCTACCTACCAGTCTGAACTACCTACCAGTCTGAACTACCCACCAGTCTGAACTACCCACCAGTCTGAACTTCCTACCAGTCTGACAACCTGCCTACCTACTTTCCTCAACTACGACCATCATCCATGTTTCTTAAACATCAAATTTAGAAATTGATGCAAACATCACATTTCAAAGCGTTTTAAGGTTCAATTTGGGTATTAACTCTGAAATCTTAAGGTTAGGCATTCATTCTGAGTGGTTATGGTAAGGGTTTAAAGTTTTGGATAGACTTTAAAACAAAAATCTCAAAAACAAATTTCTACCGCTGAATTTGAACTTGCAACCTTTGGAATCAGAGGCAGATGCATACGTCCATCCGTCATCCCCGTTCACAACGCCCTAGCAAAACAGCAACCTACCTGAAAGGTCAAAGCGCTCACTGTTGCCCCTAGTGGACGGTTTCCAGGGTCCCTAGGATGCAGCCTTATTGTAGGAAGCAGAGGCAGAGAGAGAACATGAAGTGGGTATAATTTGACACTGGGGCACAGGTGGCATAGCTGCACTCCAAATGAAACATTAAAAAAAAATAACCCACTGTCTTCGTTGGTGTTTTGTGAATATACCCCCCCCCCTTGTTCCCCAAACCATTGAAATGGTTGAATGTGTCAGTGTCATTTTGTGATATTGTTTGTCTTTTTATGAAATCAATGAAAATATATGTGTTCTGGGAGAAGGATGGACAACATGCACTCACACACATTGTGTCTGGCTAGAGTCTCCCTCACCTGTCGTTGCCCTGGCTTGCCAGATTGTGTGTGTGTGTGTGTGTGTGTGTGTGTGTGTGTGTGTGTGTGTGTGTGTGTGTGTTGTGTGTGTGTGTGTGTGTGTGTGTGTGTGTGTGTGTGTGTGTGTGTGTGTGTGTGTGTGTGTGTGTGTGTGTGTGTGTGTGTGTGTGAGTATCTTTATGGGACTTTGTGTGAGTGTCTGTGTGTGTGTGTGTGGTGTGTGTGTGTGTTTGTGTGTGTGTGTGTGTGTGTGTGTGTGTGTGTGTGTGTGTGTGTGTGTGAGTATCTTTATGGGACTTTGTGTGTGTGTGTGTGTGTGTGTGTGTGTGTGTGTGTGTGTGTGTGTGTGTGTGTGTGTGTGTGTGTGTGTGTGTGTGTGTGTGAGTATCTTTATGGGACTTTGTGTGAGTGTCTGTGTGTGTGTGTGTGTGTGTGTGTGTGTGTGTGTGTGTGTGTGTGTGTGTGTGTGTGTGTGTGTGTGTGTGTGTGTGTGTGAGTGAGAGCATACAGTACCTTTCAAAAGTTTGGGGTCACTTAGAAATGTTCTTGTTTTTGAAAGAAAAGCACATTTTATTGTCCATTAAAATAACATTAAATTGATCAGAAATACAGTGTAGACATTGTTAATGTTGTAAATGACTATTGTAGCTGGATTAGGCTGATTTTTTACTGTTGCAAAGAAAAAGCCATATCTCAGACTGGCCAATAAAAATAGAAGATTAAGATGGGCAAAAGAACACAGACATTGGACAGAGGAACTCTGCCTAGAGGGCCAGCATCCCGGAGTCGCCTCTTCACTGTTGACATTGAGACTGGTGTTTTGCTGGTACTATTTAATGAAGCTGCCAGTTGAGGACTTGTGAGGCGTCTGTTTCTCAAACTAGACACTCTAATGTACTTGTCCTCTTGCTCAGTTGTGCACCGGGGCCTCCCAGTCATCTTTCTATTCTGGTTAGAGCCAGTTTGCGCTATTCTGTGAAGGGAGTAGGACACAGCATTGTACGAGATCTTCACTTTCTTGGCAATTTCTCGTATGGAATAGCCTTCATTTCTCAGAACAAGAATAGACTGACGAGTTTCAGAAGAAAGTTCTTTGTTTCTGGCCTTTATGAGCCTGTAATTGAACCCACAAATGCTGATGCTCCAGATACTCAACTAGTCTAAAGAAGGCCAGTTTTATTGTTTCTTTAATCAGAACAACACTTTTCAGCTGTGCTAACATAGTTGCAAAAGGGTTTTCTAATGATCAATTAGCCTTTTAAAATTATAAACTTGGATTAGCTAACACAACGTGCCATTGGAACACAGGAGTGATGGTTGCTGATAATGGGCCTCTGTGCGCCTATGTAGATATTCCATAAAAAATCTGACGTTTCCAGCTACAATAGTTTTTACAATATTAACAATGTCTACACTGTATTTCTGATCAGTTTGATGTTAATTTCATGGACAAAAAAATTTGCTTTTCTTTAAAAAACAAGGACATTTCTAGGTGACCCCAAACGTTTGAACGGTAGTGTGTGTTTTATATGTTGCTGGCTCTTGTTTGTGTGCTAATGTCAGCCAAGTGAAACACAGGGGAATGTTAACACAGGATTAGAGTCAACAGTAACGGGAATATCAACACAGGATTACAGTCAACAGTAACAGGGGATTATCAACACAGGATTACAGTCAACAGTAACAGGGAATATAAACACAGGACTAGAGTCAACAGTAACAGGGGAATATCAACACAGGACTAGAGTCAACAGTAACAGGGAATATCAACACAGGACTGGAGTCAAAAGTAACAGGGGAATATCAACACAGGACTAGTCAACAGTAACAGGGAATATCAACACAGGACTAGAGTCAACAGTAACAGGAATATCAACACAGGACTTGTCAACAGTAACAGGGAATATCAACACAGGACTAGAGTCAACAGTAACAGGGAATATCAACACAGGACTAGAGTCAACAGTAACAGGGGAAAATCAACACAGGATTAGAGTCAACAGTAACAGGGAATAACAACACAGGACTAGAGTCAACAGTAACAGGGGAAAATCAACACAGGATTAGAGTCAACAGTAACAGGGAATATCAACACAGGACTAGAGTCAACAGTAACAGGAATATCAACACAGGATTAGAGTCAACAGTAACGGGAATATCAACACAGGACTAGAGTCAACAGTAACAGGAATATCAACACAGGATTAGAGTCAACAGTAACAGGGGATTATCAACACAGGATTAGAGTCAACAGTAATAGGGGAATATCAACACAGGACTAGAGTCAACAGTAACAGGAATATCAACACAGGACTAGTCAACAGTAACAGGAATATCAACACAGGATTAGAGTCAATAGTAACAGGGGAATATCAACACAGGACTAGAGTCAACAGTAACAGGAATATCAACACAGGATTAGAGTCAATAGTAACAGAGAATATCAACACAGGATTAGAGTCAACAGTAACAGGAATATCAACACAGGACTAGAGTCAATAGTAACAGGGGAATATCAACACAGGATTAGAGTCAACAGTAACGGGAATATCAACACAGGACTAGAGTCAATAGTAACAGGCTCCACTCTGTAGTCAAGGTCCACTACAAGGTCCACTATATAAACAAACAGGACTATGCGGTCCACTATATAAACAGACAGGACTATGAGGTCCACTATATAAACAAACAGGACTATGCGGTCCACTATATAAACAGACAGGACTATGAGGTCCACCATATAAACAGACAGGACTATGAGGTCCACTATATAAACAGACAGGACTATGAGGTCCTCCATATAAACAGGCAGGACTATGAGGTCCTCCATATAAACACACAGGACTATGAGGTCCACTATATAAACAGACAGGACTATGAGGTCCACTATATAAACAGACAGGACCACAAGGTCCACTATATAAACAGACAGGACTATGAGGTCCTCTATATAAACAGACAGGACTATGAGGTCCACTATATAAACAGACAGGACTATGAGGTCCACCATATAAACAGACAGGACTATGAGGTCCACTATATAAACAGACAGGACTATGAGGTCCTCCATATAAACAGACAGGACCACGAGGTCTACTATATATACAGAGACAAGACAGGACTACGAGGTCCACTATTTAAACAGACAGGACTGTGACGTCCACCATATACGTACTACAGGGACTATAATAGTGTTTCTGAATCCTGGTTCTGGGAATATTACAAGGAATATTAGGACTACAGAGATTATTGGGACTACTGATATTATTGGGCCTACTGATATTATTGGGCCTACTGGTATTATTGGGACTGCTGGTATTATTGAGACTACTGGTATTATTGGGACTACTGGTATTATTGGGACTACTGGTATTATTGGGCCTACTAGTATTATTAGGACTACTGGTATTATTGGGACTACTGGTATTATTGGGCCTACTAGTATTATTAGGACTACTGGTGTTATTGGGACTACTGGTATTATTGGGACTACTGGTATTATTGGGACTGCTGGTATTATTGAGACTACTGGTATTATTGGGACTACTGGTATTATTGAGACTACTGGTATTATTGGGCCTACTAGTATTATTAGGACTACTGGTGTTATTGGGACTACTGGTATTATTGAGACTACTGGTATTATTGGGACTACTGGTATTATTAGGACTACTGGTATTATTGGGACTACTGGTATTATTAGGACTACTGGGATTATTAGGACTACTGGGATTATTGGGACTACTGGGACTATTAGGACTACAGGGATTGTTGGGACTACTGGTATTATTAGGACTACTGGGACTATTTGGACCACTGGTATTTTAGGACTATTGGGACTACTGGGACTATTAGGACTACTGGGATTGTTGGGACTACTGGGATTGTTGGGACTACTGGTATTATTAGGACTACTGGGATTATTGGGACTAATGGTATTATTGGGACTACTGATATTATTAGGACTACTGGTATTATTGGGACTACTGGTATTATTGAGACTACTGGTATTATTAGGACTACTGGTATTATTAGGACTACTGGGATTATTAGGACTACTGGGATTATTGGGACTACTGGGACTATTAGGACTACAGGGATTGTTGGGACTAATGGTATTATTGGGACTACTGGTATTAGTAGGACTACTGGTATTATTAGGACTACTGGTGTTATTGGGACTACTGGTATTATTGGGACTACTGGGACTATTAGGACTACTGGTATTATTGGGACTACTGGTATTATTGGGACTACTGGGACTATTAGGACTAATGGGATTATTGGGACTATTGGGACTATTGGGATTATTGTGACTACTAGTATTATTAGGACTACTGGTATTATTGGGACTATAAGGAATATTAGCACTAATGGGATTACTTATTATGTCTACCAAGACCGTCAGACTACCCAGAGTGCCAGTTCCACCATGTACATAGAGCACAGACAACTTGGACTATCATGACTACCACAATACTACCAGGTCCAAGTCCACAGGACAGATCCCAAAATGGACACAGACCAATGATGACATTCCCTTCCATCAGTTCCTGGAGGAGACGTGAGGAGAATGTGAAATTGCACTTGGAAAAAGAGAGTTAGAGAAAGATGGAGAGGGAGAGAAATAGGGAGAGGGAGAGAAATAGGGAGAGGGAGAGAAATAGAGAGAGGGAGAGAGAGGGAGAGGAAGAGAGAGAGGGAGAGAAAGGGAGAGAGGGTGAGAAAGAGGGAGAGAAAGAGAAAGAGGGAGAGAAATAGAGACCGGAAGAGAAGGAGAGAGAGAAGGAAGAAAATAATCCCATAAAGAATACCTGGCTGCCATTTACATTTACTGGAGTTAACTCAGCTGAGCATGAAGGAGTTGAGCAGGCTGCGGGTAAATACTGTCCAAACACCAACTAACAAACAACTATAGCTCTCTTTTTTTTACAGAGCCACTGAAATGAAAAATGTAATATGCAGTTTGCTTTCCTTATTAAGTTTTGCTAGTGATGTGACAAAGTTATTCTTACCAAGCCACTAGCTTTGGTATCTACCGCTTACAGGAAGTAAACTGGGAGGAGAGGGTGCACATGCTATATTCAGAGTTTTTTTACATTTTTTATTTATTTAACATGAACCAGTGCCCGAACAGCGAACAGTGTCCTCTTACAGTATACATTTTTGGGGTGGTGATAAGAGTTACAGTATTAACTCTTGGGGTGAGTTACAGTATTAACTCTTGGGGTGGGTTACAGTATTAACTCTTGGGGTGAGTTACAGTATTAACTCTTTGGGTGAGTTACAGTATTAACTCTTGGGGTGAGTTACAGTTTTAACTCTTGGGGTGGGTTACAGTATTAACTCTTTGGGTGAGTTACAGTATTAACTCTTGGGGTGAGTTACAGTATTAACTCTTGGGGTGGGTTACAGTATTAACTCTTGGGGTGGGTTACAGTACTAACTCTTTGGGTGAGTTACAGTATTAACTCTTGGGGTGGGTTACAGTATTAACTCTTGGGGTGGGTTACAGTATTAACTCTTGGGGTGAGTTACAGTATTAACTCTTGGGGTGAGTTACAGTATTAACTCTTGGGGTGAGTTACAGTATTAACTCTTGGGGTGAGTTACAGTATTAACTCTTGGGGTGGGTTACAGTATTAACTCTTGGGGTGAGTTACAGTATTAACTCTTTGGGTGAGTTACAGTATTAACTCTTGGGGTGAGTTACAGTATTAACTCTTGGGTGAGTTACAGTATTAACTCTTGGGGTGAGTTACAGTATTAACTCTTTGGGTGAGTTACAGTATTAACTCTTTGGGTGAGTTACAGTATTAACTCTTGGGGTGGGTTACAGTATTAACTCTTGGGGTGGGTTACAGTACTAACTCTTGGGGTGGGTTACAGTATTAACTCTTGGGGTGAGTTACAGTATTAACTCTTGGGGTGGGTTACAGTATTAACACTTGGGGTGAGTTACAGTATAAACTCTTGGGGTGAGTTACAGTATTAACTCTTGGGGTGAGTTACAGTATTAACTCTTGGTGTGGGTTACAGTATTAACTCTTTGGGTGAGTTACAGTATTAACTCTTGGGGTGGGTTACAGTATTAACTCTTGGGGTGGGTTACAGTATTAACTCTTGGGGTGAGTTACAGAATTAACTCTTGGGGTGAGTTACAGTATTAACTCTTGGGGTGGGGGTGGGTGACAGTATTACCTCTTGGGGTGAGTTACAGTATTAACTCTTGGGGTGAGTTACAGTATTAACTCTTGGGGTGGTTTACAGTATTAACTCTTGGGGTGGGTTACAGTATTAACTCTTGGGGTGAGTTACAGAATTAACTCTTGGGTGAGTTACAGTATTAACTCTTGGGGTGGGTTACAGTATTAACTCTTGGTGTGGGTTACAGTATTAACTCTTGGGGTGAGTTACAGTATTAACTCTTGTGGTGAGTTACAGTATTAACTCTTGGGGTGGGTTACAGTATTAACTCTTGGGGTGAGTTACAGTATTAACTCTTGGGGTGAGTTACAGTATTAACTCTTGGGGTGAGTTACAGTATTAACTCTTGGGGTGGGTTACAGTATTAACTCTTGGGGTGAGTTACAGTATTAACTCTTGGGTTGAGTTACAGTATTAACTCTTGGGGTGGGTTACAGTATTAACTCTTGGGGTGGGTTACAGTATTAACTCTTGGGGTGAGTTACAGTATTAACTCTTGGGGTGGGTGACAGTATTCAATATTCAGGAGAATCCCCTCTTTGTAATTATTTAAGTCTGGGCAGCGAGCTCGGTTGTCATCGATCACTTAGCCAACGTTATTTTGTCGTTTTTCAGCCTTGGGTAAATTCTCACTCATTATGTTGTCCAGCCTACCATGGGCAGGCAGTTAGACATCAGAGAGAAGATGAAGCTCCACCCATCCATGGGCAGGAAGTTAGGCATCAGAGGGAAGATGAAGCTCCACCCATCCATGGGCAGGAAGTTAGGCATCAGAGAGAAGATGAAGCTCCACCCATCCATGGGCAGGAAGTTAGGCATCAGAGAGAAGATGAAGCTCCACCCATCCATGGGCAGGCAGTTAGACATCAGAGAGAAGATGAAGCTCCACCCATCCATGGGCAGGAAGTTAGGCATCAGAGAGAAGATGAAGGTCCACCCATCCATGGGCAGGAAGTTAGGCATCAGAGAGAAGATGAAGCTCCACCCATCCATGGGCAGGAAGTTAGGCATCAGAGAGAAGATGAAGCTCCACCCATCCATGGGCAGGCAGTTAGACATCAGAGAGAAGATGAAGCTCCACCCATCCATGGGCAGGAAGTTAGGCATCAGAGAGAAGATGAAGCTCCACCCATCCATGGGCATGAAGTTAGGCATCAGAGAGAAGATGAAGCTCCACCCATCCATGGGCAGGAAGTTAGGCATCAGAGAGAAGATGAAGCTCCACCCATCCATGGGCAGGAAGTTAGGCATCAGAGAGAAGATGAAGCTCCACCCATCCATGGGCAGGACGTTAGACATCAGAGAGAAGATGAAGCTCCACCCATCCATGGGCAGGAAGTTAGGCATCAGAGAGAAGATGAAGCTCCACCCATCCATGGGCAGGAAGTTAGGCATCAGAGAGAAGATGAAGCTCCACCCATCCATGGGCAGGAAGTTAGGCATCAGAGAGAAGATGAAGCTCCACCCATCCATGGGC
The DNA here is from genome assembly GCF_965601325.2 of Salmo salar. Classification (NCBI taxonomy): domain Eukaryota; kingdom Metazoa; phylum Chordata; class Actinopteri; order Salmoniformes; family Salmonidae; genus Salmo; species Salmo salar. Next base: position 38,237,772 of record NC_138318.1, read on the forward strand.
AGGAAGTTAGGCATCAGAGAGAAGATGAAGCTCCACCCATCCATGCGCAGGAAGTTAGGCATCAGAGAGAAGATGAAGCTCCACCCATCCATGGGCAGGAAGTTAGGCATCAGAGAGAAGATGAAGCTCCACCCATCCATGGGCAGGAAGTTAGGCATCAGAGAGAAGATGAAGCTCCACCCATCCATGGGCAGGAAGTTAGACATCAGAGAGAAGATGAAGCTCCACCCATCCATGGGCAGGAAGTTAGGCATCAGAGAGAAGATGAAGCTCCGTTGACTTGATGCGATGAGACGTTTTCCCTTTAAACGATGCTAAAGCAGGCATGAGAGGTAATCCTCAGGAGTTAAACGAGGGGAGAGGAAGAGGGAGACTCCTCTGGGCTTTTATTTATTTGCCCAGCACATGGGAGAGGTTGGGGCGACTGTAGGCTGTAGTAATACTATGGGCCTACATACAACTTGACAAATAACTTTAGCTCAACTTCTGGAGTCAACTAAAGTTATGCTGTAGTAAATGTACTTGACATGACAGAAGTTCAGCTCAACTTCTACACAGTCCAAATGAGAAAATGCTTTCTTGAAAGCTTACTGCAGAGCTACAATGACAGCAGCAACAATATACAACTTTAACGTACCTGACACACAGAAATTTAGCTCAACTTTTGAAACTAACAACTCAATTACAAAAAAAAAAAAAATACAACTTTATCAACAACTGCACATTTTTGAACATTAAAGTCAACTAAATGTAATTTAAAAAAAGTAATGTTTTACAAACTTTACCCGTAACTGACAATGTAATTTTGTAGATTAAATCTGAGGCTAGGATTAGAAAGATTCCTGACCTTTACCGTGGAAGTCAGACACCTTGTCTGCATGTCAAATATCATCTTACTCCTTATATAGTTGAATGAGTGGCAGCTGCTTCACACCTCAAGCCTATTTAGATAAAAACAATACATTTCTTTTACTGTACAAAGTGCTTTTCCCAGCAGCAATATGCAGTCAGCTAGTGAACGCCACCGCTGGAGGGGCGATTTACATTTTAAATATCCATCATTTTCACACCAGCATCGTGTACAGCAGCACAAGTGCCTGTCAAGACCTGGGGGGAGACCAGTTCAAATCAAAGCAAATAAAATATTATTGGTCACACACACACATGGTAAGCAGATGTTAATGGGAGTGTAGCGAAATGCTTGTCCTTCTAATTCCGACAGTGCAGTAATATCTAACATGTAATATAACCTAACAATTCCACAACAACTACCTTGTACACACAAGTGTAAAGGTGTGAATGAGAATATGTACATATAAGTATATGGATGAGCGATGGCCGAGCGGCATAGGCAAGGTGCAATAGATGGTATAAAACACAGTATATACATATGATATGAGTAATGTAATGTAAGATATGTAACATTATTAAAGTGGCATTATTTAAAGTTGCATTGTTTAAAGTGACTAGTGATCCATTATTTAAAGTGTCCAGTGATTGGGTCTCAATGTGGGCAGCAGCCTCTCTGTGTTAGTGATTGCTGTTTAGCAGTCTGATGGCCTTGAGATAGAAGCTGTTCTTCAGTCTCTTGGTCCCAGCTTTGATGCACCTGTACTGACCTCACCTTCTGGATGATAGAGGGGTGAACAGGCAGTGGCTCGGGTGGTTGTTGTCCTTGACGATCTTTTTGGCCTTCCTGTGACATCGGGTGGTGTAGGTGTCATGGAGGGCAGGTAGTTTGCCGCCGGTGATGCGTTGTGCAGACCTCACCACCCTCTGGAGAGCCTTACGGTTATGGGCGGTGCAGTTGCCGTACCAGGCTGTGATGCAGTTCATTCTGTCTATTTGACTGTGTTCACATTGGCGATAACAAAGGGACGTTTTTGATAGGTTTCTCAAGAGACAATCCTGTTGCGTAAACGTGCGAAATTCTCACATTTCGACCGCACCTCGTGAGGTTACGCATGACACTCGCCCGACAGCTGTCCCCTCCCAGCAGGACAGTGAAAACAGAACGGTCTCGTTGAACTCAACACTCCTACAGTATATATGGTAACAGCTGAAATGTATAGACATTTACTTATACTTGTTTTATTTACTTTTTACCAGAAATTTCAGTAACAGCCTGTTACATTCAGAATTTTACCGGATGCACTGAGTCACGAAACTGGAAGCCCATTCCAGCTACAATATTCAGTTTTTTTTTTTTTTACAAATGTTAATACTATGTCAAAATGTTGAGATACGCAAGTTAAATTATGTAAGTATATTTAAAACAGAATATTGCATCATACAAATAGAACATGATTTTCCATTTGTAACATTGTGTGGTGATTTCAGTTGTGTGGTGATTTCAGATGTGTGCTGATTTCAGATGTGTGGTGTTTTCAGATGTGTGCTGATTTCAGTTGTGTGGTGATTTCAGATGTGTGCTGATTTCAGTTGTGTGGTGATTTCAGATGTGTGGTGATTTCAGTTGTGTGGTGATTTCAGTTGTGTGGTGATTTCAGATGTGTGGTGATTTCAGTTGTGTGGTGATTTCAGTTGTGTGGTGATTTCAGATGTGTGCTGATTTCAGTTGTGTGGTGATTTCAGATGTGTGGTGATTTCAGTTGTGTGCTGATTTCAGATGTGTGGTGTTTTCTGAGGTGGCACCACAGGTCCCAGAGTGGTGTGGGGCCCATTGTTCTTCCTGATCTGGTAGGCTAACCTAAGCAGGTAAAACTCTGGGTATGTCACAGTAATAAATAAACTGTAAAAAAAAAAAAGTTTTATATGATGGGACCTGAATTTTTCGAAGAAAAAACAAAAAAAAGTGTTTGAACTTTTATTTAACAAGGCAAGTCAGAACAAATTATTATTTTACAATGACGGCCTAACCCGGGCCAAACCCGGACGAAGCTGAGCCAATTGTGCGCCGCCCTATGGGACTCCCAATCACGGGCGGTTGTGATACAGCCCAGGATCAAACCAGGGTATGTAGTGATGCCTCTAGCACTGAGATGCAGTACCTCAGACAGCTGAACCAGGGTCTGTAGTGACGCTTCTAGCACTGAGATGCAGTACCTCAGACAGCTGAACCAGGGTCTGTAGTGACGCTTCTAGCACTGAGATGCAGTACCTCAGACCGCTGAACCAGGGTCTGTAGTGACGCCTCTAGCACTGAGATGCAGTACCTCAGACAGCTGAACCAGGGTCTATAGTGACGCCTCTAGCACTGAGATGCAGTACCTCAGACCAGCTGAACCAGGGTCTGTAGTGACGCCTCTAGCACTGAGATGCAGTACCTCAGAACGCTGAACCAGGGTCTGTAGTGACGCCTCTAGCACTGAGATGCAGTACCTCAGACCAGCTGAACCAGGGTCTATAGTGATGCCTCTAGCACTGAGATGCAGTACCTCAGACCGCTGAACCAGGGTCTATAGTGATGCCTCTAGCACTGAGATGCAGTACCTCAGACAGCTGAACCAGGGTCTGTAGTGACGCCTCTAGCACTGAGATGCAGTACCTCAGACAGCTGAACCAGGGTCTGTAGTGACGCCTCTAGCACTGAGATGCAGTACCTCAGACAGCTGAACCAGGGTCTGTAGTGACGCCTCTAGCACTGAGATGCAGTACCTCAGACAGCTGAACCAGGGTCTGTAGTGACGCCTCTAGCACTGAGATGCTTCACCCCCCCTCCCCCTTCACCCCCTCTCTCCCCCTCAACCCCACTTCGACCTCTCCCCCTCTACTCTCTCCCCCACCTCTCCCCTCAACCCCCCCACTTCTACCTCTCCCCCTCTACTCTCTCTCTCCCTCACCTCTCCCCTCAACCCCCCCACTTCTACCTCTCCCCCTCTACTCTCTCCCCCACCTCTCCCCTCAACCCCCCCACTTCTACCTCTCCCCCTCTACTCTCTCCCCCACCTCTCCCCTCAACCCCCCCACTTCTACCTCTCCCCCTCTACTCTCTCCCTCACCTCTCCCCTCAACCCCCCCACTTCTACCTCTCCCCCTCTACTCTCTCCCTCACCTCTCCCCTCAACCCCCCCACTTCGACCTCTCCCCCTCTACTCTCTCCCCCACCTCTCCCCTCAACCCCCCCACTTCTACCTCTCCCCCTCTACTCTCTCCCTTACCTCTTCCCTCAACCCCACCACTTCTACCTCTCCCCCTCTACTCTCTCCCCCACCTCTCCCCTCAACCCCCCCACTTCGACCTCTCCCCCTCTACTCTCTCCCTCACCTCTCCCCTCAACCCCCCCACTTCTACCTCTCCCCCTCTACTCTCTCCCTCACCTCTCCCCTCAACCCCCCCACTTCGACCTCTCCCCCTCTACTCTCTCCCCCACCTCTCCCCTCAACCCCCCCACTTCTACCTCTCCCCCTCTACTCTCTCCCCCACCTCTCCCCTCAACCCCCCCACTTCTACCTCTCCCCCTCTACTCTCTCCCTCACCTCTCCCCTCAACCCCACCTCACACTGAGAGTTGACCGCAAAAACCGGCGGCAACAGACAGAGCAGAGGATAAAGAAAACCCTCTCCAGTTTCCACCCAGTCCACACACCCCTCCCCCACAACAGGTCATTGACAGCTCCTCCACAAGCCGTAAACTATGTCTCAAACCCTATTCTTTCTACACTGCGCTACTTCTGACCATGGGCCCATAGTGAACTATATACTGTAGGGAATCGGGTGCCATTTGGGATGCAAACTGAGGGCTGAGCCATGTGACCCCTCCCTCTCAAACCACTCATAAACATCTCCTCTCTACTCAACCATTCCATTTATTCCTCTGTCATCACCCTCTTCATGTTCCATTAACTCCTCTGTCATCATCCTCCTCAGGTTCCATTTATTCCTCTGTCATCACCCTCTTCAGGTTCTATTTACTTTTTTGTCATCACCCTCTTCATGTTCCATTTATTCCTCTGTCATCACCCTCCTCAGGTTCCATGTATTCCTCTGTCATCACCCTCTTCAGGTTCCATTTATTCCTCTGTCATCACCCTCCTCAGGTTCCATTTATTCCTCTGTCATCACCCTCTTCAGGTTCCATGTATTCCTCTGTCATCACCCTCCTCAGGTTCCATTTATTCCTCTGTCATCACCCTCTTCAGGTTCCATTTATTCCTCTGTCATCACCCTCTTCAGGTTCCATTTATTCCTCTGTCATCACCCTCTTCAGGTTCCATTTATTCCTCTGTCATCACCCTCTTCATGTTCCATGTATTCCTCTGTCATCATCCTCCTCAGGTTCCATTTATTCCTCTGTCATCACCCTCTTCAGGTTCCATTTATTCCTCTGTCATCACCCTCTTCAGGTTCCATTTATTCCTCTGTCATCACCCTCCTCAGGTTCCATGTATTCCTCTGTCATCACCCTCTTCATGTTCCATGTATTCCTCTGTCATCACCCTCCTCAGGTTCCATGTATTCCTCTGTCATCACCCTCTTCAGGTTCCATTTATTCCTCTGTCATCACCCTCTTCAGGTTCCATTTATTCCTCTGTCATCACCCTCTTCAGGTTCCATTTATTCCTCTGTCATCACCCTCCTCAGGTTCCATGTATTCCTCTGTCATCACCCTCTTCAGGTTCCATTTATTCCTCTGTCATCATCCTCTTCAGGTTCCCTTTAAATCTGGATCTTTAAGACAGGAGGACAGGAATTGTTGGAGGGAATGGGGGAGTGAGGGAGGCAGAGAGGGAGGGAGGGAGGGAGGGAGGGAGGGAGGGAGGGAGAGGAGGGAGGGAGGGAGGCAGAGAGGGAGGGAGGGAGGGAGGGAGGGAGGGAGGGAGGGAGGGAGGGAGGGAGGGAGGGAGGGAGGGAGGGAGGGAGGGAGGGAGGGAGGGAGGGAGGGAGGGAGGGAATGGGGGAGGGAGGGAGGGAGGGAGGGAGGGAGGGAGGGAGGGAGGGAGGGAGGGAGGGAGGGAGGGAGGGAGGGAGGGAGGGAGGGAGGGAGGGAGGGAGGGAGGGAGGGAGGGAGGGAGGGAGGGATCACACGCATGCTTCCCACATCTTCAATAAAGTTTTTGATGTCATTCAACGAGAGAAAACTTGTTTTCATGTAAATTTGTTCATTGAAAAATACTGCACCAAACATCTTAGTTAGTCGCGCAATTATTCATCTAAGATCTCTTCGGCAAAAATGTCAAAATTAATGACAGATTTCTTGGGACAGTTTAATTCTGAATATTTTGAGAAAGTTTATACTGGCTATGGCATCTCAAAATGGACAAACAGTGCTATATCTGCTTTTTGCAAATTTTTCAAGCCAAGGTCTTTAATTAAGGGAGTATGCAAGCTCACTCGTTCGGTTCGCTAGCCAAGTTAACCAAGGCGCCAGCCAAACTGAAGCATTCTGACACCTTTAAACACCTCTAGAGCCACTCTTATGGCCTTATGGACCCTGGTCAAAAGTAGTGCACTGTAGAAACATTGCAATTTCCTGTTTGCTCTAATCAGCCAGGCCAATCGGCCTGAGGACTGTGTACGATCGATCTTATCTTATTTTGATTGGCTGAGAGCTTCTTTGTTCAAGATAGGAGATAACATTAAGACTCACTTCCTCTCCACACAGCAGAGCTCAGTGAAAACAACAATACAGGACTGTCTATACATAAAGAACCAATGCCTTCATCTTAAAGCTCAGATACACCAGTGGCGTTTGCTGGCCCAGAGAACTTAGCACCTCTGAAAGTAATTTGAGAACCGAGTGTGAATCGATTTTACATGAAACATTCGGTTCGATGTTTCATGAAGATGACCAAACGACTAGTCTCAAATACTGTAGAGAGAGTACACTGATGTAATCTAATCACTCTAGATTAGTATTCAAATCACAGTAGCTCATAGCTCACAGAGCATTAAAATCACAGTAGCTCACAGAGCATTAAAATCACAGTAGCACACGGAGCATTAAAATCACAGTAGCTCACAGAGCATTAAAATCACAGTAGCTCACAGAGCATTAAAATTACAGTAGCTCACAGAGCATTAAAATCACAGTAGCTCACAGAGCATTAAAATCACAGTAGCTCACAGAGCATTAAAATCACAGTAGCTCACAGAGCATTAAAATCACAGTAGCTCACAGAGCATTAAAATCACAGTAGCTCACAGAGCATTAAAATCACAGTAGCTCACAGAGCATTAAAATCACAGTAGCTCACAGAGCATTAAATTCACAGTAGCACACGGAGGATTAAAATCACAGTAGCTCACAGAGCATTAAAATCACAGTAGCTCACAGAGCATTAAAATCACAGTAGCTCACAGATCATTAAAATTACAGTAGCTCACAGAGTATTAAAATCACAGTAGCTCACAGAGCATTAAAATCACAGTAGCTCACAGAGCATTAAAATCACAGAAGCTCATAGAGCATTAAAATCACAGTAGCTCACAGAGCATTAAAATCACAGTAGCTCACAGAGCATTAAATTCACAGTAGCACACGGAGCATTAAAATCACAGTAGCTCACAGAGCATTAAAATCACAGTAGCTCACAGAGCATTAAAATCAAAGTAGCTCACAGCGCATTAAAATCACAGTAGCTCACAGAGCATTAAAATCACAGTAGCTCACAGCGCTCTGCAAAAACACAACACATGAGCAGGCTGTCTTTTCATGACACGGGACAAAATACATTCTAGATGAGTCCAGTGTCTGTTAAAGCAAAAATTACTACAATTCTATCTTCTTTATATGATGGATAAATAAAGATTGTATTATATTGTAGATGCACAATGCTCTACAGACTTCTACACAAATGTATTCAACCTTTATTTAACAAGGTTGTCCCATACAGGTCAGAATATCTATTTTTTTCAATAGAGACCTTACAAGTACTGTAAAGCTCCTACTCAAACCAGGTTGCTGAAAACGAGGGCTCCTCAATTCAAACTAAAAGTCGCATATTGGCTCCATTGTAGGGATAAAATGCTAGCATACAACTAAATATAGAGGGAAAAGATGCTAAGTCGACTAATTAGGAGATTTAGTGCTGGGATAGGCAGTAAACCAATTACAATAGATAGAGTTAGGTGCTTGAATGAGCCACATTAGAGCAAGCACCACTGGACTGTGAAGGCATTGTTGAAGGCCATTATATGCTGATCCCATCTTTTACCTCATTGTGTGTGTGTGTGTGTGCGTGTGTGCGTGTGTGCGTGCGTGTGTGTGTGTGTGTGTGTGTGTGCGTGCGTGCGTGCGTGCGTGCGTGTGTGTGCGTGTGTGTGTATTGGCCTGAGGGCTCTAGGGGAAGAGGCTTCTATCTAATCAGATCACAAGGTATTGTTTCGTTGGTCATTAACCTTTGGGGGTTCTGGGGGGGTTAACCCTGAGTTGACAAGTCACCCGTTACCCCCCCCACCCCCCCCCCCCACCCCCTCTTCTCCCTCTACCCCCTCCTACCCCCTCCTACCCCTTACCCCCTCCTAGAGTACCTCTTATCTAGTCAAGAAAATGTCCATTTCCTGAAGACAATGTGTGTGCTTGCTCAGCAGTCTAAGTGGAACCAGGCTGAATTGTTAGTAGCTAATGTAGAATTCAAGCTGAATAAAAGCTGAAAGAGTAAAGTAAAAGATGGCATCTCATTGTTTTAGTCAATGCCTTGTGTCCTCTCCTACCCACTCGCTGTAGCTAGGAGAGGCCCAGTACAACCAATCAGAGGAGCTATTAGTGTTGATCACATGATCTCTGTCCACACACACGCACACGCACACGCACACACACACAATGGGAGATCTTGTTCATCCACAGTAAGAAACCACTTTACTACCATGACACATGTGAAATTCTCCATTGATATGCCTCAGAACAATGTGTGTGTGTGTCCGTCCAATTACATGCATATTGATATGCATCCCAGGCAATACGCAGACAAACACATTTCCATGTATGTACCCTTACCCACATAGAGACTAGTGATTCATTCACTCACTCTGTCCTCCAGGAAAACAACAGGATGGACTCCCCTCTCTCTCAGAAACGACATAGCCACATACAGACGGAGGGTCTTGATTTGAGTCAGTTCGCTACAGCAGGAAAAATGATCCTGCAGCAACAGGAAATGTGAATTATTATGTGGATTATAATTAATGGATATTTTTGTAGGGGTTGATACATTTCTACCTAAGGGAAAGTCAAGTCTGAAGATTTCTAAGTGGAAATTACAAAACTTCAGAAGCCTTTTGACTAGGTTCACCTTTCCCCTTTTTAAACCTCAAATATAATAAACGTTTTAAATGTCCTGCAATGCAGTAAAGTTATCCAGCAACAGAGTGATCAAATTAAAATCCTACATATGAACACACATTTCTGAGTATTTCTGAGATCTAGCTTACCAATCCGGGAAAGGAGCATGTCAGTATCTATTTCTCTAACGACAGACAGACAGACAGACAGACAGACAGACAGACAGACAGACAGACAGACAGACAGACAGACAGACAGACAGACAGACAGACAGACAGACAGACAGACAGACAGACAGACAGACAGACAGACAGACAGACAGACAGACAGACAGACAGACAGAGAGAGAGACCTGGGCCCTAACAGAATAATGGTGTTCCAAAAAAGGTTCAGTTGACAGGACCACAAATACAAATTCCATCTAGACACAGTTGCCCTAGAGCACACAAAAAACTATACATACCTCGGCCTAAACATCAACACCACAGGTAACTTCCACAAAGCTGTGAACGATCTGAGAGACAAGGCAAGAAGGGCCTTCTATGCCATCAAAAGGAACATAAAATTCAACATAGCAATTAGGATCTGGCAAAAAATACTTGAATCAGTTATAGAACCCATTGCCCTTCATGGGTGTGAGGTCTGGGGTCCGCTCACCAACCAAGAATCCACAAAAATATCCTCTGTGTACAACGTAAAACACCAAATAATGCATGCAGAGCAGAATTAGGCCGATACCCGCTAAGTATCAAAATCCAGAAAAGAGACGTTAAATTCTACAACCACCTAAAAGGAGGCCAAATGTATGACCATATTAGAGATGGTCTTTATTCTTTTGGAACTTCTATGAGTGTAATGTTTTCTGTTTATTTTATTGTTTATTTAACTTTTGTATATTATCTATTTCACGTGCTTTGGCAATGTTAACATACAGTATTTGATATCTCATCTTCCCTATAACTCAAAACATTTCAAGCAGACAACCTAAGAAAATTAACAACAATAACAAATGGCTTCTCATCTTCGGTTTCAGTCCTTACAGATGGAAGGAAAATAGTGTGGAAACCTACCAAAAAACAATTAGGCAACAACAAATTCAATCTCTTTTAGATAATTTCCTGGGTAAAACGTTCCACTGTAATAGTGAAGGTGTAAACTTGGCAGTAGAAAATCTTAACAGTACATTTGACCTCTCAGCTTCCTTATCAAATCTAAAAATCTCAAATAGAAAACCGAAGAAAATTAACAACAATGCAAATGGTTTGATGAAGAATGCAAAAACTTAAGAAAGAACTTGAGAAAACTATCCAACCAAAAACACAGAGATCCAGAAAACCTGAGTCTACGCCTTCACTATGGTGAATCACTAAAACAATACAGAAATACACTACGGAAAAAGAAGGAACAGCACGTCAGAAATCAGCTCAATGTAATTGAAGAATCCATAGAATCTAACCACTTCTGGGAAAATTATAAAACGCTAAACAAACAACAACATGAAGAATTATCTATCCATAATGGAGATGTGTGGATAAACCACTTCTCCAATCTATTTAGCTCTATAACAAAGAACAAACAGTAAAAACATATACATGATCAAATACAAATCTTAGAATCAACTATTAAAGACTACCAGAACACACTGGATTCTCCAATTACATTGAATGAACTACAGGACACAATCCAACCCTCTCCAACCCAAAAAGGCCTGTGGTGTTGATGGTATCTTAAATTAAATGATAAAATATACAAACCATAAATTCCAATTGGCTGTACTTAAACTCTTTAATGCCATCCTCAGCTCTGGCATATTCCCCAATATTTGGAACCTAACCCAATAACTACCGTGGGATATGCGTCAACAGCAAACTTGGGAAAATCCTCTGCTTTATCATTAACAGCAGACTCGTACATTTCCTCAGTGAAAACAATGTACTGAGCAAATGTCAAATTGGCTTTTTACCAAATTACCGTACAACAGATAATGTATTTACCCTGCACACCCTAATTGACAAACAAACAAAACAAAAAAAAAGTATTCTCATGCTTTGTTGAGTTCAAAAAAGCTTTTGACTCAAATTGGCATGAGGGTCTGCTCTACAAATTGATGTAAAGTGGTGTTGGCTGAAAAGCATACGACATTATAAAATCCATTTACAGAAACAACAAGTGTGTGGTTAAAGTTGGCAAAAAGCACACACATTTCTTTCCACAGGGCCGTGGGGTGAGACAGGGGTGCCGCTTAAGCCCCACCCTCTTCAACATATATATATATATATATATATATATATATATATATATATATATATATATAATATATATATATATATATATATATATATATATATAAACGAATTGGCGAGGGCACTAGAACAGTCTGCAGCACCCGGCCTCACCCTACTAGAATCTGATGTCTACTGTTTGCTGATGATCTGATGCTTCTGTCCCCAACCAAGGAGGGCCTACAGCAGCACCTAGATCTGCTGCACAGATTCTGTCAGACCTGGTCAGGATTTCCACTCATAGGCAGGAGCAATTAGAAATCAGTCAGATCAAAAATGTAATCATTCTGAGCTTTTATCAATGCTGGGAGAAATATTTAGATGCTGACCCGTAATTGATTGTTTTAATTGTGTACAAAATACACTGAGCGTACAAAACATTAGGAACACCTTCCTAATATTGAGTTGCACCCCCTTTTGCCCTCAGAGCAGCTTCAATTCGTCGGGGCATGGACTCTATAAGGTGTCGAAAGCGTTCCACAGGGATGCTGGCCCATGTTGACTCCAATGCTTCCCACAGTTGTGTCAAGTTGGCTGGATGTCCTCTGGGTGGTGGACCATCCTTGATACACACAGGAAACTATTGAGGGTGAAAATCCCAGCAGCATTGCAGTTCTTGACACAAACCGGTGCACCTGGCACCTACTACCATACCCTGTTCAAAGGAACTTAAATCTTTTGTCCTGCTCATTCACCCTCTGAACAACACACATACACAATCCATGTCTCAAGGCTTAAAAATCCTTCTTAAACCTACATTTACATTTTAGCAGATGCTCTTATCCAGAACGACTTACAGCAGTGAATGCATACATTTCATACATGTATTTTTTTGTACTGGCCCCCCGTGGGAATTGAACCCACAACCCTGGCATTGCACACACCATGCTGGCGTTGCAAACACCATGCTCTACCAACTGAGCCACAGGGAAGACAACCTCCCTTTAATCTACACTGATTGAAGTGAATTTAACAAGTGACATCAATAAGGGATCATATCTTTCACCTGGATTCACCTGGTCAGTCTGTGTCATGGATGGAGCAGGTGTTCCTAATGTTTTGTCCACTCAGTGTATATATCTGTATTATTATTTTAAAAAACTCTAAATTTAAACAATACTGAGGTCCAGACCTGTCTGTCTGTCTGTCTGTCTGTGTGCATTTTTGTTTTATTATCCTTGTGGCTCCCAGAAGTCCTCACAAGGACAGTAAAACAAGGAAAAGTCTGACAAGTGGGGCCAGGTCCCCACAAGGAAAAATACTATTTTAGGCTTAGGGGTTAGGTTTAGGGTTACAATTAGGGTTAGGGTTAGAATTGAGGTTAGGGTTAAGGGTTACGGGTAGATGGAGGGTTAGGGGTTATGGGTTAGGGGTTATGGGTAGATGTAGGGTTACGGGTAGATGGAGGGTTAGGGGTTATGGGTAGATGTAGGGTTACGGGTAGATGGAGGGTTAGGGGTTATGGGTAGATGTAGGGTTATGGGTTAGGGGTTATGGGTAGATGTAGGGTTATGGGTAGATGTAGGGTTATGGGTAGATGTAGGGTTATGGGTTAGGGGTTATGGGTAGATGTAGGGTTATGGGTTACGGGTAGATGTAGGGTTAGGGGTTATGGGTAGATGTAGGGTTATGGGTTACAGGTAGATGTAGGGTTATGGGTAGATGTAGGGTTATGGGTTAGGGGTAGATGTAGGGTTATGGGTAGATGTAGGGTTATGGGTTAGGGGTGGATGTAGGGTTATGGGTTAGGGGTTACGGGTAGATGTAGGGTTACGGGTAGATGTAGGGTTATGGGTTACGGGTTACGGGTAGATGTAGGGTTAGGGGTTACGGGTAGACGTAGGGTTAGGTATAGTTTTAAGGTTAGGAGTTTGAGGTTAAGGTTAGGCATAGGGTTAAGGTTAAGGTTATGGTTAGATTTAGAGTCAGGGGTTAGGGAAAATAGGATTTTGGATGGGAATCAATTTTTTGGTCCTCATAAGGATAGCAATACAAAACTGTGTGTGTATGTGTGTGTGCGTGTGTGTGCATACGTCCGTTTGGTTCTGTAATTGTTCCAGCCTGGGCATTCTTGCATACCTACGTTATCAAGGGAAAACTGTCATTGTCAGCGTGTCTTGTCTGAAGAGGTTGTATTCATTGACTGAAGCCTCTTATGCCCCAAGCTGCCAGAACACTCAGACAGACAGACAGCAGCACACTTCACATTTCTGTTCTTCTTCTCTTTTTCTGTGTGTGTATTTCTCTCTGTCTTTTCTCAAGTCCTTCTACACTCTTTACAAATGACCTGAGGGGGGGGGGGGGGGGGGGGGGGGGGACTACTTCTGGTGCTGCTTGGAGTTACCACTAAGGAAGGGGATGTTCTGGTGCTGCTTGGAGTTACCACTAAGGAAGAGGATGTTCTGGTGCTGCTTGGAGTTACCACTAAGGAAGAGGATGTTCTGGTGCTGCTTGGAGTTACCACTAAGGAAGAGGATGTTCTGGTGCTGCTTGGAGTTACCACTAAGGAAGAGGATGTTCTGGTGCTGCTTGGAGTTACCACTAAGGAAGAGGACGTTCTGGTGCTGCTTGGAGTTACCACTAAGGAAGAGGATGTTCTGGTGCTGCTTGGAGTTACCACTAAGGAAGAGGATGGTCTGGTGCTGCTTGGAGTTACCACTAAGGAAGAGGATGTTCTGGTGCTGCTTGGAGTTACCACTAAGGAAGAGGATGTTCTGGTGCTGCTTGGAGTTACCACTAAGGAAGAGGATGTTCTGGTGCTGCTTGGAGTTACCACTAAGGAAGAGGATGTTCTGGTGCTGCTTGGAGTTACCACTAAGGAAGAGGATGTTCTGGTGCTGCTTGGAGTTACCACTAAGGAAGAGGATGTTCTGGTGCTGCTTGGAGTTACCACTAAGGAAGAGGATGTTCTGGTGCTGCTTGGAGTTACCACTAAGGAAGAGGATGTTCTGGTGCTGCTTGGAGTTACCACTAAGGAAGAGGATGGTCTGGTGCTGCTTGGAGTTACCACTAAGGAAGAGGATGTTCTGGTGCTGCTTGGAGTTACCACTAAGGAAGAGGATGTTCTGGTGCTGCTTGGAGTTACCACTAAGGAAGAGGATGTTCTGGTGCTGCTTGGAGTTACCACTAAGGAAGAGGATGTTCTGGTGCTGCTTGGAGTTACCACTAAGGAAGAGGATGTTCTGGTGCTGCTTGGAGTTACCACTAAGGAAGAGGATGTTCTGGTGCTGCTTGGAGTTACCACTAAGGAAGAGGATGGTCTGGTGCTGCTTGGAGTTACCACTAAGGAAGAGGATGTTCTGGTGCTGCTTGGAGTTACCACTAAGGAAGAGGATGTTCTGGTGCTGCTTGGAGTTACCACTAAGGAAGAGGATGTTCTGGTGCTGCTTGGAGTTACCACTAAGGAAGAGGATGTTCTGGTGCTGCTTGGAGTTACCACTAAGGAAGAGGATGGTCTGGTGCTGCTTGGAGTTACCACTAAGGAAGAGGATGTTCTGGTGCTGCTTGGAGTTACCACTAAGGAAGAGGATGTTCTGGTGCTGCTTGGAGTTACCACTAAGGAAGAGGATGTTCTGGTGCTGCTTGGAGTTACCACTAAGGAAGAGGATGTTCTGGTGCTGCTTGGAGTTACCACTAAGGAAGAGGATGTTCTGGTGCTGCTTGGAGTTACCACTAAGGAAGAGGACGTTCTGGTGCTGCTTGGAGTTACCACTAAGGAAGAGGACGTTCTGGTGCTGCTTGGAGTTACCACTAAGGAAGAGGACGTTCTGGTGCTGCTTGGAGTTACCACTAAGGAAGAGGACGTTCTGGTGCTGCTTGGAGTTACCACTAAGGAAGAGGACGTTCTGGTGCTGCTTGGAGTTACCACTAAGGAAGAGGACGTTCTGGTGCTGCTTGGAGTTACCACTAAGGAAGAGGACGTTCTGGTGCTGCTTGGAGTTACCACTAAGGAAGAGGACGTTCTGGTGCTGCTTGGAGTTACCACTAAGGAAGAGGACGTTCTGGTGCTGCTTGGAGTTACCACTAAGGAAGAGGATGTTCTGGTGCTGCTTGGAGTTACCACTAAGGAAGAGGATGTTCTGGTGCTGCTTGGAGTTACCACTAAGGAAGAGGATGTTCTGGTGCTGCTTGGAGTTACCACTAAGGAAGAGGATGTTCTGGTGCTGCTTGGAGTTACCACTAAGGAAGAGGATGTTCTGGTGCTGCTTGGAGTTACCACTAAGGAAGAGGATGTTCTGGTGCTGCTTGGAGTTACCACTAAGGAAGAGGATGTTCTGGTGCTGCTTGGAGTTACCACTAAGGAAGAGGATGGTCTGGTGCTGCTTGGGGTTACCACTAAGGAAGAGGATGTTCTGGTGCTGCTTGGAGTTACCACTAAGGAAGAGGATGTTCTGGTGCTGCTTGGAGTTACCACTAAGGAAGAGGATGTTCTGGTGCTGCTTGGAGTTACCACTAAGGAAGAGGATGGTCTGGTGCTGCTTGGAGTTACCACTAAGGAAGAGGATGTTCTGGTGCTGCTTGGAGTTACCACTAAGGAAGAGGATGTTCTGGTGCTGCTTGGAGTTACCACTAAGGAAGAGGATGTTCTGGTGCTGCTTGGAGTTACCACTAAGGAAGAGGATGTTCTGGTGCTGCTTGGAGTTACCACTAAGGAAGAGGATGTTCTGGTGCTGCTTGGAGTTACCACTAAGGAAGAGGATGTTCTGGTGCTGCTTGGAGTTACCACTAAGGAAGAGGACGTTCTGGTGCTGCTTGGAGATACCACTAAGGAAGAGGACGTTCTGGTGCTGCTTGGAGTTACCACTAAGGAAGAGGACGTTCTGGTGCTGCTTGGAGTTACCACTAAGGAAGAGGATGTTCTGGTGCTGCTTGGAGTTACCACTAAGGAAGAGGATGTTCTGGTGCTGCTTGGAGTTACCACTAAGGAAGAGGATGTTCTGGTGCTGCTTGGAGTTACCACTAAGGAAGAGGATGTTCTGGTGCTGCTTGGAGTTACCACTAAGGAAGAGGATGTTCTGGTGCTGCTTGGAGTTACCACTAAGGAAGAGGATGTTCTGGTGCTGCTTGGAGTTACCACTAAGGAAGAGGACGTTCTGGTGCTGCTTGGAGTTACCACTAAGGAAGAGGACGTTCTGGTGCTGCTTGGAGTTACCACTAAGGAAGAGGATGTTCTGGTGCTGCTTGGAGTTACCACTAAGGAAGAGGATGTTCTGGTGCTGCTTGGAGTTACCACTAAGGAAGAGGATGTTCTGGTGCTGCTTGGAGTTACCACTAAGGAAGAGGATGTTCTGGTGCTGCTTGGAGTTACCACTAAGGAAGAGGATGTTCTGGTGCTGCTTGGAGTTACCACTAAGGAAGAGGATGTTCTGGTGCTGCTTGGAGTTACCACTAAGGAAGAGGATGTTCTGGTGCTGCTTGGAGTTACCACTAAGGAAGAGGATGTTCTGGTGCTGCTTGGAGTTACCACTAAGGAAGAGGATGTTCTGGTGCTGCTTGGAGTTACCACTAAGGAAGAGGATGTTCTGGTGCTGCTTGGAGTTACCACTAAGGAAGAGGATGTTCTGGTGCTGCTTGGAGTTACCACTAAGGAAGAGGATGGTCTGGTGCTGCTTGGGGTTACCACTAAGGAAGAGGATGTTCTGGTGCTGCTTGGAGTTACCACTAAGGAAGAGGATGGTCTGGTGCTGCTTGGAGTTACCACTAAGGAAGAGGATGTTCTGGTGCTGCTTGGAGTTACCACTAAGGAAGAGGATGTTCTGGTGCTGCTTGGAGTTACCACTAAGGAAGAGGATGTTCTGGTGCTGCTTGGAGTTACCACTAAGGAAGAGGACGTTCTGGTGCTGCTTGGAGTTACCACTAAGGAAGAGGACGTTCTGGTGCTGCTTGGAGTTACCACTAAGGAAGAGGACGTTCTGGTGCTGCTTGGAGTTACCACTAAGGAAGAGGACGTTCTGGTGCTGCTTGGAGTTACCACTAAGGAAGAGGATGTTCTGGTGCTGCTTGGAGTTACCACTAAGGAAGAGGATGTTCTGGTGCTGCTTGGAGTTACCACTAAGGAAGAGGATGTTCTGGTGCTGCTTGGAGTTACCACTAAGGAAGAGGATGTTCTGGTGCTGCTTGGAGTTACCACTAAGGAAGAGGATGTTCTGGTGCTGCTTGGAGTTACCACTAAGGAAGAGGACGTTCTGGTGCTGCTTGGAGTTACCACTAAGGAAGAGGACGTTCTGGTGCTGCTTGGAGTTACCACTAAGGAAGAGGACGTTCTGGTGCTGCTTGGAGTTACCACTAAGGAAGAGGATGTTCTGGTGCTGCTTGGAGTTACCACTAAGGAAGAGGATGTTCTGGTGCTGCTTGGAGTTACCACTAAGGAAGAGGATGTTCTGGTGCTGCTTGGAGTTACCACTAAGGAAGAGGATGTTCTGGTGCTGCTTGGAGTTACCACTAAGGAAGAGGATGTTCTGGTGCTGCTTGGAGTTACCACTAAGGAAGAGGATGTTCTGGTGCTGCTTGGAGTTACCACTAAGGAAGAGGATGTTCTGGTGCTGCTTGGAGTTACCACTAAGGAAGAGGACGTTCTGGTGCTGCTTGGAGTTACCACTAAGGAAGAGGACGTTCTGGTGCTGCTTGGAGTTACCACTAAGGAAGAGGACGTTCTGGTGCTGCTTGGAGTTACCACTAAGGAAGAGGATGTTCTGGTGCTGCTTGGAGTTACCACTAAGGAAGAGGATGTTCTGGTGCTGCTTGGAGTTACCACTAAGGAAGAGGATGTTCTGGTGCTGCTTGGAGTTACCACTAAGGAAGAGGATGTTCTGGTGCTGCTTGGAGTTACCACTAAGGAAGAGGATGTTCTGGTGCTGCTTGGAGTTACCACTAAGGAAGAGGATGTTCTGGTGCTGCTTGGAGTTACCACTAAGGAAGAGGATGTTCTGGTGCTGCTTGGAGTTACCACTAAGGAAGAGGATGTTCTGGTGCTGCTTGGAGTTACCACTAAGGAAGAGGATGTTCTGGTGCTGCTTGGAGTTACCACTAAGGAAGAGGATGTTCTGGTGCTGCTTGGAGTTACCACTAAGGAAGAGGATGTTCTGGTGCTGCTTGGAGTTACCACTAAGGAAGAGGATGTTCTGGTGCTGCTTGGAGTTACCACTAAGGAAGAGGATGTTCTGGTGCTGCTTGGAGTTACCACTAAGGAAGAGGATGTTCTGTTTTTTGTGTAGTTGTTGTTTATTTTTTTTAACAGTAATCATATTGGGCCAGGTGTTGCTGCTTACATTTCCCAGGGGGCATAGGGGGGGGGGGGGGGGGGGGGTTGAATGGTTAGGGTAGGGTTTCTCAAGGAAGGTGAGAGGAGGTCAACGGTGGACATCCTGGTGGAAATAACTCAGTCCTCTCCATGGGGTCAGAGCAGAACAGGCTCCTAGCCACTGTGTGTGACCTGACCCCGACAACGGGCTCCCACTCCTAAATCTACCACACCCTTGACACGCCTGTCCCGTGTGTGTGTGTGTGTGTGTGTGTGTGTGTGTGTGTGTGTGTGTGTGTGTGTGTGTGTTCCCACGGGCCTATCCCATCCGTATGTCAGCGTGTGGTGATTGAGCCACTCTCAGAAGGCCCCCGAGGACCAGTGGTCCTGTTATCTCTACACCAGGGGGAAGTGTGCTGTCCTCAGTACACACACACACACACACACACACAGCTGCCCTGTCCTGTTCTGTCATCTCTTGTTAAGGTGGAGGGTCCCCTGTCTTTCTCAAGGATGCAATGTACTTCTACTATCTGTTCATCTTAACCATCTCAGTGTGTTTTGACAACAAACACATCTTTGAAGGACTCTCATGACCCTCTTCCACCCCAATTTGAGGAGATGGGGACAGCATAGCTAAGTTTATTAAACCACTTGATTCTGTTGTGTGGTCTGGAATGAGGCAGCTCTCTCCTCTCCTGACTCTCTCCCTCTCTCTTGTTATGTATTTCTCTCTTCAATGGTACCATCTCTCTCTCTCTCTGTCTCTCTCTCTCGCGCTGTGTCTGTCTCTCTGTCTCTGTCTCTCTCTCTCTCTGTCTCTCTCGCTGTGTCTGTCTCTCTATCTGTCTCACTGTCTTTCTCTCTGTCTCTCTCTGTGTCTGTCTGTCTGTCTGTCTGTCTGTCTGTCGCTCTGTCTGTCTCTTTCTGTCGCTCTGTCTCTTACCAACAAGCCATCAGACTATAGTGTTGTGTTTCTGTCTGAAGTTTAAATAAACCAGCTATCAGAAAATGTATTAGATAAGTCCAGCTGTCATGACCAATAGATATAGTAGCTTAAGTTTAGCATACCATACTGTCCTGCGTACCATGAACAGCCTTTAATTAGTACAGTTTTGTGTCAGTGTAGCATACCCTGGTCTCAGATCTGTGACAATGGCAGTTGAAGTCGGCACTAACAGATTGGTGAGCAGGCTGGGTTAGGATCTCTGATATTGTTCTGTCTATCATGTCAGAACTCTGAGAGAGAGAGAGACAGAGAGGGGGACTTGTTGCCACAAGAAAAGGGCAACCAGTGAAGAACAAACACCATTGTAAATACAACCTATATTTATGTTTATTTATTTTCCCTTCTGTACTTTAACCATCTGAACATCGTTACAACACTGTAATATGACATTTGAAATGTATTTTGTTTCTTTTACTTTTGTGAGTGTAACGTTTAATGTTATTTTATTGTTTATTTCACTTTTGTTTATTATCTATTTCACTTGCTTAGGCTATGTTAACATATGTTTCACATGTCAATAAACACCTTGAATTGAAATTGATTTGAGAGGGAGGGAGGGAGGGAGGGAGGGAGGGTTGGGAGGGAGGGTTGGAAGGCAGGGAGGGAGGGAGGGAGGGAGGGGAGGGAGGGAGGGAGGGAGGGAGGGAGGGAGGGAGGGAGGGAGGGAGGGAGGGAGGGAGGGAGGGAGGGAGGGAGGGAGGTTGTATAAAATGTGAAAAGACCTGAATACTGCTCTGGTGACAAACGACAGGGATTTTTTTTTCTTTGTCCCACGTGTCTCTCTTCACTGCTCTGAATACATTATTGAAAGAATCTAGTATCGCTGGGTTCCCAGTGGTTTTCGACCCGTGCCAAATTAACAGGAACATGCGTAAAAGCCTGACGCCCAAAGCTGTCTTTGTTTTTAATTTACCTTCCTTTTTCTTCATTTGCATGTTCATTCACTACAGCGCTGGCCTCTCATCCTCTCCACTTAGAGCTGGAGAGAGAGACAGCAGGGACAGACAGCAGTAGGTAAATGAGGGGGAGTAGATAGACAATGTCCAGAAACATCCTTTAGATAGACAATATCCTTTAGATGTGTGTGTGTGTGTGTGTGTCACTCTTATTAGGCTGAGAACACATCCAGTATCCCTAACACACCAAATAAAAAATACACACATTTTCCTCACCATTTCTGACACAGAGAAGAGACCCTACCCTCCCTCATCATCTCTCCTTCCCTCCAAACATCTCTCTCTCCTTCCCTCCCTCCACATCTCTCTCTCTCCTTCCCTCCTAACATCTCTCTCTCCTTCCCTCCCTCCACATCTCTCTCTCTCCTTCCCTCGCTCCACATCTCTCTCTCCTTCCCTCCCTCCACATCTCTCTCTCTCCTTCATCCAAACATCTCTCTCTCTCCTTCACTCCTTCCTCATCTCTCTCTCCTTCCCTCCCTCCTCATATCTCTCTCTCTCCTTCCCTCCCTCCACATCTCTCTCTCTCCTTCCCTCGCTCCACATCTCTCTCTTTCTCCTTCCCTCCTTCCTCATCTCTCTCTCCCTTCCCTCGCTCCACATCTCTCTCTCTCCTTCCCTCCTTCCTCATCTCTCTCTCCTTCCCTCCCTCCCTCCTCATATCTCTCTCTCTCCTTCCCTCCCTCCACATCTCTCTCTCTCTCCTTCCCTCGCTCCACATCTCTCTCCCTCCCTCCCCCTCCCTCCCTCCCTCCCTCCCTCCCTCCCTCCCCTCCCTCCCTCCCCCTCCCTCCCTCCCTCCCTCCCCCCCCCCTCCCTCCCTCCCTCCCTCCCTCCCTCCCTCCTCATCTCTCTCTCTCTGTCTCCCTCCCTCATCTCCCTTGCTCTCTCCGTCTCTTTCTTCAAGTAAAGCTCTTTATATGCATCTCCTGTTTCTTTATCTTTATAACGGTAAAACCTTCCCTCTGCCAAGGCAATGAACATAGTTCTCCTTTCCTCTCCTTTCCTTTCTGAGCAGCATCATTTTCTGACTGTGGTTTACACACACAACACACCTGTAAGGCTCAGAATACAGTTATATGTCCTCCAGAGATGGGGAGTATTTCTCTTACATGCATTTCAAATACGTATTTTAATTACTTCTGAGTATTTTTGATGTTGTATTACACTGGGCTGAATTGCACTCCAATGTATTTTGGAACAAGATACTTTCAATGGCTGTAATTTGTATTTTCAAAATACAATTTTTTTTTTATGCCATTTCTTTATCGCATTTCTTTATCGAGGCCCCCTTTCATCCTACATTTGTATCAGAAGTCTGAAGGCACTATGGTACGATAAAAGCGTCTGCTAAATGAACAAAATATAACTGTATATGTGAACAATTGCAAAGCATGCTGAGTATTATTCTAATGAGCTCTGCCCCTAAACAAGGCCATTAATAATACCCAGTGTGCTTTGCAGTTGTTTCTTTTCACATTTACATTTTGGTCATTTAGGGGATGATCTTAGTGCATTCAACTAAGGTAGATAAACAACACATTTCACTGTCATAGCAAGTAAGAAGTTTCTGTAACCGTTACTGGGAATGTTATTGCTATTTGACCGGCTACTTGCAAATGTATTTTTTGCATTTAAATAAAAATAAATAAAAAAACGTATATTTGAATTACCTACAATAATTTGCAAAAGTATTTTACATTTTATTTTGATACATTGGTCTTCAGGGTATTTTGTAATTTATGCCCATCCCTGATGTCATGTCCCTTTCTTCCACTCCCCCTAGTGGCCAAACTCAGAGAGAGAGAGAGAGAGAGAGAGAGGAGAGAGAGAGAGAGAGAGAGAGAGAGAGAGAGAGAGAGAATCATATAATCTTGGTTCCACTCACCAACCAAGAATTCGCAAAATGGAACAAACATTATATTGAGACAGAATTTTACAAAAACATCCACCGTGTACAATGTAAAACACCAAAGAATGCATGCAGAGCTGAATGATGACGATACCTGCTAATTATCAAAATCCAGAAAAGAGTCTACAACATGAACACAAAATTCTACAACATGAACACAAACAGACCCCACAGAGCCCCAGGACAGAACACAATTAGACCCAACCAAATCATGAGAAAACAAAAATATTATTTCTTGACATATTGAAAATAATTAAGAAAATAACAGAGCAAGCTAGAATGCTATTTAGCCCTAAACAGAGAGTACACAGTGGCAGAATACCTGACCACTGTGACTGACCCACATTTAAGGAAAGCTTTGACTAGGTACAGACTCAGTGAGCATAGCCTTGCTATTGAGAAAGGTAGACCTGGCTCTCAAGAGAAAACAGGCTATGTGCACACTGCCCACAAAATGAGGTGGAAACTGAGCTGCACTTCCTAACCTCCTGCCAAATAAATGTATGACCATATTAGAGACAAATATTTCCCTCAGATTACACAGATTATTTATTATCCCTTTTGTACTTTAACTATTTGCACATAATACGACATTTGAAACGTCTATATTATTTTTGAACTTTTGTGAGTGTAAAAAGTACTGATAAGTTGTTTTGCTCATTATACTTTAGTTTATTATCTACTTCACTTGCTTTGGAAAATGTTAACATATGTTTCCCATACCAATAAAGCCCCTTGAATTGAGAGAGCGAGGGGGGACGGGGGAGCAAGCAGGAGAGAGAGAGAGAGAGAGAGAGAGAGAGAGAGAGCGAGGCCCCTCCCCAAGAGGAAATCTATCCAGCTCTTTGGATGCAGGGCTAGAGGATGATGTAAATTCACACTTGTAGTGCGCTCTGCCCAAGCGATCTGTCCTGCCTGTAATACCGTTCCTGAAGACTGGAGTGTGTATTCACGACCAGTAAACGCACACCAGACCAGTACTGTTGCTACAGCTTCAGTCTACACAACGGATACCATTCGGTTGGGGTTCAAGACTGGGCATTTTTGGATCTGAAGATATTCTCTATTGGAATATATTCTGACTTTTCAGTCTGCTTTTCTAGCGAGGATATTTATTTGTTAGTTTTTTTCTTTCCTTTTGTGTGTGTGTGTTGATTCAAGAGGTAAGTGTATTTTATTTTATGCAGTGCTTATATTCCCTATCGCTCTCTATTTTCCTGTATCCCCCCCACCCCCCTTTTTTTCTAAGGAAGAAAATAGAAAAGTGAGCAGATATGAAGGAATCTATTTCTGGTTATTTCAAATGAGGACACGTTTCTACATGTCCATCAAGTTATTCTGCAGCTCCGTGTTCATTCCTTCGTCAATAGGTTATAGGTTTTCTATCACAATCAAATGGTTTTTTTTTATTCTCTTTTTTTTGAGTTGATGGTGTGAGAGTAAGATAGCATTTACACCAAATCACAGAAAAAAAATGAAATAATAATATAATTATAAATAACATAATTCAACCACACAGAGCTCATAACAGCAGAATGAAGTTGGTTCTGAAAAGAGTTGAGAATTGTTCGTAATATTTCATTTTAAGAGCGATTGATTACCCCCAAAAAATACTATTCCTCACTATTGTTCATTTTAATAATACACTACCTGACCCCCACTCACTTTCCAATAGCCTACACAAGGCTACTTTTCTGTATCCGTGTAGCTTCTCCGACGGGGAGACGACACGTTCAGAGGTAAAAGCTCCATTTTACCTCTGGTGGCAGCGCAGCATTGTTCTCCGTCCGTCCCTCTCTCTCTCCGCATTGCAAGTACCAAACACGGAGACGGACTACCCCAACGACGCTGCGCTAGCGCGTTCATACCACACCGACTAGAAACCCTCTAACTCCTCAGCGGAAAGGGAGCAACAGGGATCCCCGAGTTATTTCACCCTCCCTTATTCACTACGATATATTTAACATTCCTCATGGATAGCCTACTGAGGGATACCGAGGGCGCAGAGAGAATATCATTCATCGTGGAGATAGAACTACGTAAAAGACAAATCGCGTTCTAAGCAACTAAGCCTCTTGTCGGCAGGAAGCTTCGGAGGAGCTGGAAGACACCCCAGTGAGTGTCTATTCCTACGCTGATCCGGGAGAGCGGAGGTTTGACACCGAGGGCAGATTAATAAACCGGTGGGGAAACTCCCTGCCGGTGGGTGTTTTGTCTCCCCTCTGCTCTCCCCCTACAGCCACAACAAGCTCAGCGCCAAGGTCCAGCTCCTCTGTTCACGTTAGACCTTTTTGAGAGGTGGTGGTGGTGCCTGTGCGTAATGTGTGTTTTCACCATAAAGGAGGTTAGGAGGTCCAACGCCTAGTTTTGATTTACATTTGTTTGAGTTGTCTATTAATGGCAATGTAACGTGAAATCAACCAAAAAAAATGCACCCTCTCATTTGGATTTAGGTTAAAAGTTGGGTGAAAAAAAAAAACGAAATTCCCTTATAAGTGAATTACTTTTTGCAAATCCAATCCGTTTTCGACGTCGATTCAACGTCATCACATGTATTTTAGTTGTTGATGTTTGAAATGACGTGGGAACAGCATTGATTCAAGCCGTTTTTGACCAGTGGGGTAGCCCCGAAGCAAGCCCCGTTTTGATGTGTGGTGTGTTCCTCTCTGCATGCGGTTCAGTGCCACGTACCGGAGCGCGCTCATATCGCATTTCGCACTGGGTCTCTCTCTAGCCTACCAGTCCACTCAAACAACGCACCGATTTTCACGCCGACCCGAAGCAATTACCTTAGTTTTGTTCGTATAATACCCTGTAAAATAGTGATAAACTAGTGGCAATATCATAACTCGTTCATGACCCAATCAATCACTTATCTCTTAAGATAATGATCTATAGTCTCCGGTATCAATAAGCGTCTAGGGGAAAAAAGCAGTTGAGATGATAACAATTATTATCTGATAGAGTGGATGACATATTTAACTTGGCAAGTCAGTTAAAAACAAATTCTTATTTTCAATGATGGCCTACTGGGGAACAGTGGGTTAACTGCCTTGTTCAGGGGCAGAATGACTGATTTTTACCTTATCAGGCCAGGGATTTGAACTTGCCACCTTCCAGTTACTAGTCCAATGCTCTAACCACTAGGCTACCTGCTCTAACCACTAGGATACCTGCTCTAACCACTAGGCTACCTGCTCTAACCACTAGGCTACCTGTCTCTAACCACTAGGCTACCTGTCTCTAACCACTAGGCTACCTGTCTCTAACCACTAGGCTACCTGTCTCTAACCACTAGGCTACCTGCCTCTAACCACTAGGCTACCTGCCTCTAACCACTAGGCTACCTGCCTCTAACCACTAGGCTACCTGCCTCTAACCACTAGGCTACCTGCCTCTAACCACCAGGCTACCTGCATCTAACCACCAGGCTACCTGTCTCTAACCACCAGGCTACCTGTCTCTAACCACCAGGCTACCTGTCTCTAACCACTAGGCTACCTGCTCTAACCACTAGGCTACCTGTCTCTAACCACTAGGCTACCTGTCTCTAACCACTAGGCTACCTGCTCTAACCACTAGACTACCTGTCTCTAACCACTAGGCTACCTTGCCTCCCTATATGTTTACAGTTCTACATTAAAGCAGATTCCCACACTAATGGTAAGCCTATCTACATAATGTATGTAGCGTGACTATTAGCTCGATGATGCGCAGTCCGTGTGAATACAAAATCCACCGTTAATTGGCATTCTCTCTTTTTTCCTCCAGATGATCAAAATAAGGATATAGGCTATATATATATATATATATATATATATATAATAATCTAATATTACCACAAGGTAACTGAACCCGAGCATTATGCCTAACCTAATAAATATTTAGGTTGCTACAGATTATCAGAATTTGTATTGGCTATTTATCTTATATGATTAAATACTTAACATTATGGTATATCACAAGGCTACTTGAAATGAATGTTAAGTTTCCTCTCCTTTGATCAAAGTTGTTAGGGACAAATGTGTGTATTGAAGACCATGGGGATATTTGCTAACAGCTATCTAGGGCAGCAATCCACATGATTGTGTAGTAGGAGTATAGACCTATGGGAGTGATGAAATAAAGTCAGCCATTGATCTTGGTGATTGGTGTTAAAAGGCCCAATCCACTATTTTGGGGCAGATTTACATGAGAAACAATAGGGCATTAATTCAACAACGTCTAGGCTTTATGGTTTCAATATACACCCTGATTACACATATACCAAGGACGTTCTTGATAGGTAACCTCACTGTAATACCCAACTGATTAAAACCAAATGGTAGACCTATAGCTGCAAAAACAAAGGAGAATGGCTTGATATCAATAGTCTACACCAGAGCATTCTATTTAACAACAAATGGCTCTGGGCTACACTAATGACAGCATATCTTGAACGGTACCTTTTAATAACTGATTTAAAATAAGAATAGCAACCACCAGCTATTGACATTGAGCTATTGTACAATTGGGAGATAGACAGTGGAATAAATAGCCTGTCATCAGTCGGTCAGTCAGACGGAGTAGGGAGGAAGAGCTACACGAAACAGGTGCTATCTAGAACCTCAGATGGTTCTTTGGGTGTCCCCACAGGAGAACCCTTTGAAGAACCCTTTTTTGCTTCCAGATAAAACCCTTTTGGTTCCAGGTAGAACCCTTTTTTGCTTCCAGATAAAACCCTTTTGGTTCCAGGTAGAACCCTTTTTTGCTTCCAGATAAAACCCTTTTGGTTCCAGGTAGAACCCTTTTTTGCTTCCAGATAAAACCCTTTTGGTTCCAGGTAGAACCCTTTTTTGCTTCCAGATAAAACCCTTTTGGTTCCAGGTAGAACCCTTTTTGCTTCCAGATAAAACCCTTTTGGTTCCAGGTAGAACCCTTTTTTGCTTCCAGATACAACCCTTTTGGTTCCAGGTAGAACCCTTTTTGGTTCCATGTAAAACCCCGAAAAAGTTTTTACCTGGACCCACCAAAAAAGGAGTCTCCTATTGGGGCCCCCAAGTGGTGCAGCGGTTTAAGGCACTGCATCTCAGTGCTAGAGGTGTCAGTACAGACACTAGTATCATAACTGGATGTGATTGGGAGTCCCATAGGTCAGTGCACAATTGGAACAGTGTTATCCGGGCTAGGCCATCATTGTAAATAAGAATTTGTTCTGAACTGAATTGCCTAGTTAAATAAAAACTGGGGACAGCTGAAGAACCCTTCTTTTTTATCTAAGAGGGCAGCCTATTGTTCTGCTGTGTGGACATCCCCAGGGCAAAGTCACTGGTCAGTTGTTTTTTTCACAGAGCAGGACCTCCATAACTGGAGTCTAGTAGGTTAACCAGGTCACTATACAGACGTGTCATCTAGACAAAGGACTGAGAATATTATCAATAACACACTTTGTTTTCTTTTTAAACTTTGACCTTTGACCGATCTAAGGCAGTAATAGTATAGAACGACCCAATGCAGTACTATTTCTAAATCCAATTAGTTATTCTCTACATTTAGGCCTAATTCAATTTCATCCATCATCGATGAAACAATAAGGCTTTTCTAAATCACCAATTCCAATCCTACCAGAAAGAAATCGCTAATTATAGTGAGCGACATAGAGAGAAGGAGACTGAAGGGAATTACAGTGAGCGACGTAGAGAGGAGACTGAAGGGAATTACAGTGAGCGACGTAGAGAGTGAGACTGAAGGGAATTACAGTGAGCGACATAGAGAGAAGGAGACTGAAGGGAATTACAGTGAGCGACATAGAGAGAAGGAGACTGAAGGGAATTACAGTGAGCGACGTAGAGAGAAGGAGACTGAAGGGAATTACAGTGAGCGACGTAGAGAGGAGACTGAAGGGAATTACAGTGAGCGACATAGAGAGAAGGAGACTGAAGGGAATTACAGTGAGCGACATAGAGAGAAGGAGACTGAAGGGAATTACAGTGAGCGACGTAGAGAGGAGACTGAAGGGAATTACAGTGAGCGACATAGAGAGAAGGAGACTGAAGGGAATTACAGTGAGCGACATAGAGAGAAGGAGACTGAAGGGAATTACAGTGAGCGACATAGAGAGAAGGAGACTGAAGGGAATTACAGTGAGCGACATAGAGAGAAGGAGACTGAAGGGAATTACAGTGAGCGACATAGAGAGAAGGAGACTGAAGGGAATTACAGTGAGCGACGTAGAGAGGAGACTGAAGGGAATTACAGTGAGCGACATAGAGAGAAGGAGACTGAAGGGAATTACAGTGAGCGACATAGAGAGAAGGAGACTGAAGGGAATTACAGTGAGCGACATAGAGAGAAGGAGACTGAAGGGAATTACAGTGAGCGACGTAGAGAGGAGACTGAAGGGAATTACAGTGAGCGACATAGAGAGAAGGAGACTGAAGGGAATTACAGTGAGCGACATAGAGAGAAGGAGACTGAAGGGAATTACAGTGAGCGACATAGAGAGAAGGAGACTGAAGGGAATTACAGTGAGCGACATAGAGAGAAGGAGACTGAAGGGAATTACAGTGAGCGGGAAGAGGAGGAGAAGGATTAAAGAAAGGAAATGAGCTTTTCCTCTTGTTTGCTTGAGTCCAACATGGAAACTAGGCTAAAAGGCCTCCAGTGTAATAAGCTAAACTCACCACCCTGGCCGTCCATGCCAAGCCTGCTGTCCTTTAGAGCAGTAGCAGCTCCAATACCTTGGCAGGTGATAAAGCCTAGACAGCCAAGCACCAGTCCATTGATAGTGTGGGTTGGTGTGTGTCTGCCATACGCACACACACACACACACACACACACACACACACACACACACACACACACACACACACACACACACACACACACACGGCTAGTTCGTCTCATCTTGCAGTGCCTACCACCCCCATGTGGTAAAAACCATGCAGCTGCTACAGCAACAGAGCCGTCTCTCCTTCCTTTCATAGCATTACAATGACGACCCCCCCCCCCCCCCCGTCTACCACAGACCTCTCTCTTTCTCGCCCTCTCCCTCCCTCTATCTCACTCTCTCCCTCCCTCCCTCTCTCTCTCTTTCTCTCTCTCTCTCTCACTTATGCTGGCAACAGTCATCTGTTCATCCCAGCCAACAGTAGAGAGGCTACACACCAAAACTAAACTATGATATATTCTCTCTCTGAAATGCAACCTGCCAGTGTCCCTGTCCCTCCCTGTGAATTCAGATGCATTCATGAATGTTCTTTCGTGTCTGGGTAAGACCAAGTGGGTTCCGGATCCCAGTAGGCTGGGTAAGACCCATTGCGTCTAAGTATACCTGGGTAAGACCCAGTATGTCTCAGTAGACCTGGGTAAGACCCAGTGGGTCTCAGTAGGCCTGGGTAAGACCCAGTATGTCTCAGTAGACCTGGGTAAGACCCAGTATGTCTCAGTATACCTGGGTAAGACCCAGTGGGTCCCAGTAGGCCTGGGTAAGACCCAGTGGGTCCCAGTAGACCTGAGTAAGACCCAGTGGGTCTCAGTATACCTGGGTAAGACCCAGTATGTCTCAGTAGACCTGGGTAAGACCCAGTATGTCTCAGTAGACCTGGGTAAGACCCAGTGGGTCCCAGTAGGCCTGGGTAAGACCCAGTGGGTCCCAGTAGGCCTGAGTAAGACCCAGTATGTCTCAGTAGGCCTGGGTAAGACCCAGTATGTCTCAGTAGACCTGGGTAAGACCCAGTATGTCTCAGTAGACCTGGGTAAGACCCAGTGGGTCCCAGTAGGCCTGGGTAAGACCCAGTGGGTCCCAGTAGGCCTGAGTAAGACCCAGTATGTCTCAGTAGGCCTGGGTAAGACCCAGTATGTCTCAGTAGACCTGGGTAAGACCCAGTGGGTCCCAGTAGACCCACAGTAGGACCTATGCATCCCTTCTTACTCACTCTCTCTTTCTCTCTCAACAACTTAGAATAGTGACAAATGTAGACAGTTGGTGAAGGTGCCTGGGGGTAAAGTAACAATCTATTATTCATCCTAAAGAATAAAAAAATCTGTTCTTCTGAAATCAAAGCCAGAATAAGAAAGGAAACAAAATCAAAAACAGTCTACTTTCTAAAAGAAATGATACTGGGAATTCTATTTCTAAATTATATTATAGTTGTTGTTCCTTTTGCCTAAAATAGATGGATATCTTCCTAGATGTAATATAGATAGCTATCTTCCTAGATGTAATATAGATAGCTATCTTCCTAGATGTAAAATAGATAGCTATCTTCCTAGATGTAAAATAGATAGCTATCTTCCTAGATGTAATATACAGATAGCTATCTTCCTAGATGTAAAATAGATAGCTATCTTCCTAGATGTAAAATGGATAGCTATCTTCCTAGATGTAAAATAGATAGCTATCTTCCTAGATGTAAAATAGATAGCTATCTTCCTAGATGTAAAATAGATAGCTATCTTCCTAGATGTAAAATAGATAGCTATCTTCCTAGATGTAATATACAGATAGCTATCTTCCTAGATGTAAAATGGATAGCTATCTTCCTAGATGTAAAATATAGATAGCTATCTTCCTAGATGTAATATATAGATAGCTATCTTCCTAGATGTAATATACAGATAGCTATCTTCCTAGATGTAAAATGGATAGCTATCTTCCTAGATGTAAAATGGAAGACTCAGTAGTTGTAAACTGACTAGTTGAAGACCACCATGAAGTATTACCATCATATGCTATGTATGTAGTTGCTGTGAAATTGTTTCTGAATCTTTTTTTCTTTAAGGCGCTTTTGTGCGTCTCAAATGGCACTAGATTCCCTATATAGTGCACCACTTTTGAACAGCACCCATAGGGCTCCAGTGCACTAAATAGGGAATATGATACTATTTGGGATGCAGGCCTTGTTATTCCAGAGTTAAAGTGCACTTAGGCGTGTTGATCTCTCTAGCTGTGGCTATAAGCTATCCCTGTCCTGTGGCTATAAGCTATCCCTGTCCTGTATAAGCTATCCCTGTCCTGTATAAGCTACCCCTGTCCTGTGGCTATAAGCTATCCCTGTCCTGTGGCTATAAGCTATCACTGTCCTGTGGCTATAAACTACCCCTGTCCTGTGGCTATAAGCTATCCCTGCCCTGTGACTATAAGCTATCCCTGTCTTATCCCTCCTCCTAAAGGTAACTAGCTGGAGTTAATAGTGCGTGTGTGTGTGTGTGTGTGTGTTTGTGTGTGTGTGTGTGTGTGTGTGTGTGTGTGTGTGTGTGTGTGGGTGTGTGTGTGTGTGTGTGTGTGTGTGTGTGTGTGTGTGTGTGTCATACCAGGTTGCTCAATTTAACACGGCTAGTCCAAACTTATTGGAGCAGAAGTCGGTTTCGTCGGGTTTGGAAAAATTTCCTGCCGTCTGCAGGAGCTTCTTAGTATGACAGGGAGAGAAATCCATCACCCCTAAAAACATGAACACCATTAACTTCTCTGGGCTAGGTGGGACGTGACCGTCCCACACTATCTAACAGCCAGTGAAATAGCATGGAGCGAAATACAAAACAGCAAAAATATCATAATTTCAATTTCTCAAACATACGACTATTTTACACCATTTTAAAGATACACTTCTCCTTAATGTAACCACGTTGTCCGATTTCAAAAAGGCTTTACAGCGAATACAAAACATTAGATTATGTTAGGAGAGTACTTAGACAAAAATAACCACACAGCCATTTTCCAAGCAAGGAGATGTGTCAATAAAACCCAAAACACAGCTAAATGAAGCACTAACCTTTGACGATCTTCATCAGATGACACTCCTAGGACATCATGTTACACAATACATGTATGTTTTGTCGATAAAGTTCATATTTATATCCAAAAACAGCATTTTACATTGGCGCGTGATGTTCAGAAAATGTATTCCCACCAAAAACTTCAGGTGAATGACCACATCAATTTACAAAAATACTCATCATAAACGTTGACAAAATACATAACAATTATTTTAAGAATTATAGATACAGTACTCCTTGATGCAACCGCTGTGTCAGATTTTAAAATAGATTTTTGGCGAAAGCACATTTTTCAATATTCTGAGTACATAGCTCGCCATCAAAGCAAGCTATACAGACACCCGCCAAGTTCTGGGGTCACCTAAACTCAGAATTAGTATTATAAATATTCTCTTACCTTTGCTGATCTGTGTCAGAATGCACTCCCAGGACTGCTACTTCCACAAGAAATGTTGTTTTTGTTAAAAAAAATCCATATTTATGTCTAAATACCTCCGTTTTGTTCGTGCGTTCAGGTCACTATCCAAAGGCATAATGCGCGAGCGTAATTCGAGACACATAAAGTCAAAATGTTCCATTACCGTTCGTAGAAGCATGTCAAACATTGTTTATAATCAATCTTTATGGTATTTGTTACGTAAAAATGCGATAATATTCCAACCGGACAATAGCGTATTCATTCCAGAAGAAAAAGGAGGGGAGCGCTATCGGGCTCGCGCATCACCAAGTCCTTTGTCCATAGGTAGTCCACTCATTGACTGAGCTCCTATTCTCTGCCCGGTTACAGGAGAATGATGAAAAAAACTTTCTGAAGGCTGTTGACAGCCATTGGAAGCCTTAGGAAGTGCAACGTGACCCCACAGACACTGTAGTTTTGATAGAGATTCAAAAGAAGAACTACAATTCTCAGATCTCACACTTCCTGGTTGGATTTTTCTCAGGTTTTTATCTGCCATATGAGTTCTGTTATCCTCTTATGGCTAGGGGGCAGTATTTTCACGCCTGGATAAAAAACGTACCCGATTTAATCTGGTTACTAATCCTACCCAGTAACTAGAATATGCATATACTTATTCTATATGGATAGAAAACACCCTAAAGTTTCTAAAACTGTTTGAATGGTGTCTGTGAGTATAACAGAACTCAAATGGCAGGTCAAAACCTGAGAGATTCCTTTACAGGAAGTGGCCTGTCTGACCATTTCTGGAACTTCTTTGCCATCTCTATCTTTTACTAAGGATCTCTGCTCTAACGTGACACTTCCTACGTCGTCCATAGGCCCTCAGAGCCCGGGAAAAACCTGAATGTCGTCATCCCAGCCCCAGGCTAAAACACATTATCGCCTTTCTCAAGTGGCCGATCAAGGTACTCTGGGCTTAGGCGCGTGACCTGGTCGCCCCCGTCTTTGTGATTTTTTCCTCTGTTTGCCGAAAAGGAGATTCCCGGTCGGAATATTATCGCTTTTCTACGAGAAAAATGGCATAAAAATTGATTTTAAACAGCGGTTGACATGCTTCGAAGTACGGTAATGGAATATTTAGATTTTTTTTGTCACGAATTGCGCCATGCGCCCGACCCTTCTTTACCATTTCGGATAGTGTCTGGAACACACGAACAAAACGTCGCTATTCGGATATAACGATGGATTATTTTGGACCAAACCAACATTTGTTATTGAAGTAGAAGTCCTGGGAGTGCATTCTGACGAAGACAACAAAGGTAATGAAACTTTTGTAATAGTAAATCGGAGTTTGATCAGGGCTAAACTTGGTCGGTGTCTAAATGGCTAGCCGTGATGGCTGGGCTATCTACTGAGAATATTGCAAAATGTGCTTTCACCGAAAAGCTATTTTAAAATCGGACATATCGAGTGCATAGAGGAGTTCTGTATCTATAATTCTTAAAATAATTGTTATGTTTTTTGTGAACGTTTATCGTGAGTAATTTTGTAAATTCACCGGATGTTTGCGGGGGGTATGCTAGTTCTGAACGTCACATGCTAATGTAAAAAGCTGTTTTTTGATATAAATATGAACTTGATTGAACAAAACATGCATGCATTGTATAACATAATGTCCTAGGGTTGTCATCTGATGAAGATCATCAAAGGTTAGTGCTGCATTTAGCTGTGGTTTTGTTTTTTGTGACATTATATGCTACCTTGAAAAATGGGTGTCTGATTATTTCTGGCTTGGTACTCTGCTGACATAATCTAATGTTTTGCTTTCGCTGTAAAGCCTTTTTGAAATCGGACAGTGTGGTTAGATAAAGGAGAGTCTTGTCTTTAAAATGCTGTGAAATATTCATATTTTTGTATTTTTGAGGAATTTGTAATTCGCGCCACGCCTATCATTGGATATTGGAGCAGGTGTTCCGCTAGCGGAACGTCTAGATGTAAGAGGTTATACTGACAGACATCATTCAAACAGTTTTAGAAACTTCAGATTGTCTTCTATCCAAATATACTAATAATATGCATATTCTAGTTTCTGGGCCAGAGTAGTAACCAGTTTAATTTGGGTACGTTTTTCATCCGGCCGTGAAAATACTGCCCCCTACACCTTGACAGGTTAATAAAACAATTGACTAAAACATTTAAACTCCTAATCCAAACCTGTGGACATATCCAACATGTTTGCCTTGTAATGAACAATAGAGTTTGGCCACTCGTTGAGAAACCGGGTGACCAGAGATTCAAGCTGTCTGCACCGTGAAGGATAGGTCCCCTACCGGTGGGCACTAACGGTCAGAGGTGGGACCAAGTCTCTATTACTCAAGTCGCAAGGTTCGAGTCTCAAGTCGAGTCCCAAGTAGAATTGGTCAAGACTCCAGTCAAGTCGTGGATTCTAACAGCAAGTCAAGTCGAGTCACAAGTTTTCAAGTCAAGTCAAGTAAAAAACTAAATCTATACATGCAACGACTTGATCAACTACAAATCTTTGTCTATTTATTGATGCTACCAGACAACCCTTTTCATTATTTTGTCTACAACACACTTTGATGAACCTATGTAACTGTAAAATAGGGACCATGTAGCAGTGGCAAGGACATGAAACCAGCAGAAGGCAAGGCAGGTTAACGTGCTCAGAATGTACATTTATTTACAGGCCTTGGTGATCCGATGGTGAAAGCACCACATCATACAAAATATACAAGTAGATTGACCAAATATACAAAGTCATTAGCCCAAAAGAAATAGCCTTTGTATCAGACTTAACCTGTCGTATTTGAACGGACCCAGGTCGAAGGCAAGACTGTACAGCCTCCCCTTGAGAAACCAAATGGAATCTGTCTAACTGGAGCTCAAACAGGTAGGCCTATATAATATAATAACATGGCCCCCCCAGGACCATACAATTACCCAGTTAGCAATTACAACCAATAAACTGGTTGTACAATGTAAAAGGCGATGTCCAACTCCATTGTTACGTTGGTACATTCGTATCAATCAGACATAATGATTATTCATGATATTTCAACACCATTTATACATGGAACATTAATTTGATCTTTATTCAACGTTCTGACTCCAAAGTGTTTAGCTCTTTGCCACGTAGCCTATTTCTATACCCACTGAGGCGTGGCCGGCTCCTATTACACACAACCAGGACGACAGAGACATAGGACGACAGAGATACGGAACTCCGACATAACCCTTTGGAAATAGGAACAAAAAGAAACGAAGAAATGAAATAAACAGAACTTCTACGTCATGAATCTTGTGAAAGTTCATGTGCACAATAAACATCGTGTTCACTCAGAGGGTAAAAAAAACGGTTGGCTAAATTAAAATGTAATGTAGGCCTATCAAACATGACAAAGAAATGAAAGATTATATTATATATGCAAGCTTCATAAGTAAATTATACATTTCAAGCAATTGTTACATACCAAAATACCAGTAGGAAATATGCTAGTGATTATTGCCCCATTGCTGATGAGTTTGTAAAGTAAACAGTTAATATTATTGATCACCAAACCATTTTTGGAGCTTCATATTTATTTACCTTTATTGAACTAGGCAAGTCAGTTTAGAACAAATTCTTATTTTCAATGACGGCCTAGGAACAGTGGGTTAACTGCCTTGTTCAGGGGGCAGAACGACAGATTTTTACCTTGTCAGCTCGGGGATTTGATCTTGCAACCTTTACGGTTACTAGTCCAACACTCTAACCACTAGGCTACCCTGCCGCCCCAATTAGGTCAAGCCTCTCATCCTATAATTTCAAGTTTGAACCGTACCCGATCCTATAGCTGTACAGCAAATGAGAAATCTGTTCCCTAGCTCACCACCTGACCTGTTTTGATTGACAGTTTGCTGGTCCAATCAGAGTGCCAAGTGTGCGTTTCACTTGCCAAGTGAAATGTGACTCCAGTTTACAACTCTGCTAACCATGAAGGATATCCCCTACTCGGGAACACGAAGCATGAAGGATAGCCCCTGCTTGGTTAGGAGAATAACACTACTCAACACCACACCACAAAAATGTCTCCCAACTCAAGACCCTCCCAGCCACAATAATATTAAACAGTCCACATCACCACACTATAATATCAACTATTTTTTGAAAATAACTCATAAAGTTCAGTGCATCATGCAAAATACATGCAGAATGTTTCCCGGGTCCTGTGTAGATGGACTTACATCAGTCTTACATGAGTAACTAGAGTAACCAGTAACCAGAGTAACCAGTAACTAGAGTAACCAGTAACTAGAGTAACCAGTAACTAGAGTAACCATACCTAGAGTAACCAGTAACTAGAGTAACCAGTAACTAGAGTAACCAGTACCTAGAGTAACCAGTAACTAGAGTAACCATACCTAGAGTAACCAGTAACTAGAGTAACCAGTAACTAGAGTAACCAGGAACTAGAGTAACCATACCTAGAGTAACCAGTAACTAGAGTAACCAGTAACTAGAGTAACCATACCTAGAGTAACCAGTAACTAGAGTAACCAGTAACTAGAGTAACCAGTACCTAGAGTAACCAGTACCTAGAGTAACCAGTAACTAGAGTAACCAGTAACTACAGTAACCAGTAACTAGAATAACCAGTAACTAGAGTAACCAATAACCAGTATCATCATGCATCATGCAAAATACATGCAGAATGTTTCCCGGGTCCTGTGTAGATGGACTTACATCAGTCTTACATGAGTAACTAGAGTAACCAGTAACCAGAGTAACCAGTAACTAGAGTAACCAGTAACTAGAGTAACCAGTAACTAGAGTAACCATACCTAGAGTAACCAGTAACCAGAGTAACCAGTAACTAGAGTAACCAGTAACTAGAGTAACCATACCTAGAGTAACCATACCTAGAGTAACCAGTAACTAGAGTAACCAGTAACTAGAGTAACCAGTACCTAGAGTAACCAGTAACTAGAGTAACCATACCTAGAGTAACCAGTAACTAGAGTAACCAGTAACTAGAGTAACCAGGAACTAGAGTAACCATACCTAGAGTAACCAGTAACTAGAGTAACCAGTAACTAGAGTAACCATACCTAGAGTAACCAGTAACTAGAGTAACCAGTAACTAGAGTAACCAGTACCTAGAGTAACCAGTACCTAGAGTAACCAGTAACTAGAGTAACCAGTAACTACAGTAACCAGTAACTAGAATAACCAGTAACTAGAGTAACCAATAACCAGTAACTAGAGTAACCAATAACCAGTAACTAGATTAACCAGTAACTAGAGTAACCAATAACCAGTAACTACAGTAACCAGTAACTAGAGTAACCAGTAACTAGATTAACCAATAACCAGTAACTAGAGTAACCAGTAACTAGAGTAACCAATAACCAGTAACTACAGTAACCAGTAACTAGAGTAACCAGTAACTAGATTAACCAGTAACTAGAGTAACCAGTAACTAGAGTAACCAGTAACTAGAGTAACCAGTAACCACTGAGTCAGACATCATGTTAGAGTCTGGACGCTGAGTCAGACATCATGTTAGAGTCTGGACGCTGAGTCAGACATCATGTTAGAGTCTGGACGCTGAGTCAGCCATCATGTTAGAGTCTGGATGCTGAGTCAGACATCATGTTAGAGTCTGGACGCTGAGTCAGACATCATGTTAGAGTCTGGACGCTGAGTCAGACATCATGTTAGAGTCTGGACACTGAGTCAGACATCATGTTAGAGTCTGGACGCTGAGTCAGACATCATGTTAGAGTCTGGACGCTGAGTCAGACATCATGTTAGAGTCTGGACGCTGAGTCAGACATCATGTTAGAGTCTGGACACTGAGTCAGACATCATGTTAGTCTGGACACTGAGTCAGTCATCATGTTAGAGTCTGGACACTAAGTCAGACATCATGTTAGAGTGAGACTGTGTAACAAGCCAGGAAGGCTGCTCCATGAAATTAATCAGTATATATTCTCTCTCTCTCTCACTGCTATTTTCACATTTTGTAAATGTTCTCTGCATTATAATAATAATTAGGTGGGTGTCCTATTTCACACATTTACAAGTCTGTACATTTATCACCTAGCCAGCTCAGTTACTGTCCCAATGCTCCTAACCGCTAGACTCCTAACTGCTAGGCTCCTAACCGCTAGACTCCTATCTGCTAGGCTCCTAACCGCTAGGCTCCTAACCTCTATGTTCTTAACCGCTAGACTCCTAACTGCTAGGCTCCTAACCGCTAGGCTCCTAACCGCTATGTTCTTAACCTCTATGTTCTTAACCGCTAGGCTCCTAACCGCTATGTTCTTAACCTCTATGTTCTTAACCGCTAGGCTCCTAACCGCTAGGCTCCTAACTGCTAGGCTCCTAACCGCTAGGCTCCTTTTCCGCTAGACTCCTAACCTCTAGACTCCTAACCTCTAGACTCCTAACCTCTAGACTCCTAACCGCTAGGCTCCTAACCTCTAGACTTCAAACCCTTAGGTTCTTAACCGCTAGGTTCTTAACCGCTAGACTCTTAACCGCTAGGTTCTTAACCGCTAGGCTCTTAACCGCTAGACTCTTTCCCGCTAGGTTCTTAACCGCTAGGTTCTTAACCGGTAGGCTCCTAACCGCTAGGTTCTTAACCGTTAGGTTCTTAACCGCTAGACTCTTAACCGTTAGGTTCTTAACCGCTAGGCTCTTAACCGTTAGGTTCTTAACCGCTAGGCTCTTAACCGCTAGGCTCCTAACCGCTAGGCTCTTAACCGCTAGGCTCCTAACCGCTAGGCTCCTAACCGCTAGGCTCTTAACCGCTAGGCTCTTAACCGCTAGGCTCCTAACCGCTAGGCTCTTAACCGCTATGCTCTTAACCGCTAGGCTCTTAAACGCTAGGTTCTTAACCGCTAGGCTCTTAAACGCTAGGTTCTTAACCGCTAGGCTCCTAACCGCTAGGCTCCTAACCGCTAGGCTCTTAACCGCTAGGCTCCTAACCGCTAGGTTCTTAACCGCTAGGTTCCTAACCGCTAGACTCTTAACCGTTAGCTTCTTAACCGCTAGGTTCTTAACCGTTAGACTCCTAACCGCTAGGCTCCTAACCGCTAGGTTCTTAACCGCTAGGTTCTTAACCGTTAGACTCCTAACCGTTAGGCTCCTAACCGCTAGACTCCTAACCGCTAGGTTCTTAACCGCTAGACTCCTAACCGCTAGGCTCCTAACCTCTAGGTTCTTAACCGCTAGACTCCTAACCGCTAGGCTCCTAACCTCTAGGTTCTTAACCGCTAGACTCCTAACCGCTAGGTTCTTAACCGCTAGGCTCTTAACCGCTAGACTCTTTCCCACTAGACTCCTAACCGCTAGGTTCTTAACCGCTAGACTCCTAACCGCTAGGTTCTTAACCGTTAGGATCTTAACCACTAGACTCTTAACCGCT
Organism: Salmo salar; assembly: GCF_965601325.2. Classification (NCBI taxonomy): domain Eukaryota; kingdom Metazoa; phylum Chordata; class Actinopteri; order Salmoniformes; family Salmonidae; genus Salmo; species Salmo salar. The sequence goes on from NC_138318.1 coordinate 38,277,943, forward strand.
AGACTCTTTCCCGCTAGGATCCTAACCGCTAGGCTCCTAACCGCTAGACTCTTAACCGTTAGGTTCTTAACCGTTAGGTTCTTAACCGCTAGGTTCTTAACCGCTAGGCTCCTAACCGCTAGGCTCCTAACCGCTAGGTTCTTAAGCGCTAGGCTCTTAACCGCTAGGTTCTTAACCACTAGGCTCCTAACCGCTAGGCTCCTAACCGCTAGGCTACCTATTTTTGATCTCTTTTCTTTTCAGTTTTTTTGTCAAATGTTTTTCTGTTCCTAAACTTATCAGAGATCACATCTGTTGTTTAGTGTCTCCCTCCAGAATAATCTAGAACTAATGTATTATCTGTCATAGCTTAGGGCCTAATCTCTTACTGTTTTTAGATGCAGCAGAACAGAATGAAATAGAGAGTGGTGTGTGTGCATGGTCATCAGACAGCAGCGTCTCAGGACTGGAGCTGTAATCGAGTTACAAGCATCTCAATTCCCTAATCTTCTCCTTGTCAGTAGCTACAACTGTTAAATGGCCAACTCTCTTGTTCCCCACTTACCTCTTCCGTGTTCTACTGAAGCACACTAGCATGGAAACTAGACTAGCACACACACACACACACACACACACACACACACACACACACACACACACACTCTATAGCGGAGCAGAGACAGAGTTACACGTAAAGACACAATGCCATTGTGTTGTCAGGGGAAACATAACATTAAGCTTGGCAGAGGAATATCTATTTTTAACTCCAGTGGTTTAATAGAAGATGCATTCATAGTAGTAGTGTGTGTGTGGGAAGGTATTCGTGTGTGTGTGTGTGTGTATGGGAATGTGTGTGCGTGTGTGGGAATGTATTTGTGTGTGTGTGTGTGTGAGGGGGCGTGTTACTTCAGTTGCCCTGTTGTATTCATGAGCATTTCAAATTAGCTTTCTGATCACCGTGAAGAGAGGAGGGCCTTTTAGTTCAGGAGCCGCCTTAGGGGTCTCGCTCAGTGGCCTGTTTCCGTGGTCACAGCTAAGTGGCGTGTTGCCGTGGTCATAGCTCAGTGGCGTGTTGCTAGCTCAGTTGCGTGGTCAAATATTCAGTCTAGAAAGGACCCCTTCTCTTTTATGAGAATAGAGTAGAGAGAGCAGAGAGAGTAGAGAGAGTAGAGAGAACAGAGAGAGTAGAGAGAGCAGAGAGAGTAGAGAGAGCAGAGAGAACAGAGAGAGTAGAGAGAACAGAGAGAGTAGAGAGAACAGAGAGAGTAGAGAGAGCAGAGAGAGTAGAGAGAACAGAGAGAGTAGAGAGAGCAGAGAGAGTAGAGAGAACAGAGAGAGTAGAGAGAGCAGAGAGAGTAGAGAGAGCAGAGAGAGCAGAGAGAGTAGAGAGAGCAGAGAGAGTAGAGAGAGCAGAGAAAGTAGAGAGAGCAGAGAGAACAGAGAGAGTAGAGAGAGCAGAGAGAACAGAGAGCGTAGAGAGAGCAGAGAGAGTAGAGAGAGCAGAGAGAACACGAGAGAACAGGAGAGAGCAGAGAGAGTAGAGAGAACAGAGAGAGTAGAGAGAGCAGAGAGAACAGAGAGAACAGGAGAGAGTAGAGAGAGCAGAGAGAACAGAGAGAGTAGAGAGAGTAGAGAGAACAGAGAGAGCAGAGAGAACAGAGAGAACAGAGAGCGTAGAGAGAGCAGAGAGAGTAGAGAGAGCAGAGAGAACACGAGAGAACAGGAGAGAGCAGAGAGAGTAGAGAGAACAGAGAAAGTAGAGAGAGAGTAGAGAGAGCAGAGAGAACAGGAGAGAACAGGAGAGAGCAGAGAGAGTAGAGAGAACAGAGAAAGTAGAGAGAGAGCAGAGAGAGCAGAGAGAGTAGAGAGAACAGAGAGAGTAGAGAGAACAGAGAGTAGAGAGAGCAGAGAGAACAGGAGAGAGCAGGAGAGAGCAGGAGGGAGCAGGAGAGAGCAGGAGAGAACAGGAGAGAACAGGAGGAAACTGGAGGGGAACTAGTGAACTGAGCAAGGCAGGAGAGAACAGGAGGGAACAGAAAGGAACAGGAGGGGTCCCACCCACTTGCTTTGTATCAGGGGTCTAGAGCCCTGTCACTTTTCGAATGCAAAGACATTCTTTTCTACCATCACCATAGAAAAGAGGGGCGGAAGGGGGTGGATGGATTGTTGGGGTGAACGGAGGTGGGTGGGTGGAGGGGGCTGGATATTAGGTTTTTGGGGGGAGGAAAGGGCAACACAAAACCGTTGGAGGGAAGAAAAAAGGTTTTCATAAAAATCCACAGTGAATACAGCGGTTCATCTGGGTGGTTATTCTGGGTTTTACCAACGATGCCCACTATCAGAGAGAAGCAGGCTAATCTGGGTTTTACTAACGATGCCCACTATCAGAGAGAAGCAGGCTAATCTGGGTCTTACTAACGATGCCCACTATCAGAGAGAAGCAGGCTAATCTGGGTTTTACTAACGATGCCCACTATCAGAGAGAAGCAGGCTAATCTGGGTCTTACCAACGATGCCCACTATCAGAGAGAAGCAGGCTAATCTGGGTCTTACTAACGATGCCCACTATCAGAGATGATCAGGCTAATCTGGGTTTTACCAACGATGCCCACTATCAGAGAGAAGCAGGCTAATCTGGGTTTTACCAACGATGCCCACTATCAGAGAGGATCAGGCTAATCTGGGCAAGATAAATAAATCCCACTGATATACAGAGACACTTAAGAAGGCATTAGGGTCTCTATCTCAGTATCAACTCCCATAAGGCATTAGGGTCTCTGTCTCAGTATCAACTCCCATAAGGCATTAGGTTATTTGTTTCAGTATCAACTCCCATAAGGCATCATGGTCTCTGTCTCAGTATCAACTCCCATAAGGCATCATGGTCTCTGTCTCAGTCTCAACTCCCATAAGGCATCATGGTCTCTGTCTCAGTCTCAACTCCCATAAGGCATCATGGTCTCTGTCTCAGTCTCAACTCCCATAAGGCATTAGGTTCTCTGTCTCAGTATCAACTCCCATAAGGCATTAGGGTCTCTGTCTCAGTCTCAACTCCCATAAGGCATTGGGGTCTCTGTCTCAGTATCAACTCCCATAGACCCGGAGCGGTAGACCCGGAGCGTTAGACCCGGAGCTGTAGACCCGGAGCGTTAGACCCGGAGCTGTAGACCCGGCGCGTTAGACCCGGAGCGTTAGACCCGGAGCTGTAGACCCGGAGCGGTAGACCCGGAGCGTTAGACCCGGAGCGGTAGACCCGGAGCGTTAGACCCGGAGCGTTAGACTCGGAGCGGTAGACCCGGAGCGTTAGACCCGGAGCGGTAGACCCGGAGCGGTGTGTGCTGTTGCTGATCTGTGCTCACAGATATCAGATTTCTTAAAATGTAGCCCAAACAGAGATTACAAATAGAATAAATAGCATCTTCACAACATTTTCCCTTGTTAGAGATTTCTGAATCCGCCTTTCATTGACTCTGAACTTCCCTATTGCGTTTTCCTCCATAAATACCTTTTTTTTTTAAAAGATGCATTGTTTGATGAGAGAGGAGGAAGTTGAGGGAAAATCAACAGACAGAGGTAGACTGAATGGTACCATGCTGTGTGTCTCTTTGCATAACATTTGCATCAGCCAGCAAGCCATATGACATCCATTAACCTCCAAGGAGATGTCCCAAATGGCACCTTATTCCCTACATTGAGCCCTAAAGGACTTGGTGAAAAGTAGTGCACTATATAGGGAATAGGGTGCCATTTGGGACACAAACCGAAAGTGATTTCCCTTCACTCCTCATACTTACAGACACTGTCTGAATGAGTCAGTTGTTACAATGACTGCTAATTGGATTTTAAATAACGCCGATTTCTGTCTCTTTGTGGGTACAGGAATTAAAGGAGGCCACAACGTGATCCAACGAGCAGGGGTCTGACCGTAAGGGAACTGCTGCAACCAACGATCCGTCCATTGTCCTGTCGTCCGTTGGTCTCCTGAGGAGTAGCTGAGGGGGGGGGGGACGTACCACTCTGTTACCAAAATACCTTGGATTAATGTATGGCACAGGCTCACGGTGGGAGAACGTGATTCTGGGTTTCCTGCAGGGCTGGAGTACATAACTGATACAGGCCTGGAGTGAGCCTGTACTATCAGGATTGGTGTTGGCATGGCTCAGTCCACCTTTTGGACCTTCTCTTCATCATGACTGGTCTGCTTGACCACAGACCCTGAGGAGAGCCTGTAACCGTCAGAGGTAGTGAGCCCCCTTTTTCTCCAGAGGATTTTTCCTAAGAGGACGGGGCCTCCATGTAACACAAAGAGATCTAAGTTGGACGATACAAAGACTCTACAACTACTACTACAAAAAAAATACAACAACAAAAAACCAGGAAAACTCAGGCTTGCTTTGGAGAGGAAAAGCCTGCAGCTTTGTCTGAGTTTGAGTGGAGATGCTTTTTCTACCAGCTTATTTTCCATGGCAAAGACTTTGATGACTTGAGCAGCTGACAAAACAAGAGGAGGGTCAGATAAAAAAAAAAACAGATCAGTTTAAGTTCAAACACACTAACCAAGGGTATAACCAAACACCTTCTTTCTCTTACTACACTAATAAACTTAACCTTTCTGAAAAGGACTTAATAGGAAAGATTTCAACGTAAATCTCGATTGGATCTGCTGGATTGGGAAAGGATTCTTCGGTGGCTGGTTATCGATTCTTTTAAATCAGGTATGGCAGCCACAGTATGATTGGATGGTGGCTTCTTTACGCCTCGCTGACCAAAACCCAGGTTTCTAACAATATGTGTAATTGTATGTGTGTGTGTGTGCGTGCGTGTGTGTGTTTTCTAATGAGACGTGAGGAGAGGTCAGGACATTCATTCTTAATTGAAGTCAAATCAGAAGCCAGCTACTGGTCTAATGAAAAGAGAAACAAAACTTCACTAGTCACAGTAAAAGCTAAAGGAGGACAACGGACAAGCAGTTTGCATCTTGCTGTATTAAAAGTTGTTTGTTTGTTTGTTTGTTTGTACATAGAGGTATCGTACGTGACATCTTTTACTTGTTTTGTGCTCATCTAACTTACATGTCAATGAATATTCATTTTCTGGCTACCAGTCACAGCTCTGGCTACCAGTCACAGCTCTGGCTACCAGTCACACCTCTGGCTACCAGTCACATCTCTGGCTATCAGTCACACCTCTGGCTACCAGTCACATCTCTGGCTACCAGTCACAGCTCTGGCTACCAGTCACATCTCTGGCTACCAGTCACATCTCTGGCTACCAGTCACAGCTCTGGCTACCAGTCACACCTCTGGCTACCAGTCGCTACCAGTCACATCTCTGGCTACCAGTCACAGCTCTAGCTACCAGTCACAGCTCTGGCTACCAGTCACAGCTCTGGCTACCAGTCACAGCTCTGGCTACCAGTCGCTACCAGTCACAGCTCTGGCTACCAGTCACAGCTCTGGCTACCAGTCACATCTCTGGCTACCAGTCACATCTCTGGCTACCAGTCACAGCTCTGGCTACCAGTCACATCTCTGGCTACCAGTCACAGCTCTGGAGAGAGAAAGAGAGAGAGAGAAAGAGCGAGAGAGAGAGAGAGAGACGATTTCACAACAGTTCATCACAAGGCCTGGCTTTGTTCACATACACACACAGTCTAGCAGTGATGAAAGGCAGCCTTGAGAAAGATACAGAAACATGTAAAACAACTAAGGCCAAGCTATTACGTTTCACAAGCTAAAGCCAAAAAGCCCAAGCACAGGGATTCAATTCAGTAGCCGAACCCACATGTTGAAGGATTTTCTCCAAACAGGAAATGAGGGAAAGCGAAATACATTGTAAATGTATGAAGTCTCTAAAGTCTGAGAGAAATATGTTCCCTGAAAACATCCCTTTGCACTCAAGGCAGTTTTAGCCTTGCTAGATGCTCAAATGTGTTTTCTGTGATAGGCAAATTGTAAAAGTAACGATTTATATCAATTTAAGTCAGCATAAGGCCTACATGCCATATCTAATATTGCAGATTAGTGCAGAACAGACTTGAGGCAGGACAATTCAAACAAACAGCATTTATTAGAAACCAGGGGTTTGGCTTCCCTGTAAAAGCCTTCCTTGTAAAAGCCTTCATTGTAAAGGCCTTGTGCTTTAACTTTACCCTTCTGTCTCCTTCCTAGGGAGGAGACGCCACAACCTCAAAACAAGATGGCCGCCCAATGCAAGAACTTCCTGCTCTTCTTGACCAGGCTAGGACTACTCCTGGGTCTGGCTAACCCTCTGGTGACCTCTGCCTCCTGCCCCTCGGCCTGCCGGTGTGATGGGACCTTCATCTACTGTAATGATCGAGGCCTCACCTCTATCCCTACCGGCATTCCGCTGGATGCTACTATTCTCTTCCTCCAAAACAACAGGATCAAGAGCGCCGGCATCCCCACCGATCTGAAGAGGCTAAGCAACGTTGAGAAAATCTATCTGTACTGCAATAATCTGGATGAGTTCCCCCAAAACCTGCCGAAAGGGGTCAAAGAGCTGCATCTACAGGAGAATAATATCCGCATGATTACGCATGCGTCGCTGGGTCAGATCCCGGTGATTGAGGAGCTACACCTGGATGATAACTCCGTCTCGGCGGTTAGCATCGAGGAGGGAGCGTTCAGGGACAGTAACCACCTGAGACTACTCTTTCTCTCCAGGAACCATCTGAGCACCATCCCGTCCGGCCTTCCGCAGACCATCGAGGAGCTGCGCTTCGACGACAACCGCATCTCGTCAATATCAGAGGCATCCCTGCAGGACCTGATCAATCTAAAGAGACTCGTCCTGGACGGGAACCTGCTCAACAACCGCGGCATCGGCGAGATGGCCTTCATCAACCTGATTAATCTCACCGAGCTCTCCCTGGTGAGAAACACCCTAACGTCGCCACCGGCTAACTTACCAGGAACCAGTTTGGAGAAACTGCAGCTCCAAGACAACCACATAAACCGGGTACCGGCCGGGGCCTTCGCTTTCCTCAGGCAGCTGTATCGGTTGGATCTATCAGGCAACAACCTGAGCAGTCTGCCTCACGGAGTGTTCGAAGACCTGGATAACCTCACGCAGCTCCTACTCCGTAACAACCCGTGGCAGTGTACTTGCCGGATGAAGTGGGTGAGAGATTGGTTAAGGTCGCTGCCGACAAAAGTCAACGTCCGAGGGTTTATGTGCCAGGGACCAGACAAGGTCAAGGGCATGGCTATTAAGGATTTGTCCATGGACTTGTTTGACTGTGGAGGATCTGACTTGGGCAGGGGCCAGGGGGACCCTACCGAGACCAGCACTGTCTCTAACACCTTATTGCCCTCACAACCCCAATGGCCCTCCTTTGTGACCAAAAGACCAGTGGTGAGAATGCCTGACCGGAATAAGAACTACCGCAGTACTACGACACCGTCAGGAAGAAAGATCATCAGGATCAGTGTGAAGTCGAGCAGTGCAGAGACAGTGCACATCTCCTGGAGGGTTTCTGTACCCTTGACTGCCATGAGGCTCAGCTGGTTAAAACTGGGCCACAACCCTTCGTTCGGTTCCATCACGGAGACTATCGTACAGGGCGAGAAGAAGGAGTACCTCCTAACAGCTCTAGAACCGGAATCCTCGTACAGGATATGCATGGTTCCCATGGAGACCAGTAACATTTACTTGACGGACGAGACACCAGTTTGCATTGAGACAGAGACCAGTTCTCTGAAGGCTTACAAACCCACCACCACACTGAACCGCGAGCAGGAAAAGGAGCCTTACAACAATTCCAGTCTGCCTTTAGCCGCGATCATCGGAGGGGCCGTGGCTCTGTTGGCAATAATAATGCTGGCGTTTGTGTGCTGGTACGTGCACAGGAACAGTTCACTGTTTTCCAGGAATTGCACCTACAACAAGGGCCGTCGGAGGAAGGACGATTACGCCGAGGCGGGGACGAAAAAGGATAACTCAATCTTGGAGATACGAGAGGCCTCTTTTCAGATGATCCCTATACACCCCGTGCCCGTGTCCAAAGAGGAGTTTGTGATACATACGATTTTCCCTCCGAACGGATTGAGTCTGTACAAAAGCCCGCACAGCGAGACCAGTATTAGCAACAGGAGCTACAGAGACAGCGGAATACCAGATTCAGACCACTCCCATTCATGATATTGATAACGCGGGACATTTCGTTATAAATGAGTGCGTTCGTTGATGACATGAAACTAAAGTGGCTAAAAGACTTTGTTATAATACACTGGATCTACAAGACTGAGTGGGGAATCAATGTTCTTCTGTACATTTGCCCATATAATTTATATTTAAGGACATTTTATGACAAAGAGGAGAAGAAATGTGGTTCACATTGCAGATAGTAGGGCCATCACTGAGCCGCAGGTCAGTGTATATTGTAACTAAAACTGCAATTCTATATTTTAGGGGTTGGTAGTAATTTGTAACTGTATTTTTTTTTTGGCTTACGGTTACCCTAACAACCAACTATAAAAAAAAACTCTGTTCCACTGAGATATAATGACTTGTCAACTGTGAAAGTGGGTTTTCATTGCTGTGTTGAACAATCAGACTTTAGAGAACCTTGTAGAATAAAGCACAGGTCATTCTTTACACTTGTTTTGTGAATGTTCGGTAAAAACCAAAAGGCAAAAAAAAAAAAAAAAAAAAAATGACATGATGATCGAAACTAGGGCCCAGCTCATTAACTGAGAAGAACCAGGGCGAAGCCGCTAGACAGTCGTTCTCTGAGGAGAGACAAGCAGAGAGCAGTCTCCTACATGTATCTGACTATCTCTGGAAGCATGACTAGATATGGAGCTGTCCTGCTTTACTTCTCTGCTTGTCTCGCCTCAGAGAACGTTTAGTTCCTCTGTTTGGAAAAAACACAGAAACACCGAGAGAGCCGATCGCAACAGACGCCCAGGCGGGCACGGCTCCGGGGTGTGTGTGTGTGTGTGTGTGTGTGTGTGTGTGTGTGTGTGTGTGTGTGTGTGTGTGTGTGTGTGTGTGTGTGTGTGTGTGTGTGTGTGTGCGTGCGTCTGATGTGTGTCAGGCAGGCCACAGCACAGGGCAGATGAAGCACACAGACCTTTAGGACAATTACCCAGGATGAGATTAACCCATGCAGGGTGGCCAGGCTGACAACAGAGATGACATAAAGAACCCCAACTATATCTATTTGTTCTAGCCAACAAAAAAGGCTAAACTACAATGGATGACATTCTCCAGTACCCTGTACCATACGTCATCTAAACGTTGCCCTCAAACATAGCTTAGATATAAACCGGTCCGTGAAAAAGGTTCTATAAATAAACAACACATTGGCTTTCTTTTGAATACAAACTGAGCATCACCGATTTCCTTGTTTATGATTAGTCCCCCCCCCCCCCCCAGATTGACTACTTCTATGTTGCCACAATTTCAAAGTTGAAATGTTCTTTATAAAGTAGATTTGTTCTTTACAAAGTTGAATTGTTCTTTATAAAGTAGATTTGTTCTTTACAAAGTTTAATTGTTCTTTACAAAGTTGCTCAGGGATTCTTGAAACAATTGTCCTGTCTTTCGAGAATCCCTGAACTGAAAACCAAAGTGCGTTGAATGCCCTTTGGCCAGTCGTGTATGTGCCTTGATCCAATGCTTATTGTATTTAGCTTTCTAAGAAATCACTGACTTTTTTTGGGTCATTCACACTTGAATATGAGAAAATATTGCAGAATAAAAGCGGATAAAAATATCAAAGACTGGTCTCTCTTACCTGAAACACTAACAAGACATTTCAAAATTACAATTTGGGCCACATTCTCAATTTGAATAACAGAAATGTGTGGGGGGCACAGCTTAGTTGAGGTAATTGAAGCACAGGAAGAAGAAAAAAAATGTATGAAATGAAATGTATGAATTCACTACTGTAAGTCGCTCTGGATAAGAGCGTCTGCTAAATGACTAAAATGTAAATGTAAGTAATATGTACATGTAGGTAGGGGTAAAGTGACTATGCATAGATAATAAACAGAGAGCAAATAGTCCGCAGCAAATAGTCCAGGTAGCCATTTGATTAGCTGTTTTAGGAGTCTTATGGTTTGGGGGTAGAAGCTGTTAAGAAGCCTTTTGGACCTAGACTTGGCGCTCCGGCACCACATGCCATGCGGTGCGAACAGTCTATGTGGCTGGAGTCTTTGGCAATTTTTAGGGCCTTCCTCTGACACCGCCTGGTATAGAGGTCCAGGATGGCAGGAGGCTTGGCCCCAGTGATGTACTGGGCCGTACGCACTACCCTCTGTAGTGCTTTGCGGTCAGAGGCCGAGCAGTTGCCATACCAGGTGGTGATGCAACCATCGAGAACATTTTGAGGATCTGAGGACCCGTGCCAAATCTTTTCAGTCTCCTGAGGAGGAATAGGCGTTGTTGTGCCCTCTTCACGACTGTCTTGGTGTGTTTGGACCATGATAGTTTGTTGGTGATGTGGACACCAAGAAACTTGAAGCTCTCAACCTGCTCCACTACAGCCCCGTCAATGAGAATGGGGGTGTGCTCGGCCCTCCTTTTCCAATAGTCCACAATCATCTCCTTAGTCTTGATCACGTTGAGGGAGAGCTTGTTATCTTGGCACCACACTGTCAGGTCTCTGACCTCCTCCCTATAGGGTCTCATCATTTTCGGTGATCAGGTCTACCCCTCTTGTGTCATCTGCAAACTTAATGATGGTGTTGGAGTCGTGCTTAGCCACGCAGTCATGGGTGAACAGGGAGTACAGGAGGGGACTGAGCATGCACTCCTGAGGGGCCCTTGTGTTGAGGATCAGCATGGCAGATGTGTTGTTACCTACCCTCACCACCTGAGGTGTGGCCCGTCAGGAAGTCCAGGATCCAGTTGCAGAGGGAGGTGTTTAGTCTCAGGGTCCTTAGCTTAGTGATGAGCTTTGAGGGTACTATGGTGTTGAATGCTGAGCTGTAGTCAATGAATAGAATTCTCACATAGGTGTTCCTTTTGTCCAGGTGGGAAAGGGCAGTGTGGAGTGCAATAGATATTGAGTCATTTGTGGATCTTTTGGGGCGGTATACAAATTGTACTGGGTCTAGGGTTTCTGGGATGATGGTGTTGATGTGAGCCATGACCAGCCTTTCAAAGCAAGTCATGGCTACAGACGTGAGTGCTACGGGACGGTAGTCATTTAGGCAGGTTACCTTGGTGTTCTTGAGCACAGGGACTATGGTGGTCCGCTTGAAACATGTTGGTATTACAGACTCAGACAGGGAGAGGTTGAACATGTCAGTGATAAGACACATGCCAGTTGGTCAGCGCATGCTCGGAGTACACGTCCTGGTAATCCGTCTGGCCCTGCGGCCTTGTGAATGTTGACCTGTTTCAAGGTCTTACTCACATCGGCTACGGAAAGCGTGATCACACAGTCGTCCGGAACAGCTGGTGCTCATCTGCTTGAGGCTGGGGGTTGGTCGTATGTGTGGAGAAGCCACAGTGTGTGATTTATATCTAATGATGTGGTGAGATCTGGGCTCTCTCTGGGGGTTGATCAGCCTCCCAGGCTCACAGTGTGTGTGTGTGTGTGTGTGTGTGTGTGTGTGTGTGTGTGTGTGTGTGTGTGTGTGTGTGTGTGTGTGTGTGTGTGTGTGTGTGTGTGTGTGTGTGTGTGTGTGTGTGTGTAATCTAATGAAGTGCCACTGTACAGAGGGAGTGTAGCTTCAGTCACTACACACCACAGGGATGAGCCACCATACAGAGGGAGTGTAGCTTCAGTCACTACACACCACGGGGCTGAGTGGAGATGAATAGAGACAGAAATGACATTAACAACAGGGCTGCTGCTCATTCAGTCAGGGGCCTCCTCACAAATACAGATATACACTCAAGTTCCCAGTTTCACGTAAATGGTTCGCTCCTACAGACAGTGAGTGAGGTGGACGTGACTTGGTATATAAAGCAGGCAGACAGGCATCGAGGCATTCAGTTACTGTTCGATTGAACGTTAGAATGGGCAAAACGAGTGACCTAAGCCACTTTGAGCGTGGTATGATCGTTGGTGCCAGGCGCGCCGGATCCATTATCTCAGAAACGTACGACAATGTCTAAGGGTTTACAGAGAATGGTGCGACAAACAAATCGCATACAGTCAGCGGCAGTCCTGTGGGGGGGGACAGCTCGTTGATGAGAGGTCGAACGGTGGTGTGGAGAACAGCATCTCGGAGTACACACCTCGTCGTTCTTTGTAGCAGACGACCACACCTGGTTCTCAGCTAAAAACAAGAAGAAGAAGAAGAAGAAACGGCTCGAGTGGGCACGCCATCACCAACACCGGACAACTGAGGAGTGGAAAAACATCGCCTGGTCCGACGAATCCCACTTCCTGTTGCGTCATGCTGAAGGCAGTCAGGATTTGGCGTAAACAGCACGTGTCCTGGTTTCAACGGTACAGGCACGTGTTGGTGGTGTAATAGTGTGGGGGATGTTCGCCTGGCACACGGTAGTTCATTTGATACCAATTGAGAAACGTTTACATGCCCTGATGAATTCAGGCTGTTCTGGAGGCAAAGGAGGGTCCGAACCGGTAAACTAATAAACTGGCCACTGAGTGTATATGACACACTCATAAACGAATATATATGTACTCATAAACGAATATATATGTACTCATAAACTAAAATATATGTACTCATAAACTAAAATATATGTACTCATAAGCTAATATATATGTACTCATAAACTAAAATATATGTACTCATAAGCTAATATATATGTACTCATGAACTAAAATATATGTACTCATAAACTAAAATATATGTACTCATAAACTAAAATATATGTACTCATAAACAAAAATATATGTACAGACACATCTACATAGTCATCCATAGGTGCATTCATAAACCCAACCATGCAGTCTTAACACACCTATGCAGTCTTAACACACCCATGTAGTCTTAACACACCCATGTAGACTTAACACACCCATGTAAACTTAACACACCCATGTAGTCCTAACACACCCATGTAGTCTTAACACACCCATGTAGTCTTAACACCCATGTAGTCTTAACACACCCATGTAGCCTTAACACACCCATGTAGTCCTAACACACCCATGCAGTCTTAACACAAATGTAGTCTTAACACACCTATGGAGTCTTAACACACCCATGTAGTCTTAACACACCCATGTAGTCTTAACACCCATGTAGTCCTAACACACCCATGTAGTCTTAACACACCCATGTAGACTTAACACACCCATGTAGTCCTAACACACCCATGCAGTCTTAACACATATGTAGTCTTAACACACCTATGCAGTCTTAACACACCCATGTAGACTTAACACACCCATGTAGTCTTAACACCCATGTAGTCCTAACACACCCATGCAGTCTTAACACACATGTAGTCTTAACACACCTATGCAGTCTTAACACACCCATGTAGTCTTAACACACCCATGTAGTCTTAACACACCCATGTAGTCTTAACACCCATGTAGTCTTAACACCCATGTTGTCTTAACACACCCATGTAGCCTTAACACACCCATGTAGTGTTAACACCCATGTAGTCCTAACACACCCATGCAGTCTTAACACACATGTAGTCTTAACACACCTATGCACTTAACGAACCCATGTAGTCTTAACACACCCATGTATTCTTAACACACCCATGTAGTCTTAACACCCATGTAGTCCTAACACACCCATGCAGTCTTAACACACATGTAGTCTTAACACACCTATGCACTTAACGAACCCATGTAGTCTTAACACACCCATGTAGTCTTAACACACCCATGTAGTCTTAACACCCATGTAGTCTTAACACCCATGTAGTCCTACCACACTCTAGGCTCTAATTAGAGCTAGGGCAGCCGCTAGAAGCTGCAGAAGTGATCCGAACCTTAAGTGTACACTCACCCTGTGGCCCCTACACTACTTTTATCAGATCAACTGGAAATGAAAGTAAACCTCTGTTTTTAGAACGGTATGCCTCTGTGTGAATGTTGTCAACAGTTGACTAAATGCTCAGCTCTGTAATTTGACTGTTACTTTGCTTTCAATATATTCTTGAATTGTTTGTGGGTGTAAGAGTGTCTGTGTGAGCAACTACTTTGGAGAAAGAAAAAACTATTGTTGAATTAAAGCAAATGTGATAAGCTATTATGTACTCACACTGCAAGCATTTAGTCTTTAAGACAAGGTGTACAGTTGTCAGTGTACTGTATGCTTAAGACCCGAGAGGCGTTCTCTCACCGCAATTCAAGTTTGACATCAAAGAGCTTTGCTTCTTTTATTTCCTCGACTCCTCATTCACTCTGATGAACGAAATGCCTACGAATGCTTATTAACTGCGCAGGAATGCATATGAATATTTATGAATTGCCTATGAAACAGCATATGAATGCCTATGAAACAGCATATGAATGCCTATGAAACAGCATATGAATGCTTATGAAACAGCATATGAATGCTTATGAAACAGCATATGAATGCCTATGACACAGCATATGAATGCTTATGAAACAGCATATGAATTACCTATGAAACAGCATATGAATGCCTATGAAACAGCATATGAATGCTTATGACACAGCATATGAATGCTTATGAAACAGCATATGAATGCCTATGAAACAGCATATGAATGCCTATGACACAGCATATGAATGCCTATGACACAGCATATGAATGCCTATGAAACAGCATATGAATGCTTATGAAACAGCAGGAGTGTGTTTCCTACCTGAGTAGCGAGAACGGGGGGGGGGGGGGGGGGGGGGGTCTATATTGCTAGTCAGGATGAGAACCTATCCTAACCATTCCACAGTTCTGTTCCAGAACACCAGTCTCCACAACATGCTACAGATGAGATCAGGTTCAAAAGGAAAAGTCCAGCACATCGATGATCTTGATGCGTCCTAACATTTAATGGATCTTATTGTACCAATGTTTTCACTCTCAATAGACCTTGACCAGGGTATTTATACAGATGAACCCCATTTCATTAGACAGGAAGCCCAAACTTCCCATGTTCCCTAGCTGCTCTCAACAGTAACAGTCAGTTATTGATGAGGCTTTTACCTTAAAAGTAACTTCTCCTCTTGTTCTCCTAACCATGTAGGAGAACCAGACGGAAGGAAGATGAAGTGGATTTACATGCTAAACATGTTGTTACATTGACTAGGTCTACAATGACAAAACGTAAAAAAAAAAACGTAAAGTCATTATCATGCGAGAGTACTGTGTAAAACTGTCTTGTGAGAGTACTGTGTAAAACTGTCTTGTGAGAGTACTGTGTAAAACTGTCTTGTGAGAGTACTGTGTAAAACTGTCTTGTGAGAGAGCTGTCTTTTGTGATCTCATTGTAGATTGAATTTATTCTGTGGCAAAAAGATAGATAGGTTGGAATGAAATATGAACTAACGTTGAAGGCTGCTCCTTCATCACCCTGCTAGGAGCCGTGACCCTGGTGACCTCCTGCGACCCTTCGTGACCCTGCTCCCTACTTCACTTTTCCTTCTCCCGGCTCCACTCTCAGAATATCCCTCCCACCATCTCACTGATGGTCTCACAGAGGTCAGATGGTCTCACAGAGGTCAAGGAAACCATTAAACAATACATGACATGACTCATACCCTTGTCTCTGATCGCATACCTTTCTCTCTGAGTCAGAGCCAGTAGCTGGCCAGTCAGAGACAGTATGACCTCACTGTGACCAGGCCAGTAGCTGACCAGTCAGAGACAGTATGACCTCACTGTGACCAGGCCAAAAGCTGACCAGTCAGAGACACCCCTCACCATCAGGATCGTTAAAGTGATGGAAGCCACAACAAAACACTGACTCATTAGAGTTCAAAGAGATCAGGTCACATTCTGGCCAGGGAACAAGAGGTGAAAAATGACACACGTGAATGCAGAAACACACACACACACACACACACACACACACACACACACACCACACACACACACACACACACACACACACACACACACACACACACACACACACACACATATACACACACACACACATATAAACATGAGCTCTGTCAACAGAAAGGACACGTCAGGATACTTCAGGAGAAAGGAACGAACAGCCAGCCGTTCTGTTTCGTTGGACATTCAAAAGAAAATAAGGATGAAAAAAAGGAAGGTTAGATGTGTTGCTGATGTCAGACTGAACCGTCACAACTCCTTAGAGCACAAAGCTTCACAAGACACTGAAATTGTACACTAGTTCATATAGTACACCAGTTAATATAGTACACTAGTTCACAGAGTACACTAGTTCATATAGTACACTAGTTCATATAGTACACCGGTTAATATAGTACACTAGTTCATATAGTACACCGGTTAATATAGTACACTAGTTCATATAGTACACCGGTTAATATAGTACACAAGTTCAGATAGTACACCGGTTAATATAGTACACCAGTTAATATAGTACACCGGTTAATATAGTACACTAGTTCAGATAGTACACTAGTTCATATAGTACACTAGTTAATATAGTACACCAGTTCACAGAGTACACTAGTTCATGTAGTACACCAGTTAATATAGTACACCAGTTAATATAGTACACCAGTTCATAGAGTAGACCAGTTCATATAGTACACTAGTTCAGATAGTACACTAGTTCATATAGTACACCAGTTAATATAGTACACTAGTTCATAGAGTACAATAGTTCATATAGTACACTAAATCATATAGTACAGTAGTTCATATAGTACTCATATAGTACAGTACTTGATATAGTACTCATACAGTACATTAGTTCATATAGTACTTATATAGTACAGTAGTTCATATAGTACTCATATAGTACAGTAGTTCATATAGTACTCATATAGTACATTAGTTCATATAGTACTTATATAGTACAGTAGTTCATATAGTACTAATATAGTACAGTAGTTCATATAGTACAGTAGTTCATATAGTACTCACATAGCACAGTAATTCATATAGAACTCATATAGTACAGTAGTTCATATAGTACTCATATAGTACAGTAGTTCATATAGTACACCAGCTAATATAGTACATTAGTTCATAGAGTACACTAGTTTATATAGTACACTAGTTCATATAGTATAGTAGACTAGTTCATATAATACACCAGCTCATATAGTACACCAGTTAATATAGTACACTAGTTCATATAGTACACTAGTTCATATAGTACATGAGTTCATATAGTACACCAGTTAATATAGTACACTAGTTCATATAGTACACTAGTTCATAGAGTACACTAGTTCATTTCGTACACTAGGTCATATAGTACAGTAGTTAATATATTACTCATATAGTACATTAGTTCATATAGTACTTATATAGTACAGTAGTTCATATAGTAGATATATAGTACACTAGTTCATATAGTACAGTAATTCATATAGTACTCATATAGTATAGTAGTTCATATAGTACAGTAGTTCATATAGTACTCATATAGTACAGTAATTCAAATAGTACTCATATAGTACAGTAGTTCATATAGTACTCATATAGTACAGTAATTCAAATAGTACTCATATAGTACAGTAGTTCATATAGTACTTATATAGTACAGTAGTTCATATAGTACATCAGTTCATATAGAACAGTAGTTCATATAGTACTCATATAGTACAGTCGTTCATATAGTACTCATATTGTACAGTAGTTCATATAGCACTCATATAGTAAAGTAGTTCATATAGTACTCATATAGTACAGTTGTTCATTTAGTACTCATATAGTACAGTAGTTCATATAGTACTTATGTAGTACAGTAGTTCATATAGTACAGCAGTTCATATAGTACAGTAGTTCATAGAGTACAGTAGCTTATATAGTACTGTAGTTCATATAGTACTCATATAGTACAGTAGTTCATATAGTACTTATATAGTACAGTAGTTCATAGAGTACACTAGTTCATATAGTACACTAGTTCATATAGTACAGTAGTTCATATAGTAGACTAGTTCATATAATACACCAGTTCATATAGTACACCAGTTAATATAGTACACTAGTTCATATAGTACACTAGTTCATATAGTACATGAGTTCATATAGTACACCAGTTGATATAGTACACTAGTTCATATAGTACACTAGTTCATAGAGTACACTAGTTCATTTAGTACACTAGGTCATATAATACAGTAGTTAATATAGTACTCATATAGTACAGTAGTTCAAATAGTACTCATATAGTACATTAGTTCATATAGTACTTATATAGTACAGTAGTTCATATAGTAGATATATAGTACACTAGTTCATATAGTACAGTAATTCATATAGTACTCATATAGTCCAGTAGTTCATATAGTACAGTAGTTCAAATAGTACTCCTATAGTACAGTAATTCAAATAGTACTCATATAGTACAGTAGTTCATATAGTACTTATATAGTACATCAGTTCATATAGTACAGTAGTTCATATAGTACTCATATAGTACAGTCGTTCATATAGTACTCATATTGTACAGTAGTTCATATAGCACTCATATAGTAAAGTACTTCATATAGTACTCATATAGTACAGTAGTTCATATAGTACTCATAAAGTACAGTAGTTCATATAGTACAGTAGTTCATATAGTACTCATATAGTACAGTAGTTCATATAGTACTTATGTAGTACAGCAGTTCATATAGTACAGCAGTTCATATAGTACAGTAGTTCATATAGTACAGTAGCTTATATAGTGCTGTAGTTCATATAGTACTCATATAGTACAGTAGTTCATATAGTACTCATATAGTACAGTAGTTCATATAGTCCAGCAGTTCATATAGTACAATAGTTCATATAGTACTTATATAGTACAGTAGTTCATATAGTAGATATATAGTACACTAGTTCATATAGTACAGTAATTCATATAGTACTCATATAGTCCAGTAGTTCATATAGTACAGTAGTTCAAATAGTACTCCTATAGTACAGTAATTCAAATAGTACTCATATAGTACAGTAGTTCATATAGTACTTATATAGTACATCAGTTCATATAGTACAGTAGTTCATATAGTACTCATATAGTACAGTCGTTCATATAGTACTCATATTGTACAGTAGTTCATATAGCACTCATATAGTAAAGTACTTCATATAGTACTCATATAGTACAGTAGTTCATATAGTACTCATAAAGTACAGTAGTTCATATAGTACAGTAGTTCATATAGTACTCATATAGTACAGTAGTTCATATAGTACTTATGTAGTACAGCAGTTCATATAGTACAGCAGTTCATATAGTACAGTAGTTCATATAGTACAGTAGCTTATATAGTGCTGTAGTTCATATAGTACTCATATAGTACAGTAGTTCATATAGTACTCATATAGTACAGTAGTTCATATAGTCCAGCAGTTCATATAGTACAATAGTTCATATAGTACTCATATAGTACAGTTATTCATATAGTACTCATATTGTACAGTAGTTCATTTAGCACTCATATAGTAAAGTAATTAATATAGTACTCATATAGTACAGTAGTTCATTTAGTACTCATATAGTACAGTAGTTCATATAGTACTTATGTAGTACAGTAGTTCAAATAGTACAGCAGTTCATATAGTACAGTAGTTCATATAGTACAGTAGATTATGTAGTACTGTAGTTTATATAGTACTCATATAGTACAGTAGTTAATATAGTACTTTTATAGTACAGTAGTTCATATAGTACAGCATTTCATTTAGTACAATAGTTCATATAGTACTCATATAGCACAGTCGTTCATATAGTACAGTAGCTTATATAGTACTGTAGTTCATATAGTACTCATATAGTACCGTAGTTCATGTAGTACTCACATATTACAGTAGCTCATATAGTACAGTAGTTAATATAGTAAGTTAGGTCATATAGTACTCATATAGTACAGTAGTTCATATAGTACTCATATAGTACAGTAGTTCATATAGTAGTCATATAGTACAGAAGTTCATATAGTACTCATATTGTACAGTCGTTCATATAGTACAGTACCTTAAATAGTACTGTAGTTAATATAGCACTCACATATTACAGTAGCTCATATAGTACTGTAGTTCATATAGTACTCAAATGGTACAGTAGTTCACATAGTACTCATATAGTACAGTAGCTCATGTTCTACAGTAGTTCATATAGTACAGTAGGTCATATTGTCTCCTATAGTAAAGTAGTTTATATAATAGGCATACAGTACAGTAACTCATATAGTACACATAGTTCAGAAGGTCATATAGTACAATAGCTCATGTAGTACAGTATGCCAAATAGTACTCATGTAGTACAGTAGGTCATATAGTACTCATATAGTACAGTAGCTCAGATAGTACTCATATAGAACAGTAGTTCATATAGTACTCATATAGTACATTACTCATATAGTAAGTAGGTCATTTAGTACTTATAGAGTACAGTAGGTCATATAGTACAGTAGTTCATATAGTACTCATATAGTAGAGTAGGTCATATAGTACTCATATAGTACAGTGGTTCATATAGTACTCATATAGTACAGTAGGTCATATTGTACTGTAGTTCATATAGTACTCATATGGTACAGTAGGTCATATTGTACTCATATAGTACAGTAGCTCAGATAGTACTCATATAGTACAGAAGTTCATAAAGTTCTCATATAGTACAGTAGGTCATATAGTACTCATATAGTACAGTAGTTCCTATAGTACAGTAGTTCATATAGTACTCATATTGTACAGTAGCTCAGATAGTACTCATTTAGTACAGCAGTTCATAGAGTACTCATATAGTACAGTAGTTCATATAGTACTCATATAGTACAGTAGGTCATATATTACATTAGTTCATACAGTACTCATATAGTACAGTAGCTCATATAGTTCAGTAGGTCATTTAATACAGTAGTTCATATAGTACTCATATAGTACAGTAGTTCATATAGTACTCATATAGTAGAGTAGTTCATATAGTACTCATATAGTACAGTAGTTCATATAGTATTCATATAGTACAGTCGTTCATATAGTACTCATATAGTGCAGTAGATCATATAGTACTCATATTGTAAATTAGTTCATACAGTACTCATATAGTACAGTAGTTCATATAGTACTCATATAGTACATTAGTTCATACAGTACTCATATTGTACAGTAGCTCAGATAGTACTCATGTAGTACATTAGTTCATACAGTACTCATATAGTACAGTAGCTCATATAGTACAGTAGGTCATATAGTACAGTAGTTCATATAGTACTCATATAGTACAGTAGTTCATATAGTACTCATATAGTACAGTAGTTCATATAGTACTCATATAGTGCAGTAGTTCATATAGTACTCATATTGTACATTAGTTCATACAGTACTCATATAGTACAGTAGTTCATATAGTACTCATATAGTACATTAGTTCATACAGTACTCATATTGTACAGTAGCTCAGATAGTACTCATATAGTACATTAGTTCATACAGTGCTCATATAGTACAGTAGCTCATATAGTACAGTAGCTCATATAGTACAGTAGGTCATATAGTACTCATATAGTACAGTAGTTCATATAGTACTCATATAGTACAGTAGTTCATATAGTACTCATATAGTACAGTAGTTCATATAGTATTCATATAGTACAGTAGTTCATATAGTACTCATATAGTGCAGTAGTTCATGTAGTACTCATATTGTACATTAGTTCATACAGTACTCATATAGTACAGTAGTTCATATAGTACTCATATAGTACATTAGTTCATACAGTACTCATATTGTACAGTAGCTCAGATAGTACTCATATAGTACATTAGTTCATACAGTACTCATATAGTACAGTAGTTCATATAGTACAGTAGTTCATACAGTACTCATATAGTACAGTAGTTCATATAGTACTCATATAGTACATTAGTTCATACAGTACTCATATTGTACAGTAGCTCAGATAGTACTCATATAGTGCAGTAGTTCATATAGTACTCATATTGTACATTAGTTCATACAATACTCATATTGTACAGTAGCTCAGATAGTACTCATATAGTACATTAGTTCATACAGTACTCATG
>NC_138318.1:38302500-38495000 GCF_965601325.2 Salmo salar
TCTATTGTCCCTCCATCAGGTCCTAAAGGCCTGGTACTCAGAGCTCTATTGTCCTTCCATCAGGTCCTAATGGCCTGGTACTCAGAGCTCTATTGTCCCTCCATCAGGTCCTAATGGTCTGGTACTCAGAGCTCTATTGTCCCTCCATCAGGTCCTAATGGCCTGGTACTCAGAGCTCTATTGTCCCTCCATCAGGTCCTAATGGCCTGGTACTCAGGGCTCTATTGTCCCTCCATCAGGTCCTAATGGTCTGGTACTCAGGGCTCTATTGTCCCTCCATCAGGTCCTAATGGCCTGGTACTCAGGGCTCTATTGTCCCTCCATCAGGTCCTAAAGGCCTGGTACTCAGAGCTCTATTGTCCTTCCATCAGGTCCTAATGGCCTGGTACTCAGAGCTCTATTGTCCCTCCATCAGGTCCTAATGGTCTGGTACTCAGAGCTCTATTGTCCCTCCATCAGGTCCTAATGGCCTGGTACTCAGAGCTCTATTGTCCCTCCATCAGGTCCTAATGGCCTGGTACTCAGGGCTCTATTGTCCCTCCATCAGGTCCTAATGGCCTGGTACTCAGGGCTCTATTGTCCCTCCATCAGGTCCTAATGGCCTGGTACTCAGGGCTCTGTTGTCCTTGTCCTTCCATCAGGTCCTAATGGCCTGGTACTCAGGACTCTATTGTCCCTCCATCAGGTCCTAATGGCCTGGTACTCAGGAATCTATTATCCCTCCATCAGGTCCTAATGGGCTGGTACTCAGGGCTATATTGTCCTCCATCAGGTCCTAATGGCCTGGTACTCAGAGCTCTATTGTCCCTCCATCAGGTTCTAATGGCCTGGTACTCAGGGCTCTATTTTCCTTGTCCTTCTATCAGGTCCTTATGGCCTGGTACTCAGAGCTCTATTGTCCTTCCATCAGGTTCTAATGGCCTGGTACTCAGGACTCTATTGTCCCTCCATCAGGTCTTAATGGCCTGGTACTCAGGGTTCTATTTTCCTTCCATCAGGTCCTAATGGCCTGGTACTCAGAGCTCTATTGTCCCTCCATCAGGTCCTAATGGCCTGGTACTCAGAGCTCTATTTTCCTTGTCCTTCCATCAGGTCCTAATGGCCTGGTACTCAGGGCTCTATTTTCCTTCCATCAGGTCCTAATGGCCTGGTACTCAGGACTCTATTGTCCCTCTAACCACTCTGACATCAATGTAAATGATTTCGAAAAATCCCATCAAACACTAATCATCAAAACAGTATCATGCTATTAAAACTCACCGTAAGGCAAATTTTATTGACCTCACTGTGATGATCAATTTGA
Source organism: Salmo salar (assembly GCF_965601325.2). Taxonomy (NCBI): domain Eukaryota; kingdom Metazoa; phylum Chordata; class Actinopteri; order Salmoniformes; family Salmonidae; genus Salmo; species Salmo salar. The sequence goes on from NC_138318.1 coordinate 38,303,804, forward strand.
AGAAAGAAGTTCAACAGCAGGTTGAAACTAAGTGGAAAACATGGTTGTTATGGATGTTGTTTCAAAGCCAAACACAACAAAATGGACAGCGCGTTCGAAAGGTGATTCATTCAAAACATCACATGTAGAACATCTTTAGCCATATCAGAGTTTATGCATTTTTTATCTTTATTTAACTAGGCAAGTCAGTTAAGAACAAATTCTTCTTTACTATGACGGCCTAGGAACAGTGGGTTAACTGCCTTGTTGATGGACAGAACGACAGATTTTTACCTTGTCACCTCGGGGATTTGATCTTGCAACCTTTGCGGTTACTGGCCCAACGCTCTAACTACTAGGCCATCTGCCGCATACTGCCCACATCAGCCTATACATAAGATCAAGCCCCACCCAAAAATAATAATGATTGTGCCGTTATAAAATACTTATCCTTATAGCCTAACACATATTACGCATGGCAAAAAAACATTAACAAAATAAATAAAAAAGACTTAAGATGTCTTTGGTACATAATTGGTCTTGCCTCAACAAATTCTAGTAATCGCCTATATTATTATTCCACATACCAGATGGACCGGTTACCTGATGCTATGCTCCAAATGTTCTATCCATCAGTCTGGGAGAGAACGTATAGATAGGCTTATATTGGATGGACTGGTTACATGATGCTACACTCCAAACTTTCTATCCGTGAGGCAAATGCTGTTGGTTCACTGATTGTGCAGGGTGGCTTACAGAGTTCACCTACAATTATAGTGAATTTGCATTTGATTACGAATAGCCTAGTAATATGGCAATTGTGTATATTTTCATAATTAATAGGCTGACACATTACATTTAGCTACAGAATATCTGACCACTGTGTGTTTCTACCTCCTCTCCTCCGAATTAAGCACTGGGTAGCTGCAGGAACATGGTTGGAGAGTTGTAGGAACATGGTTGGGTAGCTGTACACCTATACACCAAGTCACTTGGCTCTGTCATATCCTCACATGGTCTCTCCTATCATTGCTATGCAGACGACACACAATTAATCTTCTCCTTTCCCCTTTCTGATAACCAGGCGGCGAATCGCATCTCTGCATGTCTGTCAGACATATCAGTGTGGATGACGGATCACCACCTCAAGCTGAACCTCGGCAAGACGGAGCTGCTCTTCCTCCCGAGGAAGGACTGCCCGTTCCATGATCTCGCCATCACGGTTGACAACTCCCTTGTGTCCTCCTCCCAGAGTGCTAAGAACCTTGGCGTGATCCTGGACAACACCCTGTCGTTCTCCACTAACATCAAGGCGGTGACCCGATCCTGTAGGTTCATGCTCTACAACATTCGCAGAGTACGACCCTGCCTCACACAGGAAGCGGCGCAGGTCCTAATCCAGGCACTTGTCATCTCCCGTCTGGATTACTGCAACTCGCTGTTGGCTGGGCTCCCTGCCTGTGCCATTAAACCCCTACAACTCATCCAGAACGCCGCAGCCCGTCTGGTGTTCAACCTTCCCAAGTTCTCTCACGTCACCCCGCTCCTCCGCTCTCTTCACTGGCTTCCAGTTGAAGCTCGCATCCGCTACAAGACCATGGTGATTGCCTACGGAGCTGTGAAGGGAACGGCACCTCCATACCTTCAGGCTCTGATCAGGCCCTACACCCAAACAAGGGCACTGCGTTCATCCACCTCTGGCCTGCTGGCCCCCCTACCTCTGAGGAAGCACAGTTCCCGCTCAGCCCAGTCAAAACTGTTCGCTGCTCTGGCACCCCAATGGTGGAACAAGCTCCCTCACGACGCCAGGACAGCGGAGTCAATCACCACCTTCCGGAGACACCTGAAACCCCACCTCTTTAAGGAATACCTAGGATAGGATAAAGTAATCCTTCTAACCCCCCCCCCCCCCTTAAAAGATTTAGATGCACTATTGTAAAGTGGTTGTTCCACTGGATATCATAAGGTGAATGCACCAATTTGTAAGTCGCTCTGGATAAGAGCGTCTGCTAAATGACTTAAATGTAAATGTAAAATGTAGCTGCAGGAACATGGTTGGGTAGCTGCAGGGAACATGGTTGGGTAGCTGCAGGGAACATGGTTGGGTAGCTGCAGGAACATGGTTGGGTTAGCTGCAGGGAACATGGTTGGGTTAGCTGCAGGGAACATGGTTGGGTTAGCTGCAGGGAACATGGTTGGGTTAGCTGCAGGGAACATGGTTGGGTTAGCTGCAGGGAACATGGTTGGGTTAGCTGCAGGGAACATGGTTGGGTTAGCTGCAGGGAACATGGTTGGGTTAGCTGCAGGGAACATGGTTGGGTTAGCTGCAGGAACATGGTTGGGTTAGCTGCAGAGAACATGGTTGGGTAGCTGCAGGAACATGGTTGTGTTAGCTGAAGGAACATGTTTGGAGAGCTGGAGGAACATGGTTGGGTAGCTGCAGGAACATGGTTGGGTAGCTGCAGAGACATGGTTGGGTAGCTGCAGGGAACATGGTTGGGTAGGTGCAGGGAACATGGTTGGGTAGCTGCAGGAACATGGTTGGGTAGCTGCAGGAACATGGTTGGGTAGCTGCAGGAACATGGTTGGGTAGCTGCAGAGACATGGTTGGGTAGCTGCAGGAACATGGTTGGGTAGCTGCAGGGAACATGGTTGGGTAGCTGCAGGGAACATGTTTGGAAAGCCCATGGCATTCAGAGTTTGGGCTGAATATCACCTGTCTTGCAGCGAGGCTGCATGCTCCTCCAAAAGTGGTTGATGTGTGAGTCTTAATAAATGTTCTTATCTCAGACATTTCTACCTGTGTGAAAGCAGAGCTTTGATGGTCGCCACTAAAAAGAGGATCCCGGCTGCTAATATATTTATTTCTCAGCTGCTCCTCTAGAAAATCGGAGTAGCCTACCCAGCATCATTTAAACTGTGGGAAAACAGCCTCTATTCACTATTCCAGTGTATACGGATGTATTTTTTCCCCCTGCCACTGTTCCTGCCCATTTTATAATGGGCCATTCCATTTTTTTGACGTATTAGTAAAGACAAGATTAAATTGAGAATAGTCTGATGGGTGAAAATAGGATGACTTGATGAGAGAACAAGGGACAGAGGCAAGGAACAGAGAGCAAGCTTTTTTTTGTGTCTTTTTCAAATAGTCGACAGTCGCATATATGTTTTGTTTTCTAAGACATTCTAAGGTTTGCATAATTCAGAAATAAAGTGGCCAAATACCTCTAAATATAGTGTATAGCACCTGTTTCAAATAATCACTTTTAAGCTGAACAAAGCCACTTCATATAGGCACATGCGCCAGAATGTGAAAAAATATTTTATTCAGCCAAGTTCAATTATATTCTTCTTACTATAAAATCATATAATATAAATTAATGGCAGGGGAATTATAAGCATATCTTGTCTGCTAAATGAACTAGCCTACAGCCTATGGCATGGAGCATAGCCAGATAACATACAGTAGGCCAACTCATATTCTGTTCGTCTGAAATACATTTTCTTCATATCATAATATTTATTTAGACCTGACAAAAAAAAAAAAATGGATTTATTGTGACGGTGTGTATTAAATGGATTTATTTTACTTTTTTAATTGCAGATGTTCCAAAGGTCTGCATCAGTGGCTTGGCACATGTGAAGGTCTGGAGATGCTGAAGATGTTTATGTTAATTACCGGGAAATTTCCATTGAGTCCGGCATTCATTTGCATAACAATAACCGGCTGTCGTGACTGCCAAAGCCCTAGCTGTCCTCTCTGCTCCATGAGTGATATGTGTATGACAATGGCTGTTCAAGTTTCAAGTTGATTTTATTTTTATGTCACATGCACAAGTACAGTGAAATGCCTTTTTTGTTGTTGTTGTTGTTGTTGCAAACTCTAAACCCAACACTTCACTAATCAATAACAATGTAAAATAAGGTAGAACAAAAACATACGAGAAATAAAAATGTGTAATAAGAAGAACACAAGAAAGTAAGAAGCTTTATACAGGGTCAGTTCCAGTTCCATATTAACAATGTACAGGGATACTGGAGTGATGGAGGTAGATATGTATAAGGGTCAGGTGACTATATACAGGGTCAGTACCATATTAACAATGTACAGGGATACTGGAGTGATGGAGGTAGATATGTATAGGGGTAAGGTGACTATATACAGGGTCAGTACCATATTAACAATGTACAGGGATACTGGAGTGATGGAGGTAGATATGTATAGGGGTAAGGTGACTATATACAGGGTCAGTACCCTATTAACAATGTACAGGGATACTGGAGTGATGGAGGTAGATATGTATAAGGGTCAGGTGACTAGGCTTCAGGATATAAGATAAACAGAGCAGCAGCAGCAGCATCTTATATGCTAATTCTATGTGAGTGTGTGTGTTTATAGTCAGTATAAATGTATGGGTATATGTGACTCGTTTCAGGAAACTAGGCGTATGTCGCGCGTCACTACTTCACAGGAGAGCCATTTGAACGTAAACTTAAAAAAATAAAAAATAATCGAAATGCTTTTTTTTTCTTCAGAAATGCCTTCTGGAACATGTGAACTTTCATGTGCCTTAATAACAAACTTGTATGCTATCTGTAAATACGAATACATTTTTTTTAAAATTACAAGCCTAGTTGGTTTAGCCACGGAAAAAGGCAGCAACCTTCCAGCAACCTAGCCATGATTGGCTGAGATAATGAGTGGGCTAGACATGCCGAGAGATGAGTTCGGATTGGTCTGCCATGTAACACTCTCCTGTCTATAACATGAGCTGGTCAGTATGTGTAGGTAATCCTTTCTAACACAGCTTTTTATAAAGATAGCACATAGTACAACTGTATCAGTGTTGAAATCAGTGGAATTAGAGTATGATAGTTAAGGAGATGGAGAAAATTCTGGCGTTTGATTGCAAATATGCAGACGGAGTCGAAAAGAGAACACACAGAAGGCTGTTGTATAAAACACCTGTCTCCGGATTACATCTTCAAACTAAGGGCAACCGTGGGATCCGTTAGCTGAATGGCTAGCTAGCTAATGTTACACGTGTAGTATATTTGTATCTCAGAGCCATTTGCATTGATATTTATAGCCTAATGTTAGCTAGACAACATTGAACCTGGTTGGTTAGCTACCTGCAGATTCATCCAGGGTGGTAATGTTATGAGTTGGGATTATGGTTCATTGTCTAGCTAGCTTGCTACATGTCTAAACAAAAGACTCCACTACGCGAGGAACTATTTCAACAGAATGTTTATGATATCTACTCCAATTTCAGAGAACTGTCATTTGAGTGTGCCAGAGCACAGAATAACTGATGAATTTACAAACACGCAACACATGTTGAATATGGCCGGTGTCAGTAAACATTGTCAGAAAAGAGCAATTCAATTGTTGCCAGCAGCACAGTTGCAGTCACCACTGCTCTGGATAACACAAAAACAGCCTGACCAGCTCTGCTAGGCTAAGTAAAATGGTCAGTGAGCTGTTCTCTCATTTGTGTCTGGATGTAGCTAGCAAGCTAGCCAACGTTAGCCAGTTTGCTTGGGTGCTTGACTGCGGTTGTTAGGTCAGAACGTCCGGATCAACCCTACTCCTCGGCCAGAGCGTCTAGTGTGCTCTCTGAACACTCTGTGAGCAAAATGCTCTTAACCTGTTAGGGCTAGGGGGCAGCATTGACACGGCTGGATAAAAAACATACCCGATTTAATCTGGTTACCACTCCTACTCAGTAACTAGAATATGCATATACTTATTACATATGGATAGAAAACACCCTACATTTTCTAAAACTGTTTGAATGGTGTCTGTGAGTATAACAGAACTCAAATGGCAGGTCAAAACCTGAGAGATTCCTTTACAGGAAGTGGCCTGTCTGACCATTTCTGGAACTTCTTTGCCATCTCTATCATTTACTAAGGATCTCTGCTCTAACGTGACACTTCCCACATCTTCCATAGGCTCTCAGAGCCCGGGAAAAAACAGAATGTCGTCATTCCAGCCCCAGGCTGAAACACATTATCGCCTTTCTCAAGTGGCCCATCAAGAGACACTAGCTTATGCGCGTGACCCCGACCGCCCCCGCCTTTGGGATTTTTTCCTCTGTTTGCCGAAAAGGAGATTCCCTGTCGGAATATTATCGCTTTTCTACGAGAAAAATGACGTAAAAATTGATTTTAAACAGCGGTTGACATGCTTCGACGTACGGCAATGGAATACTTTGAATTTTATTGTCAGGAATTGCGCCAAGCGCGTGACACTTCTTTACTATTTCGGATAGTGTCTGGAACGCACGAACAAAACGCCGCTATTCGGATATAACGATGGATTATTTTGGACCAAACCAACATTTGTTATTGAAGTAGCAGTCCTGGGTGTGCATTCTGACGAAGACAACAAAAGGTAATGACATTTTTATAATAGTAAATATGATTATGGTGAGTGCTAAACTTGCCGGGTGTCTAAATAGCGAGCCCGTGATGCCTGGGCTATGTACTTAGAATATTGCAAAATGTGCTTTCACCAAAAAGCTATTTTAAAATCGGACATATCGAGTGCATAGAGGAGGTCTGTATCTATAATTCTTAAAATAATTGTTATGCTTTTTGTGAACGTTTATCGTGAGTAATTTAGTAAAATGTTAGCGAATTCCCCGGAAGTTTGCGGGGGGTATGCTAGTTCTGAACGTCACATGCTAATGTAAAAAGCTGGTTTTTGATATAAATATGAACTTGATTGAACAAAACATGCATGTATTGTATAACATAATGTCCTAGGGTTGTCATCTGATGAAGATCATCAAAGGTGAGTGCTGCATTTAGCTGTCTTCTGGGTTTTGGTGACATTATATGCTGGCTTGAAAAATGGGTGTCTGATTATTTCTGGCTTGGTACTCTGCTGACATAATCTAATGTTTTGCTTTCGTTGTAAAGCCTTTTTGAAATCGGACAGTGTGGTTAGATTAACGAGAGTCTTATCTTTAAATGGCTGTAAAATAGTCATATGTTTGAGAAATTGAAGTAATAGGATTTTTAAGATTTTGAAAATCGCGCCACAGGCTGCAAGTGGCTGTTACGTAGGTGGGACGAATTCGTCCCGCCTAGCCTAGACAGGTTAATTTAGGAATCTGACAACGCTCTGAGTTTTCAAACGCCCAGATCACACTCTGGCACTCCAGACTAAATTTACGAGCACACCCGTTGTATAAACCAGCCTTTAGTCTTGAAACCCTTGGTTGTTAAGTTCATCGCCTCACATGTGAATCCTTAAAGAGATGGGTGAGGCTAAAGCTTAAGAGGGTGTGAACGATGCTGAATGGGTGTAGAGAAAGAAGAGCTCTCCAGTAGGCATCAAAACATTCAAGGGCCATTTTCTCAAAAGTGAGGTTACAAGTTAATTAACTTTCAAAGCAAAATTACTTTCCCATTGTTCTTCAACTGTTGTGTATGATATACCGTTTTCTAACTCTGAGTCTCTACTATTATCCAATGTAAAAAACACAATTTATAAATTTGCTACATTAGATTGAATCGAACCAGTCGGTCACACATTACATTTTAGTCATTTAGCAGACGCTCTTATCCAGAGCAAATTACAGTAGTGAATGTATACATTTCATTTATTTATTTTTTATATTTTTTTGTACTGGCCCCCTGTGGGAATCGAACTCACAACCCTGGCGTAAAAAAGCAAAAATCAACAACAGTGTGTTTCTCAATGTGCATACTACCATGCTCCGTACTCTCGTGCTTTGAGTTCATTCCCTGAGGACGTTCTCTTGAGTACGTTCTTGTGAGGACGAGAGTGTGGCGAACACATAAAACGTTACATTTGAGAAGCACTGCACACTCCTGTGACAAATACAGTCAAAACAAGATAACTACATGAAGCAAAAGCAAGCTTGTAACTTTATAATTATCAACTGTGAATCGTAATTAATAGCTAGCCAGCTAGTCGTACCCTAACCCTAACCCTAAAAAAACGACTTAAAACTAATGTTGTTATAAAAGGTAGAGGGCCAAAGTTAGCTACAAATTATTTGTGGTTAGCTAGCTAGCTACCAAATCTTTGTCAGCTGGAGATTCTAGGCAGTTAAACTGAACACAGTATGTATTTATTAACGTATCAAAATAAAATATTTTTGTCAGGCAACATATTAGATGTGATTGGGCAAATGTTCATTCTGAAGTCAGAGTACCTTTTCTCTCGCTTCAGCTCAAAACGAGCCGCCATTGTTTTTAATAAATGTTGCATTGTTTTTTACGTGGTTTGTGTCATATTACGTCAACAATTGTGGTAATATTCCAGTTGAAGGCTATATTGATGTATGCTTCCAAATTTGTACAAACGAAGTAGGCATCTGAGAAGTGGCCTCAGAACGGCCCTGCGTGCTGGTCTCAGAACTGCCCTTCGTGCTCCGCTTCATAGGTCGTCATTGTCAATAAGAATTTGTTCTTAACTGACTTGCCTAGTTAAATAAAGGTTACATTTAAAAATATATATATTTTTAAATACTTTGATTTGGACTCATACTGCGACTGTTCCGTGCTCCAATTTGCATGCTCGGGGGCAAGGCACTATGGATACTTAGAAACAGTGGGTTCAAAGTTGACATTTCTGGGTGAAGGATACAATAATATATCATAATAATATCTATATCTAATTCACTGTATGGCCACCATTAATTCATGTCAAACCATTAAGTGGTTGAAATTATCTGGTAAGAAGGCCTTCCATCACCCACACCGTGCCCTTTACGCGGTCAACACTACACACACACACACACACACACACACACACACACACACACACACACACACACTCTCTAACCCATTCAGAACTTAATCGATCCTCAGACACCATTTATCCAGGAAGTCTGATGGTTGCCAAGGAATAATGATGTCATTCCTAAAGGTCCTGAGAGTACACATCCATTAACACACACTGTTACCTTCCCCCAATAAGAAACCAAAAATCGTTACTCAACAGAAAAAAAGGAATTAACAAATAAACCACCAACCAAAATGACACAGACGTGGTTTTAACATGGGTCCTTAAAGGCCTACTGAGTACTGGCCAAGCAACTCCAGCTGGGTCTTAAAAGATCCCCGCCATGGAAACCCACTGGACTTGCAGCCAGGTCACCCGTGATACAAGTCAGTATTCGACGTTCGTCCATGTCTGAGGACGTCGGGTGTCACGAATCCCACCGAAGGTGGCTCCCCTGCCTGCTCGGCGGTCGTCGTCGCCGGCCTACTTGTTTGGTCTTATTGGTTGCACCTGTTCCCTGTTTTGTTTCTTGATTTGTGTTTATTTAAGCCTGTTAGGCCCGCCCAGGTTTGTGCGGGATTATTTTCACTGTTTGTTATTGGATGTGCTGGCTGGCGCCTGATTGATCTCCGGACTGTTTTGCCCTGTGTTTTTGGGCTGGTCTACCTTGTTACGCGCCCTCTGTTTTTGGCGTGACCGTTTTGTGCCGGAGAAATAAAGACGTTGCACTTACCCTCTCCTCTGCTCTGCTCTCTGTGCCAACAGGCTCGCTGCTGTCCTACAGGCTCTGCTGTCCTACAGGCTCGCTGCTGTCTAACAGGCTCACTGCTGTCCAACCACCACTCCTAGGAATCCCTGACATCGGGAGATGACGTGGAAACCGGCCACTAGGGGGCCACTGCGATCGCTGGGAGAAAGATGTTGTTGAAATGTTTGTTTTACACCTATAACAAACCTTTTAAAGTTAAGGCCTAAACTTAACCTTAAACACTTAGAAATGTGAAGTTTGCAACAGCTTCAAAAATGGATGAAACATGGATTAACCTCTAATTCTGACTTGAGACTGTGAGAGCTAGTTGGGACCTGGAGCTAGTGGTGAATACTGAGACACCTGGACCTGGAGCTAGTGGTGAATACTGAGACACCCACTGGACCTGGATCTAGTGGTGAATACTGAGACACCCACTGGACCTGGATCTAGTGGTGAATACTGAGACACCCACTGGTCCTGCAGCTAGTGGTGAATACTGAGACACCTGGACCTGGATCTAGTGGTGAATACCGAGACACCCACTGGACCTGCAGCTAGTGGTGAATACTGAGACACCCACTGGACCTGGAGCTAGTGGTGAATACTGAGACACCTGGACCTGGATCTAGTGGTGAATACTGAGACACCTGGACCTGGAGCTAGTGGTGAATACTGAGACACCCACTGGATCTTGATCTAGTGGTGAATACTGAGACACCTGGACCTTGATCTAGTGGTGAATACTGAGACACCTGGACCTGGATCTAGTGGTGAATACTGAGACACCCACTGGACCTTGATCTAGTGGTGAATACTGAGACACCTGGACCTGGATCTAGTGGTGAATACTGAGACACCTGGACCTGGATCTAGTGGTGAATACTGAGACACCTGGACCTGGATCTAGTGGTGAATACTGAGACACCTGGACCTTGATCTAGTGGTGAATACTGAGACACCTGGACCTGGAGCTAGTGGTGAATACTGAGACACCTGGACCTGGATCTAGTGGTGAATACTGAGACACCTGGACCTGGATCTAGTGGTGAATACTGAGACACCTGGACCTTGATCTAGTGGTGAATACTGAGACACCTGGACCTGGAGCTAGTGGTGAATACTGAGACACACACTGGACATGGAGCTAGTGGTGAATACTGAGACACCTGGACCTGGATCTAGTGGTGAATACTGAGACACCTGGACCTGGATCTAGTGGTGAATACTGAGACACCCACTGGACCTGGATCTAGTGATGAATACTGAGACACCTGGACCTGGAGCTAGTGGTGAATACTGAGACACCTGGACCTGGAGCTAGTGGTGAATACTGAGACATCCACTGGACGTGGATCTAGTGGTGAATACTGAGACACCTGGACCTGGATCTAGTGGTGAATACTGAGACACCTGGACCTGGAGCTAATTTGTGAATACTGAGACACCTGGACCTGGAGCTAGTGGTGAATACTGAGACACCTGGACCTGGATCTAGTGGTGAATACTGAGACACCTGGACCTGGAGCTAATGGTGAATACTGAGACACCTGGACCTGGATCTAGTGGTGAATACTGAGACACCTGGACCTGGAGCTAGTGGTGAATACTGAGACACCTGGACCTGGAGCTAGTGGTGAATACTGAGACACCTGGACCTGGAGCTAATGGTGAATACTGAGACACCCACTGGACCTGGATCTAGTGGTGAATACTGAGACACCTGGATCTAGTGGTGAATACTGAGACACCTGGACCTGGATCTAGTGGTGAATACTGAGACACCTGGACCTGGAGCTAGTGGTGAATACTGAGACACCCACTGGACCTGGAGCTAGTGGTGAATACTGAGACACCTGGACCTGGATCTAGTGGTGAATACTGAGACACCTGGACCTGGAGCTAGTGGTGAATACTGAGACACCCACTGGACCTGGATCTAGTGGTGAATACTGAGACACCTGGACCTGGATCTAGTGGTGAATACTGAGACACCTGGACCTGGAGCTAGTGGTGAATACTGAGACACCCACTGGACCTGGATCTAGTGGTGAATACTGAGACACCTGGACCTGGATCTAGTGGTGAATACTGAGACACCTGGACCTGGATCTAGTGGTGAATACTGAGACACCTGGACCTGGAGCTAGTGGTGAATACTGAGACACCCACTGGACCTGGAGCTAGTGGTGAATACTGAGACACCCACTGGACCTGGATCTAGTGGTGAATACTGAGACACCTGGACCTGGATCTAGTGGTGAATACTGAGACACCTGGACCTGGATCTAGTGGTGAATACTGAGACACCTGGACCTTGATCTAGTGGTGAATACTGAGACACCTGGACCTGGATCTAGTGGTGAATACTGAGACACCTGGACCTGGATCTAGTGGTGAATACTGAGACACCTGGACCTGGATCTAGTGGTGAATACTGAGACACCTGGACCTTGATCTAGTGGTGAATACTGAGACACCTGGACCTTGATCTAGTGGTGAATACTGAGACACCTGGACCTGGAGCTAGTGGTGAATACTGAGACACACACTGGACATGGAGCTAGTGGTGAATACTGAGACACCTGGACCTGGATCTAGTGGTGAATACTGAGACACCTGGACCTGGAGCTAGTGGTGAATACTGAGACATCCACTGGACGTGGATCTAGTGGTGAATACTGAGACACCTGGACCTGGATCTAGTGGTGAATACTGAGACACCTGGACCTGGAGCTAGTGGTGAATACTGAGACATCCACTGGACGTGGATCTAGTGGTGAATACTGAGACACCTGGACCTGGATCTAGTGGTGAATACTGAGACACCTGGACCTGGAGCTAATTTGTGAATACTGAGACACCTGGACCTGGAGCTAGTGGTGAATACTGAGACACCTGGACCTGGATCTAGTGGTGAATACTGAGACACCTGGACCTGGAGCTAATGGTGAATACTGAGACACCTGGACCTGGATCTAGTGGTGAATACTGAGACACCTGGACCTGGAGCTAGTGGTGAATACTGAGACACCTGGACCTGGAGCTAGTGGTGAATACTGAGACACCTGGACCTGGAGCTAATGGTGAATACTGAGACACCCACTGGACCTGGATCTAGTGGTGAATACTGAGACACCTGGATCTAGTGGTGAATACTGAGACACCTGGACCTGGATCTAGTGGTGAATACTGAGACACCTGGACCTGGAGCTAGTGGTGAATACTGAGACACCCACTGGACCTGGAGCTAGTGGTGAATACTGAGACACCTGGACCTGGATCTAGTGGTGAATACTGAGACACCTGGACCTGGAGCTAGTGGTGAATACTGAGACACCCACTGGACCTGGATCTAGTGGTGAATACTGAGACACCTGGACCTGGATCTAGTGGTGAATACTGAGACACCTGGACCTGGATCTAGTGGTGAATACTGAGACACCTGGACCTGGAGCTAGTGGTGAATACTGAGACACCCACTGGACCTGGAGCTAGTGGTGAATACTGAGACACCCACTGGACCTGGATCTAGTGGTGAATACTGAGACACCTGGACCTGGATCTAGTGGTGAATACTGAGACACCTGGACCTGGAGCTAGTGGTGAATACTGAGACACTTGGACCTGGATCTAGTGGTGAATACTGAGACACCCACTGGACCTGGAGCTAGTGGTGAATACTGAGACACCCACTGGTCCTGGATCTAGTGGTGAATACTGAGACACCTGGATCTAGTGGTGAATACTGAGACACCTGGACCTGGAGCTAGTGGTGAATACTGAGACACCCACTGGACCTGGATCTAGTGGTGAATACTGAGACACTTGGACCTGGATCTAGTGGTGAATACTGAGACACCTGGACCTGGATCAAGTGGTGAATACTGAGACACCTGGACCTGGAGCTAGTGGTGAATACTGAATTTGTTCTTAACTGACTTGCTTAGTTAAATAAAAAATACCTGGTACCCCTGCACATTGACTCGATACCAGTACTCATGGTATATAGTCTCTTATTGTTTTTTATTTTATTTAACTTGGCAAGTCAGTTAATAAGAACAAATTCTTATTTACAATGACGGCCTAGGAACAGTGGGTTAACTGCCTAGTTCAGAGACAGAATGACAGATTTTTACCTTGTCAGCTCGGGGATTCGATCCAGCAAACTTTCGGTTTCTGGGCCAACTCTTTAACCACTAGGCTACCTGCCACCCCATTTTATTCTGTTACTATCTCCTTTTTTTAATTATCAAAAAATTCTTACAATGTGTTTGTATAGTAAACTTACACACAGCACTGCAAACACACTTTGGGTCTTTTCACAGTCCCCTGGTCCAGAAAATATTCACTGAAACATTCAGTATTATACAGAGCCATGATCGCATGGAACTCCCTTCCATCTGAAATTGCTCAAGTGAACAGCGAACCTGGTTTCACAAAAACGAATAAAGCAACTCCTCACGACACAACGCTTCTCTCCCCATGTGACCTACTTGATGTGTGTATGTACTGACATGCACGTGTAACCAAAACACACACACAGACACTCTGTACACATCACCCACACATTATTATTCTTTAATTGTATTGTTTTGTTAAATATATATACACTTGTATGTCTTTATTTGTAGTAGTAATGTCTACATGTTAATATAAATTGTAAAGGCTTTTTTTGTCGTTATTTGTCGGACCACCAGCAAGACTAGCTGTTGCCATTGGCGTCGGCTATTGGGGATCCTAATAAATCACAATCAGAAACCAGATGGAACTCAGACTGCCAGACACTCAGCTGGGTCCCGATGAGGACTGAGGATGACCACAGCTCAGTCAAGGAGTTTCTCCATTAGAAATCAACAAACTGCACACAAAGTGCTTCAAAAACTCTTATTTCTTCAAGGAAACAATGTAAACAGATTTAAATGAGATGGTTAATTAAGTTGTTGTATGATAAGACCACGTTTTAGGGTGTGGATAATCTATTACCCTCACTAATTAACAGCTATTACCCTCATTAATTAACAGGTGTTACCCTCACTAATGAACAGCTATAACCATCACTAATTAACAGCTATTACCCTCACTAATTAACAGCTATTACCCTCATTAATTAACAGGTGTTACCCTCACTAATTAACAGCTATCACCCTCACTAATTAACAGGTATTACCCTCACTAATTAACATGTGTGACCCTCACTAATTAACAGGTATTACCCTCTCTAATTAACAGGTATTACCTTCACTAATTAACAGGTGTTACCCTCACTAATTAACAGCTATTACCCTCACTAATTAACAGGTGTTACCCTCACTAATTAACAGGTATTACCTTCACTAATTAACAGGTATTACCCTCACTAATTAACAGGTATTACCCTCACTAATTAACAGGTGTTACCCTCACTAATTAACAGCTATTACCCTCACTAATTAACATGTATTACCTTCACTAATTAACAGCTATCACCCTCACTAATTAACAACTACTACCCTCACTAATTAACAGGTATTACCCTCAGTAATTAACAGCTATTACCCTCAGTAATTAACAGCTATCACCCTCACTAATTAACAGCTATCACCCTCACTAATTAACAGCTATCACCCTCATTAATTAACAGCTATCACCCTCACTAATTAACAGTTATTACCCTCACTAATTAACAGCTATTACCCTCACTAATTAACAGCTATCACCCTCACTAATTAACAGGTATTACCCTCACTAATTAACAGGTGTGACCCTCACTAATTAACAGGTATTACCCTCTCTAATTAACAGGTATTACCTTCACTAATTAACAGGTGTTACCCTCACTAATTAACAGCTATTACCCTCACTAATTAACAGGTGTTACCCTCACTAATTAACAGGTATTACCCTCACTAATTACCAGGTATTACCCTCACTAATTAACAGGTATTACCTTCACTAATTAACAGGTGTTACCCTCACTAATTAACAGGTATTACCCTCACTAATTAACAGCTATTACCCTCATTAATTAACATGTATTACCTTCACTAATTAACAGCTATTACCCTCACTAATTAACAGGTGGTCAATTCACAAATTAACATATATTACCTTCAAAAATTAACATATATTACCCTCACGAATTAACAGGTATTACCCTCACTAATTAACAGCTATTACCCTCACTAATTAAAATCTATTACCCTCACTAATTAACAGGGATTACCCTCAATAATTAAAAGGTGGTACCTTCACAAATTAACATATATTACCTTCACAAATTAACAGGTATTACCCTCACTAATTAACAGCTATCACCCTCACTAATTAACAGCTATCACCCTCACTAATTAACAGGTATTACCCTCACTAATTAACAGCTTTTACCCTCACTAATTAACAGCTATTACCCTCACAAATGAACAGCTATTACCCTCACTAATTAACAGGTATTACCCTCACTAATTAACAGCTATCACCCTCACTAATTAACAGCTATCACCCTCACTAATTACCAGGTATTACCCTCACTAATTAACAGCTATCACCCTCACTAATTACCAGGTATCACCCTCACTAATTACCAGGTATTACCCTCACTAATTACCAGGTATTACCCTCACTAATTACCAGGTATTACCCTCACTAATTAACAGGTATTACCCTAACTTGGACAACGAAAAGTATGTTGTTTGGTATCTCTGCGACCACACAGTCTTCACACGGACATTGGGACACATTATGAGAGTATACAAAATACCTTTCCTTTGGACAATTTATTGATTTGTTGGCTGCACAGATCACAGAACAATGCATGCGAAGAATGGGGGCGGACTCCATCCCTGGATTCAAAGCTCTCCTGACGAGAGGCCTCACCTCTTTATGTGAACACTACACCTTGTGTTCGGAAGGCGACCAGCCATATGGTTGCTGTCATTTATAAACCCACAAAATCATGAACTACCTGTTGGCACCTTGAGATACTGGACTTCTGGAATGCTTTGTTTTGGACTCTACACCATGGAAAGTTCTCTGAAGCCCGTTGGTTCCAGACAGGATATAAACAACAGTATACAGCTCCATCTCACCTTTCTTTTCCCTGATTTGAATATGAACTCGTAACCTGTAGGCTGTTATTTTTAATCATCACTGTTCTAACCACTGCCTTGTTTCATTCTGAAATATCCAGAATTACAGTAATTACTATTCTATTCCACATTACTGTTCTAACCACTTCCTCGTTTCATTCTGAAATATCCAGAATAACAGTTATTACTATTCTATTCCACATTACTGTTCGAACCATATGCCTTGTTTCATTCTGAAATATCCAGAATAACAGTAATTACTATTCTATTCCACATTACTGTTCTAACCACTGCCTTGTTTCATTCTGAAATATCCAGAATAACAGTTATTACTATTCTATTCCACATTACTGTTCTAACCACTGCCTCGTTTCATTCTGAAATATCCAGAATAACAGTTATTACTATTCTATTCCACATTACTGTTCTAACCACTGCCTCGTTTCATTCTGAAATATCCAGAATAACAGTTATTACTATTCTATTCTACATTACTGTTCTAACCACTGCCTTGTTTCATTCTGAAATATCCAGAATAACAGTTATTACTATTCTATTCCACATTACTGTTCTAACCACTGCCGTCATTCTGAAATATCCAGAATAACAGTTATTACTATTCTATTCCACATTACTGTTCTAACCACTTCCTCGTTTCATTCTGAAATATCCAGAATAGCAGTTATTACTATTCTATTCCACATTACTGTTCTAACCACTGCCTCGTTTCATTCTGAAATATCCAGAATAACAGTTATTACTATTCTATTCCACATTACTGTTCTAACCACTGCCTCGTTTCATTCTGAAATATCCAGAATAACAGTTATTACTATTCTATTCCACATTACTGTTCGAACCATATGCCTCGTTTCATTCTGAAATATCCAGAATAACAGTTATTACTATTCTATTCCACATTACTGTTCGAACCACTGCCGTCATTCTGAAATATCCAGAATAACAGTTATTACTATTCTATTCCACATTACTGTTCGAACCATATGCCTCGTTTCATTCTGAAATATCCAGAATAACAGTTATTACTATTCTATTCTACATTACTGTTCTAACCACTGCCTTGTTTCATTCTGAAATATCCAGAATAACAGTTATTACTATTCTATTCCACATTACTGTTCTAACCACTGCCTCGTTTCATTCTGAAATATCCAGAATAACAGTTATTACTATTCTATTCCACATTACTGTTCTAACCACTGCCTTGTTTCATTCTGAAATATCCAGAATAACAGTTATTACTATTCTATTCCACATTACTGTTCTAACCACTGCCTCGTTTCATTCTGAAATATCCAGAATAACAGTTATTACTATTCTATTCCACATTACTGTTCTAACCACTGCCGTCATTCTGAAATATCCAGAATAACAGGTTGACCTCTAACCCCTATTCCGTGTGTGTGACTCTGATCACCATGGAACATTATTGTACAATTCCAATGTCCGTTATTCAATCAACCTGTACATTCATTGCTTTATCCTGTTTCTTTTTTCTTCTTGTAAATAAATGTTCTTTGTTTTCCGTAACGATATCTACTGTCTCCAATGCATTTACTTGTCATTTTAAGAACTTAATTACCTTCAATATGATAAGTTAACCGTAGTTTTAATTGTAACTATTCTATAGTTTCTTGCTGACTTAGATATAGCGGTGCCTCGTTAATAATTTCATAGGAATACGTGGATCTAAAAACAGTTTTAACTGATCCAACATCAGCATTCCTACCCAAGGACAAGGTGTACTTTCACAAAGGTAACTTTAAAATGTACAAACAGTTGTTTGTAGAGTTACACTCTCTTCTATCTAACTCTCACAGGCAGAAATGACTATGAAGGATGAAATGTGGTGTACACACACACACACACACGCACACACACACACACACACACACACACACACACACACACACACACACACACACACACACACACACACACACACACACACACACACACACACACACAATGAGTCAGAGAAAGAGAGTTTGAGGGAGAAAGACGTCTCCTCCTCCTGGTACAGTAGTGACGGCAGGGCGGATGGTGGTATGTGAGTGGGTGGAGAAGATTGATTCAAAACTGCTGTCACTGTGATGAGATGGTGACACGACACACACACGCACACACACACACACACACACACACACACACACACACACACACACACACACACACACACACACACACACACACACACACACACACACACACACACACACACACACACGCACACACACACACACACACACACACACACACACCACACACACAGACACATTCGCACCACACACAGGCACACTCACCACACACACAGACACACAGACACACACACACACACACACACACACACACACACACACACACACACACACACACACACACACATGCACTACACACTCACACACGCACCACACACAGACACAAAAGCACCACACACACACGCCACCCAACAACACGCAGCCTGCCAGATGATCAGATCACTGAGATCTCTTGTATGTGAGAGAGTCAGCACCCCCTTCTCAACACCCATTTGTCATTTCCTGCACATTGACTGGAGCGACAGAACGGGACCGTCTGCTGCATAAATAGAGGGAAAGAAAGAAGGGATACATTTTTCATCTCAAGGAATTTTAGACACTGGGGTAAAGTAGAGGATGAGGGGCAGAGGGCGGGTGGGAGGGAGGGGGGAGGGGGGGAGGGTGTTAGGGAGGGACAGAGGGAGGGACAGAGGGAGGGACAGAGGGACAGAGAGTAAAGCAGGGAGGGAGGGAGGGAGTGAGGGAGGGAGGGTGGGAGGGAGGGAGAGAGGGAGGGACAGAGGGACAGAGGGAGGGAGGGAGGGAGGGAGGGACAGAGGGACAGAGGGAGGGAGGGACAGAGGGAGGGAAGTAAATAAGAATTCCTGTCTTTTAAATAAAAGTCCAGTGAAGCAATTTCAATCCAGAGACTCAGAAGGAGATCTAATCCAGGGTAATCCTGTCCTCTCTTCAAAACCCTCCCTACCCGTGGCTGCAGATGAGAATATCTACGTGGAAAAGTGGAGTGTGTAGACATCCCAATACACACACACACACACACACACACACACACACACACACACACACACACACACACACACACACACACACACACACACACACACACACACACACACACACACACACACACACACACGGTTTAGACTGACAGCTGTCAATTCAATACGACTATACCATCTTCCCACGCTTTTCTTAGAGAATCCTCTCCTACTCACACAGATAAATCAACTTAAAGAAATCAAAGAAATGTACTACAAAAATCCAATGAAACCTTTAAAAGTGGATGAAGGTAAAGCTCGAGAAACAAACCACAGACAGACTAGACAAAAAATATATACAGCGGCAAGAAAAAGTATGTGAATCCCTTTGGAATTACCTGGACTTCTGCATAAATTGGTCCTAAAATTTGATCTGATCTTCATCTAAGTCACAACAATAGACAAACACAGTCTGCTTAACCCTCCTGTTGTCCTCATATTCTGTATACACCCCATGTGTATACACCCCATGTACATGTGTGACAGTATGCGTGTGCACAGCCTTTGCAGATATATTTCTTACACCTGCAGCACACAGTATGTGTTTTACAGTCCTTCTTTGGTGGGAAGATCTGACACCTCTTCCTCTTACTTGCCCCAGCTGGGGCAGTGGCTGGGGCAGTGGCTGGGGCAGTGGCTAGTGGCTGGGGCAGTGGCTGGGGCAGTGGCTAGTGGCTGGGGCAGTGGCTGGGGCAGTGGCCGGGGCAGTGGCCAGTGGCTGGGGCAGTGGCTGGGGCAGTGGCTGGGGCAGTGGCCAGTGGCTGGGTCAGTGGCTGGGGCAGTGGCTGGGGCAGTGGCTGGGGCAGTGGCCAGTGGCTGGGTCAGTGGCTGGGGCAGTGGCTGGGGCAGTGGCTGGGGCAGTGGCCAGTGGCTGGGGCAGTGGCTGGGGCAGTGGCTGGGGCAGTGGCTAGTGGCTGGGGCAGTGGCTGGGGCAGTGGCTGGGGCAGTGGCCAGTGGCTGGGTCAGTGTCTGGGGCAGTGGCCAGTGGCTGGGGCAGTGGCTAGTGGCTGGGGCAGTGGCTGGGGCAGTGGCTGGGGCAGTGGCCAGTGGCTGGGTCAGTGTCTGGGGCAGTGGCCAGTGGCTGGCGCAGTGGCTAGTGGCTGGGGCAGTGGCTGGGGCAGTGGCTGGGGCAGTGGCCAGTGGCTGGGTCAGTGTCTGGGGCAGTGGCCAGTGGCTGGCGCAGTGGCCAGTGGCTCCTCAGGTTGATCATGAGATCTAGCCCTCTGAATAGCTTTCACAACTGCTGCAGATGCGTCTATGCGTGGGGGGGCGCTCCCTTCTTTCGATGAATGGAGTTACAAGTACCTTTCCCAGCTGCTCCAGGAACACCCTCCTCTTGTTTCGCTTACGAGGCATCCAGCTAGGGTTGATCTCTCTCCATATCACAAAGGCATTGTAGGAGGAAACATCAATGATGTTGTGGAAGATGACCAGTGGCCAGCGGGCAGTCATCCTTCTGCAGCTGTATGTTCCAATGACCTTATCTAGGTTGTCCACACCTCCTTTGTTGCAGTTGTAGTCTAGGATCATTGCTGGCTTCCTGTCCTGGCGATGGCTAATTTCAGCCTCTGTGTGCAGTGTGCTCAGAAGTAACACATTCTTGTTTTTCTTTGGGAGGTAGGAAACTAGAGTGGTGGTGGGCGTGAAAGCAAACTTTGATGAGAAGACCTCTCTTTCCTTTGACGCAATCAGTGCAGAGGGGAGCTCAGGCTTGTTCTTTCGAACTATACCAACCATGGTGACGTTCCTCTTCAGG
Source organism: Salmo salar (assembly GCF_965601325.2). Classification (NCBI taxonomy): domain Eukaryota; kingdom Metazoa; phylum Chordata; class Actinopteri; order Salmoniformes; family Salmonidae; genus Salmo; species Salmo salar. The sequence continues at coordinate 38,325,218 of NC_138318.1, forward strand.
AGCTGCCGTCCGAGTTCATAAGAGGTGAAGAAATTGTCACATGTGACATTGTGACCCCTCAGTCCATCTGTCACATCAAGCACAACCCGCGTCCCCTGGTTCTTGTCCGGGCCTCCACTGGTCGGCTTCCCTGTGTAGACTTGCATCTTCCAAGCGTAGCTGGATTTGGCGTCGCAGGCCACCCATGACTTGATCCCATATTTTGCTGGCTTGATGGGCATATACTGCCGGAAAGGACAACAACCTTTGGCAAGAAGAGATTAACATCATGGGTAATTATTAGTATCGGTGTCACACAGAAACAGCCACAGAAGTCAGTAGTGGAAAATCACTTTTATTATTATATATATATATACAGTGAGGGAAAAAAGTATTTGATCCCCTGCTGATTTTGTACGTTTGCCCACTGACAAAGAAATGATCAGTCTATAATTTTAATGGTAGATTTATTTGAACAGTGAGATACAGAATAACAACAACCAAAAAATCCAGAAAAACGCATGTCAAAAATGTTATAAAATGATTTGCATTTTAATGAGGGAAATAAGTATTTGACCCCCTCTCAATCAGAAAGATTTCTGGCTCCCTGGTGTCTTTTATACAGTTAACGAGCTGAGATTAGGAGCACACTCTTAAAGGGAGTGCTCCTAATCTCAGTTTGTTACCTGTATAAAAGACACCTGTCCACAGAAGCAATCAATCAATCAGATTCAAACTAGATGTCTGCTAATGTTGAGGCCATGTCATGGGCATGGGGAACGGCATACGTTGTGGGTCCTGGGGTCATCTCCAGGCCCTTATGTTCTGCCATCCTGCCCTGTTTGAGATATGCCACTGATTAACTTCTTGTTAATCCAGCTGCTTTGTCAGATTTCAAAAGGCTTTACGGCGAAAGCATACCATGTGATTATCTGAGGACAGTGCGCCCCACTTACAAAATCATACAAAGATTTTCCAACAAAAGTCAGAAATAGCGATAAAATTAATCACTTACCTTTGAAGATCTTCATCTGGTTGCAGTCACAAGAGTCCCAGCTACACAATAAATGTTCGTTTTGTTCGATAAAGTCCCTCTTTATATCCCAAAAACTTAGTTTTGTTGGCGCGTTTTGTTCAGTAATACACGGTCGAAACATGCAGACGAATACATCCTAATAGTACCGGTAAAGTTCGTCGAAATATGTCAAACGATGTTTATAATTAATCCTCAGGTTGTCAATTGTCTAAATAATTGATAATATTTCAACCGGACAATAGCGTATTCAATAGAAAGGAAAAAGAACGAAGAGCGCGCACACGGTCTCACGTGCAAACCAGCACAGCATGATTCCTCAGTCCCCTGACAGAAAGGTCTCATTCTTCTTAATTTTTCAGAAAACAAGCCGGAAACAATGTCTAAAGACTGTTGACATCTAGTGGAAGCCATAGGAACTGCAATCTGGGTCCTAACCCATTAGATACTCAAATAGGCATTCAACTGAAAACCACCCACATCAAAAAAATCCCACTTCCTGGATGGATTTCTCAGGTTTTCACCTGCCATATCAGTTCTGTTATACTCACAGACATTATTGTAACAGTTTTGGAAACTTTGGAGTGTTTTCTATCCAATTCTACCAAGTATATGCATATCCTAGCTTCTGGGCCTGAGTAACAGGCAGTTTACTTTGGGCACGTCATTCATCCGAATTTCCGAATACTGTCCCCTGTCACTAAAAAGTTATACTCGTTTCAACACATGTGTCTATATGTCACCCGCAGGAACCTCACAGTGTGACAGTGTTAGTGCCGAGTTCTGCAACCAAGATGATAACAGTACGATGCCAAGAGCCCCAGAGAATATACGACCTGATGAAGAAGTATGGCCTGTCATGCTCCAATGTCTGGGATTCCACAATAGCCCTGTCAGCGAGGTCTCCTTGTACAGCACTGTGTGACCACAACATGATGATAGTTAATGTAAACAGGATCCCTGGCAACGATTCTTTTGGTGAAGAACCCGATATGTCCAGTTTCTACCACGACATGAAACACATCCGAATACAAACCAAGCGCAAAGTACTGAGACACAAGCCATACACCATGCCTCGCCGCCCAGTAGCTATACCACGACTGCCATCTACCACTTTGGATGAAAACATCTCAATGGAGACCGAGGTAGAGCGCATACCAGTTGCCCTGTACTATGACGATAAAATGTCAAAACTGAGTGACGTTATCAAGGCTGACGGTCGATTCGTCCCATCTGTGCAGTATGTGGATCTAGACGGAGGGGACGTGGATCTGTACGTGGTAGAAGTGGAACCAGACAAAACCCTGAGCATTATGGGTAAAACATAATTCTACATACATGTATTGTAAACATTAATTTCATTGCCATTCATGTACAAAGCCGTGTTTGTGTGGCTGAAACTGTGCTACGAACGGTAGCTTTGCAAGGTTGAACATGTACAAACTGCCGATTTGGACAGATCGCAGGTAGTACGATCTCACGTTGTGGTGTTTGTATACTATGATAGTATACAAACAGATGTTCTTGTGTTCATTTCCATATATCTCGTCCCCCCCCCCATGGAGTCCAACATATAAAAAGGGTACATTTGAGATCCGTTTTCATCTGTGAGCAATGACAGGTGCTTTATTTAATGTCATGGCAGGGCTTGAATTCATCTTCCTTTGCCTTGTAACACACCCAATAGAGTATCAATAGGGTTCTGATATCCTAGGTTGATGACCTTGACATCCACGTGTTTACTCAGACTTGCTGCGATGTACGCGGGGGGGATCGGATTCCTGACAACAGTATCATTTTCACAAAGTTCAATGTCAAACGTGTTAACCTTAACTGTGACCAATGATATGAAGAAACCCAACTATCCGGTTGGGTATTCACTTGACAGTCTTCCTCATTTTTTGACATCCTGGTTCACTTGTGACTTACAGTTGACTCCAGGATTTACTTCTTCTTTCTCAGACTTGACAGTGTATCCAGGGTTCGCTTCGTGTTTCACTTCATGCTTGTATTCCTGCTTCTAAAGGAGGGGGTGATCGGCTGCGCTATTGTCTAAGGTGTCCGTGTGCACATTTTTAGTTTTTTTACGGGGGGTTTTCATATGTCTTTGTCTTGTATTTGTATAACCGCTCACCTCCATGGGTATATGCTCTGAACTCAAACTTTGTATGATGTTGTGTATCTGACTCTCATACTCTTTGAACATCTCACCCGTGTCGGAACGAGTGTCCATTTGCTGTTGTTCTCCGTGATCGTGGTAATCATCGTCATCATCATCGTCCTTAATTACATGAATACGCATTTCTTTAATCAACACAGTTCCGGGTCACAGTGTGGGGTCAAAATGACCCGAGGACAGCGGGAGGGTTAAACTAATAACACACAAACAACTATACGTTTTCATGTCTTTGTTGAACACACCATGCAAACATTCACAATGCAGGGTGGGAAAAGTATGTGAAGACCTGTACAACAGTCAGGAGGAATTTCGGACAGTTCCTCTTTAGAAAATTGTTTCAGTTCAGCAATATTCTTGGGATGTCTGGTATGAACCGCTCTCTTGAGGTCAGGCCACAGCATCTCAATCGGGTTGAGGTCAGGACTCTGACAGGGCCACTCCAGAAGGCATTTTTTTTCTGTTGAAGCCATTCTGTTGTTGATTTACTTCTGTGTTTTGGATTGTTGTCCTGTTACAACACTCAACTTCTGTTGAGCTTCAATTGGTGGACAGATAGCCTAACACTCTCCTGCAAAATGTCTTGATAAACTTGGGAATTTATTTTTCCGTCGATGATAGCAAGCTGTCCAGGCCCTGAGGCAGCAAAGCAACCCCAAATCCATGATGTTCACTCCACCATACTTTACAGTTGGGATGAGGTTTTGATGTTGGTGTGGTGTGCTTTTTTTCTCCACACATAGTGTTGTGTGTTCCTTCCAAACAACTCAACTTTAGTGTCATCTGTCCACAGAATATTTTGCCAGTAGCGCTGTGAAACATCCAGATGCTCTTATGCGAAGTTCAGACGTGCAGCAATGTTTTTTTGGACAGCAGTGGTTTCTTCTTTCGTGGTGCCCTCCCATGGACACCATTCTTGTTTACTGTTTTACGTATCGTAGACTCGTCAACAGAGATGTTATCATGTTCCAGAGATTTCTTTAAGTCTTTAGCTGACCTCATTGAGCATTCTGCGCTGTGCTCTTGCAGTCATCTTTTGCAGGACGGCCACTTCTAGGGAGAGTAGCAACAGTGCTGAACTTTCTCAATTTATAGACAATTTGTCTTACCGTGGACTGATGAACATCAAGGCTTTTAGAGATACTTTTGTAACCCTTTTCTGAGATCTTTTCTGAGATCTCTTAGGTTCCAGGCATGGTTCTCATCAGGCAACGCTTCTTGTGAATTCGCAAACTTACATTTTGTGAGTGTTTTTTATAGTCCAGGGCAGCTCTAACCAACATATCCAATTTTGTCTCAATGATTGTACTCAAGGTTAGCTAACTCCTGACTCCAATTAGCTTTTGGAGAAGTCATTAGCCTAGGGGGTTCACATACTTTTCCCAACCTACACTGCGACTGTTTAAATTATGTATTCAATATAGACAAGAAAAATACTATAATGTGCGTGTTATTAGTTTGAACAGACTGAGTTTGTCTGTTGTTGTGACCTAGATGAAGAGCAGATCTAATTTTATGACCAATTTATGTAAAAATCCAGATAATACCAAAGGGTTCACATACTTTTTCTTGCCACTGTATATACAAATCACATGTGGCTCATTTGGTATGAGCGTGGTGCGAGCAAAGCCAAGGTTAAATTCCCGCAGGCATCACATCACACACACACACTAAAATGTATGCACTCACTGAATTACAGGGGTAAATCACTCTGGATAAAAGCCTCTACTAAGTGGCATATATTATGAATAATTTCCTATTGACAGCTATGTATATTGACGAGATGTCTGTATGATTTATTATAATATATTCTCTCGATCCCTGAACACATCCACAGGGTTAAGCAGAATGTTCAACAGTGAAGAAAACATCCACAGGGTTAAGCAGAATGTTCAACAGTGAAGAACAGTTATGTCTACTTGGAGTCCAACTTGGAGTGAGAGGAGAGGAGAGGAGAGGAGAGGAGAGGAGAGGAGAGGAGAGGAGAGGAGAGGAGAGGAGAGGAGAGGAGAGGAGAGGAGAGGAGAGGAGAGGAGGAGAGTGGACCTCTTTGTTTGGAATAAAGAAGGACATGCTTAATACATTGAGACTCAGGATATGCTATATAAGAATATAATATATAAGGATATACTATATCAGGATATACTAGGATATACTACATAAGGATATAATATATCAGGATATACAACATAAGGATATACTATATAAGGATATACCATATCAGGATATACTATATCAGGATATACTATATTAGGATATAGTAGGATATACTATATAGGGATATAGTATATCATGATATACTATATAAGGATATATATACTATATCAGGATAGACTAGGATATACAACATAAGGATATACTATATCAGGATATACTATATCAGGATATACTATATCAGGATAAATTAGGATATACTATATAAGGATATACTATATCAGGATATGACATATAAGATTATACTTTATCAGGATAGACTAGGATATCTTACATAAGTAAATACTATATCAGGATATACAATATCAGGATACACTATATCAAGATATACTATATAATGATATACTATATAAGGATATACTATATCCGGATATAATGGGATATACTATATAAGGATATACTATATCCGGATATAATGGGATATACTATATAAGGATATACTATGTCAGGATATACTATATCAGGATATACTGCATAAGGATATACTATATCAGGATGTACTATATAAGGATATAATATATAAGGATATACTATATCAGGATATACTAGGTTAAACCCTATAAGGATATACTATATAAGGACATACTATATAATGGTATACTATATCAGGGTATACTATATGAAGATATACTGTATCAGGATATACTTTTATCAGGATATGCTATATCAGAATATACTATATTAGGATATACTAGGATATACTATATAGGGATATAGTATATCATGATATACTATATAAGGATATACTATATCAGGATAGACTTGGATATACAACATAAGGATATACTATATCAGGATATACTATATCAGGATATACTATATCAGGATAAATTAGGATATACTATATAAGGATATACTATATCAGGATATGACATATAAGATTATACTTTATCAGGATAGACTAGGATATATTACATAAGGATATACTATATCAGGAAATACAATATCAGGATACACTATATCAAGATATACTATATAAGGATATAATATATAAGGATATACTATATCCGGATATAATGGGATATACTATATAAGGATATACTATGTCAGGATATACTATATCAGGATATACTGCATAAGGATATACTATATCAGGATGTACTATATCAGGATATAATATATAAGGATATACTATATCAGGATATACTAGGTTAAACTATATAAGGATATACTATATAAGGACATACTATATAATGGTATACTATATCAGAGTATACTATATGAAGATATACTGTATCAGGAGGAACCGTACCGTAGATCATCGCCGGAGGCTCCGGACTGCCGACCATCGCCGCAGTCTCCGGACCGGAGACCGTCGCCGCAGGCTCCGAGCCATGGATCGTCACTAGAGACTTCATGCCAGGGATCATCACTGGAGGCTCCGTGCCATGGATAATCACTACAGGCTCCGTGCCATGGATCATCACTAGAGGCTCCGGGCCATGGATCATCACTAGAGGCTCCGGGCCATGGATCATCACTAGAGGCTCCGGGCCATGGATCATCACTAGAGGCTCCGGGCCATGGATCATCACTGGAGGCTCCGGGCCATGGATCATCCCTACAGGCTCCGGGCCATGGATCATCACTAGAGGCTCCGGGCCATGGATCATAACTGGAGGCTCCGTGCCATGGATCATCACTGGAAGCTTCATGCCATGGATCATCACTGGAAGCTTCATGCCATGGATCATCACTGGAGGCTTCGGACGTGGAGCCGGAACAGGTCTCACCGGACTGGGGAGACGCACTGGAGGCCGAGTGTGCAGAGCTGGCACAGGATATCCTGGACGGAGGAGACGCATCGGAGACCAGGAGCGCTGAGCCGGCACAATCCGTCCTGGCTGAATGCTCACTTTAGCCCGGCAAATGCGGGGAGCCGGCAACGAGCGCACTGGGCTGTGAATGCGCACCGGACATACGGTGCGCATCACCGCATAACACGGTGCCTGACTGGTCACACGCTCCCCACGGTAAGCACGGGGAGTTGGCTCAGGTCTCAACCCTGACTCCGCCAATCTCCCTGTGTGCCCCCCCCCCCCCCCCCATTTTTGGGGGGGAGCTGCCTCTCGGGCTTCCATCGTTGCCGTGACTCCCGATCTTGTCGCCGTTCCTCCCTCGCTGCTTCCACCTGTTCCCATGGGAGGCGATCCCATCCGACCTGGATCTCCTCCCACGTCCAGGATCCTTTGCTGTCCAGGATGTCCACCCATGTCCAACTATCCTGGCCACGTTGCTTGGTCCGTTTTTGGTGGGAGGTTCTGTAACGGTCGTCATAAGATGGAGAAGTGGACCAAAGCGCAGCGTGGTAAGTGTTCAAGATTCTTTATTATCACAACACACTCAAACAAAATAACAAAAGGCAAAAAAACAAAAACGCACAGTTCTGTCTGGCAACAGATGCTAAACAGAAAACAACCTCCCACAAACACAGGACGAAAACAGGCTGCCTAAGTATGATTCCCAATCAGAGACAACGATAGACAGCTGCCTCTGATTGGGAACCACACTCGGCCCAAAAACAAAGAAACAGAAAACACAGGTTTTCCCACCCGAGTCACACCCTGACCTAACCAAACATAGAGAATAATAAGGATCTCTATGGTCAGGGCATGACAGATATACTATATCAGGATATACTATATCAGGATATACTGTTACATGATATACTATATAAATATATTATGTATCAGGATATGCGATATAAGGATATACAATATAAAGATATATCAGGATTTATTATATACATATATACTGTATCAGGATAGACTATATCAGGATATACTACATAAGGATATGCTTTATAAGGATATAATATATAAGGATATGCTATATACGTATTTACTATATCAGGATATACGCCTAACACTCATTCTATGCTTTATAAGTGTTTCTCTTGACATTTCACATGTAGGAAACATTGTTCCTTTATTCTTCGTTCCCAACAGATATAAAGCAATGAACGTGAATATGGTCTATATCTAGAATTAAAAAATAAAACGATATTACTTTAAGAACGGAATTAAAATATAATATAACCACTAGCTTTTAGCTAGGCCACTCATTATTCCTAGCTATTTAAATATGCAGACATTTAATTTAAACACACAAAAAAAAAACGCATCTCAAATGGAAGCCTATTCCCTCTGTAGTGCACTTCTTTTGACCAGGGCTCCCATAGGGAATAGGGTACCATTTTGGGACATCCTTTAAAACTCTGAGAGAGAAAAAAATAAAAATGGTTCTAGTAGCTAGCAGGGCCATTTTTCATGTTCTAATTATACGTCGGATTATTATTAGCCATGAGGAGATAAGTGATGAAAAAGATGTGTTGATGGAAATACAGTGCTAAAGAAATGATGAACATGCATGATCCTCTGCTATGCTGATGGTACTATTTCAGTAAGGATTCAGGCTTATTCATTATGAAAACATCATTTCAGTATTAACACCAGGCCTTCCAGAATATCTACAAGCAGTGGCAGGTATTTCACTAACATATATCCGTTCTTATAAAATATTACTCAAAGGCTGACTAAACAGTAAAACATTTGATATTTTACATCTGTGCGCATGCTAGTATCATGCAGCCCCCCCCCCCCCCCCCCCCTTTTAGGTCCAATGGACTTGAATGATGAGGTCCCCCCCCCCCCCCCCTTTTAGGTCCAATGGACTTGAATGATGAGGTCCCTCCCCCCCATGAGGACCAATGGACTTGAATGATGAGGTCCCTCCCCCCCCCCATGAGGACCAATGGACTTGAATGATGAGGTCCCTCCCCCCCATGAGGACCAATGGACTTGAATGATGAGGTCCCCCCCCCCCCCCCCATGAGGACCAATGGACTTGAATGATGAGGTCCCCCCCCCCCCCCCCCCCATGAGGACCAATGGACTTGAATGATGAGGTCCCTCCCCCCCCATGAGGACCAATGGACTTGAATGATGAGGTCCCTCCCCCCCATGAGGACCAATGGACTTGAATGATGAGGTCCCTCCCCCCCCCCATGAGGACCAATGGACTTGAATGATGAGGTCCTCCACATTCACAGCTACCAGGTCACTAATCAAACTAAGTTGATAAGCCCTGGATAGCAGTAATAACCACACAGCAACAACATTAATTTAGTTCATTTAGTCAGCCCAAGACTCTATGTGAAGCTGTCATGGACATCAGTTGAATTCAGGCCAAATCAGTAACTCCCTTTATTCTGAATATATCTGGTCCAATGATTTATATATATATATACACTCAATGACTGATAGGGGGCAATGTGTTGAAGCCACCTGCCTCAAACTTGGCACTCCCCACTATTGCAGGTAACCTAGTGGTTAGAACATTGAGCCAGTAACCAGAAGGTTGCTGGATTGAATCCCCAAGGTAAAAATCTGTTGTTCTGCTCCTGACCAAGGCAGTTAACTCACTGTTCCCCGGGTGCTGCAGAAATGGATGTTGATTAAAGCAGCCCCCCCATCACTGCTCTGATTCAGAGGGGTTGGGTTAAATGCAGGAGACACATTTCAGTTGAATACATTCAGTTGGGCAACTGACTGGGTATCCCCCGTTTGTATATACATATATATAGAAGTGTATTTATTAATGTCTTCAATTGTTTTTGGCACATTTATTATATTACAGACACCTTAATGCATATGTTTCAATTATATTATGTTATATTATGTATATTTATATTATGTTATGTATTATGCGCACACACACACAGAGACACACACACATACACACAAATTTAAACACAGATTCACACACACACACGGACACACACACACACACACACACACACACACACACACACACACGTTTAAACACAGATTCACACACACACACACACACACACACGGACACACACACATATTTAAACACAGATACACACACACACACACACACGGACACACACACACAAGTTTAAACACAGATACACACACCATTATTAGATGAAACAGTAACACCTTCATAGATATCGAGGTGAGGTCCGCCCGTCCATCACTATGGAGAACATTTAGTTCACAGGAACTAAATTGCTGGAGGTCGGGCTCGAAGTAATGACTGGAGTGGAATCGATACATCAAACACATGGTTTCCATGGTTTCCAGGTGTTTGATGCCATTCCATTCACTCCGTTCCAGACATTACTACGTCAGCAGCCTCCACTGATTTAGTCCCTAGGGTTGGCCTAAAACACAGCCCTGCCCTGAAGGAGACAGAGGCACTGTGTGTGTGTGTGTGTGTGTGTGTGTGTGTGTGTGTGTGTGTGTGTGTGTGTGTGTGTGTGTGTGTGTGTGTGTGTGTGTGTGTGCGCGTGTGCATGTGACCTGCTGCTCACTCACTGTGTCAGACATTTGGGCTCGAGTTTGGCACACACACACACACAGAGAGACACAGACACAGACACACACACACACACAGAGACACAGAGACACAGAGACACAGACACACAACACACAACCACACACACACACACACACACACAGAGACACAGACACACACACACACACACAGAGACACACACACACACACAGAGACACACACACACACACACACACAGAGACACACACACACACACCTGCCAGCTCCATTCTGTCATCATGGGAGTAATTAAAATGATCCACAGTGAAGGTATTGGCTTCTTCAGGGGGGAGAAATGGAGACGGGGACACACCTTCTGGTGAGTTTGGCGCGCGTGTGTGTGTGACTGTGTGTGTGTCCGTGCCAAAACGCAAGCCCAAAGGCTTGACGAAGTGGCATTGAGCACCAGCTCATAATCTGTCCGGAGGGTTTCCTCTAGGGTCATCCGCCAACTCCCTGACCACACACACACACACACTCCCTGACCACACACACACACACACACACACACACACACACACACACACACACACACACACACTCCCTGACCACACACACACTCTCCCTGACCCCCCCCCCCACACACACACACACACACACACACACACACACACACACACACACACACACACACACACACACACACACACACACACACACACACACACACACACTCACTCCCTGACCACACACACACACACACACACACTCACTCCCTGACCACACACACACACACTCTCCCTGACCACACACAGCTACCGTCTGTCGCTACAGAACACAGCAGAATGGCCACAATCTGAATCTGACAGACTCACAGAAACAAAGCCAAAGTATCTTGGATGGTAAATGTGATGCATTTCCATTGAAATCTGTGTTTTACACAAAGCAATTTCGGCCTGCTTATGTTTGAAAAGTAATGTTTATGACTGAAATGTACTGTAAAGGCCAGCATTTACTGATAAATGGGATTAATTTCATATGAGATTACTGAACACATTGAAACTTTTAGCTTCTGTTTCAGACATATTTGATGCTCCCCACCACTCCCTCCTCCACTCCTCCTCCATTACTGTCTATAACTGAAGTGTTCAACAGTGTAACTCACTAACTTGGCCTGTGTTCCAAATGGCCCCCTATTCCATAAATAGAGATACTATTCCCTACACAGAGCTACTTTTGACCATGGCCCGTAGGGCTCAAAAGCGTAACAAGGGGGGCCATTTGGGACACAGAAATGGATTTGTCCTGAGGTGACGCAGTAGGAGTTACTACCAGCAGTTTTAATATGTATTTGACAGAGGGTTTGATTTATATTATCAGCAATGGATGCTATGCTCTGCTTTCAAGGGAAATCTGTCATTTTCTTATGAGCATTTGAGCTCGCATTTCACACCCGTGAGTGTCATTGGAATATAAAGTGGGTAATAGATACAGAGAAATGCTTGAGTAGGTTTTAGAGAGAGAAAAAAGTCATTTAATTAATTGATTAATTGAACCTTTAAACAGACAGGCTTTTCCTGGTAACATTATTTAAATTCCCTCCATTGCCTGTGAAAAAAAAAGAAAAAGGAAAAAAAATCACGCAAAAAGACACGTGGTTTTTAGACGTGTGTTAACAGGTCTGAACAAATCACATGTGAAACATTTCACATGTAAACATATTTATTTGTATATTGTATATATTTCATTTTCACTAGGTTTTCGGACACATATGACATTCCGCATACATTTTTCACATGAACAAATCAACTGAAAAATGTGACATGGAAAAAAAAGAGTGTTTTCTGACACGTGAGAAGTTTTGCATGTTAATGTTTCCCAAACATTTCACATACGATATTATACATTTAAAATGTGTGGGGGATTAGAACTCAGGTCTCCCACAAGACAAGCCAACGTCTTGACCATTCGACCTAGAGGGCCAACACAACATTTGATGTCGCAGGCGGGGTTACCTCATCACGTGACCATGAGCAATCATGGCCGCCTCATGTCTGCTACACTCAGTGGCGGTTCTTGCTTGTATGGCTCCCTGGGGGAACCCCCCCCACCCCCCCAAACAACAAAAAAAGCACCATTCTGAACTAACTGTAATTTTTATTTCAGACATTTGGAACAACACAAATAAATAATTATAACATTTAAAACTATATAAATAGAAATATATTTACAAAGATAAGACTCATAAATATCAAAAAGAAGTAACAAAGACAAATAGAAACAAATTAAAGTATATAAATACAAATAAAAAAAAGAATACAATTATTACACTATTACCCTATTGCTAACAAAAAAAACACAAAAAAAAAATAAATTGAACAAATCTTATGTCACACAAATACAGAAATATAATAACACACTTATAATGAAGTGAACCTGATTATTACACTGTTGCACTTCAAACAAGAAACACACAAACTAAATTGCACAACTAATTGCATTACTAGTTGCATTACTAATTGCATTACTAATTGCACAACTAATTGCATTACTAATTGCACAACTAATTGCACAACTAATTGCATTACTAGTTGCATTACTAATTGCATTACTAATTGCACAACTAATTGCACAACTAATTGCATTACTAATTGCACAACTAATTGCACAACTAATTGCATTACTAATTGCACAACTAATTGCATTACTAATTGCATTACTAACTGCACTTCTGAGTGGGAGACCTTCCCAGGCAGTAGCCTGCCTAGCTCACAAACTAGAATTAGGGCGCCCACTCCGACAAGGTTAATTGACCCACAGTCCCACACGGTGACATGATATCATTGACGTGATGTGCAAATGTCACCATTCGGATTTGTATTATTGTTTTGTGTGGGTGCCCCATGCTGACCCCAGCAGAATGCCGCCCTGGGCGGCTGCCCATGTCGCCTAAATCCGCCACTGGCTACACTATCACAAGTGTATTTTCATATCTACGGCTGTCAAATTATAAAAATAACACAAAATATCTTGTTAATCGCTGGATTTTTTAATCACGATTAATCACGAATTTATAACTTATTCAAATTAATCTTCAATTTAATATAGATATTTTTTTTTTTACAAAAAGCATTACAATAACATTGCCATTTTGATTTTGTCCAAAGTAACAATTAGCAAAATCAGGAAAATTGATTAAACAAATACGATTTTCACATGTTTTTTTTTTAAAAGTGTGGAGTCTAACTTTAAACTGACAGGCTTATCCTGGTGACATTGTTTCAAGCCCTGCCAGTGAAGTTTAGCTCAGGGTGGCTGACTCATCATGAATTCACGAGTTGGCGGCAGTGTGTGTTTGTTCCTGTGTGTGTGTGTTTTCCTGTGTGTATATACTGTATGCTTTGGCACGCATCTGTGTGTGCGTGTGTTTGTGTGTGTGCGCATGCTTTGGCGTGTGTGTGTGTGTGTGTGTGTGTGTGTGTGTGTGTGTGTGTGTGTGCGTGCGTGCGTGTCAGCCCTGTTCAACACTGGCCAGTATGCACAAAGCATACTAAATATACTGCAAGGTGAAACATATGATGACCTAACATACCATGTCTGTTCCTATCATACCATGACCTATCATACCATGACCGTTCCTAACATACCATGACCGTTCCTAACATACCATGTCTGTTCCTATCATACCATGACCTATCATACCATGACCGTTCCTAACATACCATGACCGTTCCTAACATACCATGTCCGTTCCTAACATACCATGACCGTTCCTAACATACCATGACCGTTCCTAACATACCATGACCTAACATACCATGACCGTTCCTAACATACCATGACCGTTCCTAACATACCATGACCGTTCCTAACATACCATGACCGTTCCTAACATACCATGACCGTTCCTAACATACCATGACCGTTCTAACATACCATGACCGTTCCTAAAATACCATGACCGTTCCTAACATATCATGTCCGTTCCTAACATACCATGACCGTTCCTAACATACCATGTCCATTCCTAACATACCATGACCGTTCCTAACATACCATGACCGTTCCTAACATACCATGACCGTTCCTAACATACCATGACCGTTCCTAACATACCATGACCGTTCCTAACATACCATGACCGTTCCTAACATACCATGACCTAACATACCATGACCGTTCCTAACATACCATGACCTAACATACCATGACCGTTCCTAACATACCATGACCGTTCCTAACATACCATGTCCGTTCCTAACATACCATGTCCGTTCCTAACATATCATGTCCGTTCCTAACATACCATGACCGTTCCTAACATACCATGACCGTTCCTAACATACCATGACCGTTCCTAACATACCATGTCCGTTCCTAACATACCATGTCCGTTCCTAACATACCATGACCGTTCCTAACATACCATGTCCGTTCCTAACATACCATGACCGTTCCTAACATACCATGACCGTTCCTAACATACCATGACCGTTCCTAACATACCATGACCGTTCCTAACATTTCATGACCGTTCCTAACATACCATGTCCGTTCCTAACATATCATGACCGTTCCTAACATTTCATGACCGTTCCTAACATATCATGCCCGTTCCTAACATACCATGACCGTTCCTAACATACCATGACCGTTCCTAACATACCATGACCGTTCCTAACATACCATGACCGTTCCTAACATACCATGACCGTTCCTAACATACCATGACCGTTCCTAACATACCACGACCGTTCTAACATATCTTGACGTTCCTAACATACCATGACCGTTCCTAACATACCATGACCGTTCCTAACATACCATGTCCGTTCCTAACATATCTTGACGTTCCTAACATACCATGACCGTTCCTAACATACCATGACCGTTCCTAACATATCATGACCGTTCCTAACATACCATGACCTTTCCTAACATACCATGTCCGTTCCTTGAGCTTTCCTGCTTTGTTGTACATCTAGTTCAAGGGTGTTAAACTCATGTTGCCCAGCAGGCCGCATTCTGTCTTAACCGAGGTCCTGAGGTCTGCACTTAAGCGATATTTTGACGTCTGGGTGAAAAGCGTGCCCAAAGTAAACTGCCTGCTACTCAGGCCCAGAAGCTAGGATATGCATATAATTGGTAGATTTGGATAGAAACATTCTCAAGTTTCTAAAATGGTTAAAATAATGTCTGTGAGTATAACAGAACTGAAATGGCAGGCGAAACCCTGAGTATAAACAATCAACAACAAAAAAATATTGGCACTTTAATAATAGGGCGAAATCGTCCCCGATTGCAGTTCCTAGGGCTTCCACTAGATGTCAACAGTCTTGAGAAAGAGTTTCAGGCTGTTTTTTGGAAAAATGAGGGAGAAGTTGTAGTTTTTCTAAGTGGCTCCCATTTTGGCTGTAGTGTTTCCAAACGCATGGCCGAGAGAGCGCATTCTTTTTGTTTATCTCCGGTAAAGACAATAACGATTCTCCGTCTTAAATTGTATTGTTTATTTGCATATTAGGGTACCTAAGGATTGATTATAAACCTTGATTGACTTGTTTGGATAAGTTTATTGGTAACGTTTGGGATTCATTTTGTATGCATTTTGAAGGAGGGAAACCGAGTGGATTATTGACTGAAACTCACCAGCTAAACTGAGTTTTTATGGATATAAAGAAGGACTTTATTGAACAAAAAGACCATTTGTAATGTAACTTGGACCTTTTGGAGTGCCAACAGAAGAAGATCTTCAAAGGTAAGGCATATATTATATTACTATTTCTGACTTTCGTGTCGCAACTCCCTGGTTGAAAATGATTTGTTATGCATTTGTGTGCTGGGCGCTGTCCTCAGATAATCGCATGGTTTGCTTTCGCCGTAAAGCCTTTTTGAAATCTGACACGGTGGCTGGATTAATAACTTCTTATGGATCAAATCCGTTTAGCGGGATCGATTTGACAACATCCGGTGAAATGGCAGAGCGCCAAATTCAAATTAAATTACTATAAATATTAAACTTTCATGAAATCACACATGCAATACACCAAATTAAAGCTACACTTGTTGTTAATCCAGCCGCAGTGTCAGATTTCAAAAAGGCTTTACGGTGAAAGCAAAACATGCTATTATCTGAGGACAGCACCCCATCAAACAAAGACAGACAATCATAATTCAACCCGCCAGGCGCAACACAAAACTCAGAAATAAAGATATAATTCATGCCTTACCTTTGACGAGCTTCTTCTGTTGGCACTCCAATATGTCCCATAAACATCACAAATGGTCCTTTTGTTCGATTAATTCTGTCGTTATATCTCCAAAATGTCCATTTATTTGGCGCGTTTGATCCAGAAAAACACTGGTTCCAACTCGCGCTAAATTACCTGTAATCTTTGTCCAAACATTTCAAACAACTTTCCTAATACAAGTTTAGGTATTTTTTAACGTAAATAATCGATACAATTTAAGACGGGATAAACTGTGTTGGAAAACAAAAAGGGTTTGAAAACGAAAACAAAGAAAGGACGTTCCAGGTCACGCACACCAAAACATTAGAGTGTTGTCACCTGGAGTGACACAGGAAAATAACAGGGCTACTTCTTCATTTTTCTAAAGAAAAACATCAACCAATTTCTAACGACTGTTGACATCTAGTGGAAGTTATAGGAACTGCAAGCATATTAGTATTAAAACGGCCTTGCCATAGAAACTAATGGAAAACAGATTGACCTCAAAAATGTTTTTCCCTGGATAGATTGTGCTCGGGGTTTCACCTGCCAAATCAGTTCGGTTATACACAGAAACTTTATTTGAACAGTTTGAGAAACTGTAGAGTGTTTTCTATCTAATTATATGCATATCCTAGCTTCTGGGCCTGAGTAGCAGGCAGTTTACTTTGGGCACACTTTTCATTCGGACATGAAAATAGAGCCCCCAAGCCTTAAGACGTTTTAACAACAAGTTAAGCTTTATTTTGATGTATTGCACTTGTGATTTCATGAAAGTTAAATATTTATAGTAATTTAATTTGAATTTCGCACTCTGCAATTTCACCGGATGTTGTCCAGATCCGCAAGAAGTTAAAAAGTATTCCATTTCATGGTGCTAGTCGGCTGTTCCTACACCAAAATGCTGGTGTTTCTTCTTCTACACATTGTTCCCCATCTATTCCAGAACTTTTATTTCCATGACTGATGAATATTTGTCTCTCATGCTCTCTCTTGTCTCTCTCTGATTATATATCACAATGCATATATAATCACAATATATAAATAGAATCACAATATATCAATAGATTCACAATATATCAATAGAATCACATATATAGAATCACAATATATATAAAATCAGATATTATAATAATATATTTATAGAATCACAATATATATAGAATCACAATATATAGAGAATCACAATATATATAGAATCACAATATATATAGAATCACTATATATCAATAGAATCACAATATTTATAGAATCACAATATTTATAGAATCACAATGCATATAGAATCACAATATGTAAATAGAATCACAATGTATAAATAGAATCACAATATATCAATAGAATCACAATATATAAATAGAATCACAATATATAAATAGAATCACAATATTTATAGAATCACAATATTTATAGAATCACAATATTTAAATAGAATCACAATATATCAATAGAATCACAATATATCAATAGATTCACAATATATCAATAGATTCACAATATATCAATAGAAGCACAATATATATAGAATCACAATGCATATAGAATCACAATGCATATAGAATCACAATATATATATTTATAGAATCACAATATATATATATAAAATCACAATATATATATGTATATATATATATAATCACTATATATATATATATATATATATATATATATATATATATATATATATATATATATATATATATATATAATCACAATATATACATAGAATCACAATATATATAGAATCACAATACATATAGAATCACAATATACATAGAATCACAATATATACATAGAATCACAATATATACATAGAATCACAATACATATAGAATCACAATATATAAATAGAATCACAACACATATAGAATCACAATACATATAGAATCACAATATATACTGCTCAAAAAAATAAAGGGAACACTTAAACAACACATCCTAGATCTGAATGAAAGAAATAATCTTATTAAATACTTTTTTCTTTACATAGTTGAATGTGCTGACAACAAAATCACACAAAAATAATCTATGGAAATCCAATTTATCAACCCATGGAGGTCTGGATTTGGAGTCACACTCAAAATTAAAGTGGAAAACCACACTACAGGCTGATCCAACTTTGATGTAATGTCCTTAAAACAAGTCAAAATGAGGCTCAGTAGTGTGTGTGGCCTCCACGTGCCTGTATGACCTCCCTACAATGCCTGGGCATGCTCCTGATGAGGTGGCGGATGGTCTCCTGAGGGATCTCCTCCCAGACCTGGACTAAAGCATCCGCCAACTCCTGGACAGTCTGTGGTGCAACGTGGCGTTGGTGGATGGAGCGAGACATGATGTCCCAGATGTGCTCAATTGGATTCAGGTCTGGGGAACGGGCGGGCCAGTCCATAGCATCAATGCCTTCCTCTTGCAGGAACTGCTGACACACTCCAGCCACATGAGGTCTAGCATTGTCTTGCATTAGGAGGAACCCAGGGCCAACCGCACCAGCATATGGTCTCACAAGGGGTCTGAGGATCTCATCTCGGTACCTAATGGCAGTCAGGCTACCTCTGGCGAGCACATGGAGGGCTGTGCGGCCCCCCAAAGAAATGCCACCCCACACCATGACTTACCCACCGCCAAAGCGGTCATGCTGGAGGATGTTGCAGGCAGCAGAACGTTCTCCACGGCGTCTCCAGACTCTGTCACGTCTGTCACGTGCTCAGTGTGAACCTGCTTTCATCTGTGAAGAGCACAGGACGCCAGTAGCGAATTTGCCAATGTTGGTGTTCTCTGGCAAATGCCAAACATCCTGCACGGTGTTGGGCTGTAAGCACAACCCCCACCTGTGGACGTTGGGCCCTCATACCACCCTCATGGAGTCTGTTTCTGACCGTTTGAGCAGACACATGCACATTTGTGGCCTGCTGGAGGTCATTTTGCCGGGCTCTGGCAGTGCTTCTCCTGCTCCTCCTTGCACAAAGGCGGAGGTAGCTGTCCTGCTGCTGGGTTGTTGCCCTCCTACGGCCTCCTCCACGTCTCCTGATGTACTGGCCTGTCTCCTGGTAGCGCCTCCATGCTCTGGACACTACGCTGACAGACACAGCAAACCTTCTTGCCACAGCTCGCATTGATGTGCCATCCTGGATGAGCTGCACTACCTGAGCCACTTGTGTGGGTTGTAGACTCTGTCTCATGCTACCACTAGAGTGAAAGCACCGCCAGCATTCAAAAGTGACCAAAACATCAGCCAGGAAGCATAGGAACTGAGAAGTTGTCTGTGGTCCCCACGTGCAGAACCACTCCTTTATTGGGGGTGTCTTGCTAATTGCCTATAATTTCCACCTGTTGTCTATTCCATTTGCACAACAGCATGTGACATTTATTGTCAATCAGTGTTGCTTCCTAAGTGGACAGCTTGATTTCACATATTGTGTGATTGACTTGGAGTTACATTGTGTTGTTTAAGTGTTCCCTTTATTTTTTTGAGCAGTGTATATCATAGTGGCACCTAAGTATGATGATAATATCGTAGGGTGAGGTCCCTAAGAGACACTATATAATTCCAATACATCAATCTTGTACTGAAGGTAGAGCATATAGTCTGTAGTATTATAATGTGAAAGCAGTACAGTAGTATTAGAGGCAGGATAAATACATTAAAACTGAAGAGCCACAAATTAAGGCTCCTCAGACCGGATAAATAGCTTCAGCATAGATCTCTTCAGCCAGACAACCTCTTCCATTAACAGACAGCCGTTGGCAGAACCCTCTGTCAGACAGAACCCTTTGTCTGTCAGAACCCTCTGTCAGACAGAACCCTCTGTCAGATAGAACCATCTGTTAGAACCCTTGGTCAGACAGAACCCTCTGTCAGACAGAGCCCTCTGTCAGAACGCTTTGTCAGAAAGAGCCATCTGTCAGAACCCTTTGTCAGAAAGAGCCATCTGTCAGAACCCTCTGTCAGTCAGAACCCTCTGTCAGACAGAACCCTCTGTCAGAACCCTCTGTCAGTCAGAACCCTCTGTCAGACAGAACCCTCTGTCAGAACCCTCTGTCAGTCAGAACCTTCTGTCAGTCAGAACCCTCTGTCAGTCCGAACCCTCTGTCAGAACCCTCTGTCAGAACCCTCTGTCAGAACCCTCTGTCAGTCAGAACCCTCTGTCAGTCAGAACCCTCTGTCAGTCAGAACTCTCTGTCAGAACCTTCTGTCAGTCAGAACCCTCTGTCAGACAGAACAGGCTACTGACTTAATGATCTAACAGGTAAGAGGGAACACCCCAAATGGAACACTATTCCCTTTGCCCATAGGGCTCTGGTCAAAAGTAGTGCACTTCGTCTCTGTCATGCCCCCTCCCCCTCCGCGGTGAAGGCGCCAGGCTGCCCAGCATTACATACTCCTGTCACCATCATTACGCACACCTGCCTTTCTCCCGTCACGCGCATCAGCGATTATTGGACTCACCTGGACTCAATCATCTGCCTCATTACCTCCCCTATATCTGTCTGTTCCCAAGTTCTGTTCCCTGCTTCAGGATTAATTGTCGTATGTCGTTACTCGTGTGCTGATGCTGTTCCCGTCTTGTTTCATGTCTGTTCCTTATTAAATGTTGACCGCCCCGTACCTGCTTCTCTACTCCAGCGTCGGTCTTTACAGAATCCATCCAACAAAGCATCAGGGAGTGCTGGCTTTCCGATTGGTGGTGACCGCCGATGGAACCGGGGTTGCCTAAGCCAGCTCGTCGGGCTTCCACACCCTAGCTGGCTCAAAAGGTTTTCTTGTTCCGGGTTTGCTCGGCAGGCGCCCATCCCACGTCAGGCCTCAGCCGGATTGCCAGGGTTTACGCATCAACTGTCTTGCCAGGCGTCTACGCTTCAGCCGGCCCATCAGGCTCCCATGTTCCAGCGGGATCATCAGGCTGTCACTCCTCAGCCGGTTCGCCAAGCTCCCACGCCTCTGCAGGTTCGTCAGGCTTTTACACCCCTACAGGCTGGTCCAGTGCCCAGGCCTCAGCCGGCCCGTTAGGCTCGCCCAGTTGCGACGCCGGGTGGCGCCCCTAGAGGGGGGGGTACTGTCACGCCTGCACCCGCTCTCCCTCCCTGGGGCTTGAAGGCACCAGGCTACCCAGCATTACACACTCCTGCCACCATCATTACGCACACCTGCCTTCCTCCCGTCACGCGCATCAGCGATTATTAGGACTCACCTGGACTCAATCATCTGCCTCATTACCTCCCCTATATCTGTCTGTTCCCAAGTTCTGTTCCCTGCTTCAGGATTAATTGTCTTATGTCGTTACCCGTGTGCTGATGCTGTTCCCGTCTTGTTTCATGTCTGTTCCTTATTAAATGTTGACTGCCCGTACCTGCTTCTCTACTCCAGGGTCGGTCCTTACAGTCTCTGACTATGGGATGTAGTCTGAGACGAAGGAGGAGGATTCCTCTCTGAGTAGATTTAATGGAGGTCGTGGAGTTAGTGTCCGCATGCCAAATGGTATCCCATTTCCTCTATATTTTTTAAATATATTTTTTTATTGAACCTTTATTTAACTAGGCAAGTCAGTTAAGAACAAATTCTTATTTACAATGACGGCCTACCAAAAGGCAAAAGGCCTCCTGCAGGGACGGGGGCCTGGGATTAAATAATATATAAATGCAATATCAATATAGGACAAAAAACACATCACAACAAGAGAGACAACACAACACTACATAAAGAGAGACCTAAGACAACAATAGAGCAAGGCAGCAACACATGACAACACAGCATGGTAGCAACACAACATGACAACAACATGGTAGCAACGCAACATGACAACAACATGGTAGCAACACAACATGGTAGCAACACAACACAACATGACAACAACACAACATGGTAGAAACACAATATGACAACAACACGGTAGAAACACAACATGGTAGCAACACAACATGACAACAACACGGTAGAAACACAACATGAGAACAACATGGTAGAAACACAACATGACAACAACACGGTAGCATCACAACATGACAACAACACGGTAGCAACACAACATGACAACAACATGGTAGCAACGCAACATGACAACAACATGGTAGAAACACAACATGGTAGCAACACAACACAACATGACAACAACACAACATGGTAGAAACACAATATGACAACAACACGGTAGAAACACAACATGGTAGCAACACAACATGACAACAACACGGTAGAAACACAACATGAGAACAACATGGTAGAAACACAACATGACAACAACACGGTAGCATCACAACATGACAACAACACGGTAGCAACACAACATGACAACAACATGGTAGCAACACAACATGACAACAACACGGTAGAAACACAACATGACAACAACATGGTAGAAACACAACATGATGACAACATGGTAGCAACACAACATGGTAGAACACAACATGGTAGCAGAACAACATAACAACAACATGGTAGCAACACAAAACGGTAGCAACACAACATGATAACAACATGGTAGCAACACAACATAGTGCACACTGCTGTTGACTAGGGCCCTAAGGGTATTGGGTGCCATTTGGGACACGACCTATCCTCAGACCACAGTCTCAGCAGAGAGAGGCAGAGAGAGAGAGGCAGGGAGAGGGAGAGAGAGGGAGAGGCAGAGAGAGGGAGCGGCAGAGAGAGGGGGTTGAACACCCACACATTGAAACTGAACTAAATTACCACTCTCTCAGAGAACATTGACTCACTGCCTTCATCTT
This sequence comes from Salmo salar, assembly GCF_965601325.2. Classification (NCBI taxonomy): domain Eukaryota; kingdom Metazoa; phylum Chordata; class Actinopteri; order Salmoniformes; family Salmonidae; genus Salmo; species Salmo salar. Next base: position 38,348,877 of record NC_138318.1, read on the forward strand.
CACACTTTGTGACGTTACCTAACGCGGAAAAAAATACTCAGTGTTACATAGCTACCACGCCAGTGAGTGTGTTCTTTAAAAAATAATACAACATTAAGCTGAAAGACTCAGTGTGGATGACAACAGATTTCATCCTGTTGAAATCTGAAGTTGACAGGCTACAGGAACAAAGCAGTGATAAGTAGTACTAAACTGATTAAAAAAAATACATTAGGATAATGTTTGCTAATGTTTTCTGGCAAATCTGTGAACTATGATTGAAGATTAAATGAGTAATGCAGCAGTGTCTGTTATATATATGGCATGTTATATAAGGAGAGTTGGTTATATATATGGCAGGTTATATAAGGAGAGTCTGTTATATATATGGCAGGTTATATAAGGAGAGTTGGTTATATATATGGCAGGTTATATAAGGAGAGTGTTATATATATGGCAGGTTATATAAGGAGAGTTGGTTATATATATGGCAGGTTATATAAGGAGAGTGTTATATATATGGCAGGTTATATAAGGAGAGTCTGTTATATATATGGCAGGTTATATAAGGAGAGTCTGTTATATATATGGCAGGTTATATATATGGCAGGTTATATAAGGGGAGTGTTATATATATGGCAGGTTATATAAGGAGAGTTGGTTATATATATGGCATGTTATATAAGGAGAGTGTTATATATATGGCAGGTTATATAAGGAGAGTTGGTTATATATATGGCAGGTTATATAAGGAGAGTTGGTTATATAAATGGCAGGTTATATAAGGAGAGTTGGTTATATATATGGCAGGTTATATAAGGAGAGTTGGTTATATATATGGCAGGTTATATAAGGAGAGTTGGTTATATATATGGCAGGTTATATAAGGAGAGTCTGTTATATATATGGCAGGTTATATATATGGCAGGTTATATAAGGGGAGTGTTATATATCTGGCAGGTTATATAAAGAGAGTTGGTTATATATATGGCAGGTTATATAAGGAGAGTGTTATATATATGGCAGGTTATATAAGGACAGTCTGTTATATATATGGCAGATTATATAAGGAGAGTCTGTTATATATATGGCAGGTTATATAAGGAGAGTGTAATATATATGGCATGTTATATACGGACAGTCTGTTATATATATGGCAGGTTATATAAGGAGAGTGTTATATATATGGCAGGTTATATAAGGAGAGTGTTATATATATGGCAGGTTATATAAGGGGAGTGTTATATATATGGCAGGTTATATAAGGAGAGTCTGTTATATATATGGCAGGTTATATAAGGAGAGTGTTATATATATGGCAGGTTATATAAGGAGAGTCTGTTATATATATGGCAGGTTATATAAGGAGAGTCTGTTATATATATGGCAGGTTATATATATGGCAGGTTATATAAGGGGAGTGTTATATATATGGCAGGTTATATAAGGAGAGTTGGTTATATATATGGCATGTTATATAAGGAGAGTGTTATATATATGGCAGGTTATATAAGGAGAGTTGGTTATATATATGGCAGGTTATATAAGGAGAGTTGGTTATATATATGGCAGGTTATATAAGGAGAGTTGGTTATATATATGGCAGGTTATATAAGGAGAGTTGGTTATATATATGGCAGGTTATATAAGGAGAGTTGGTTATATATATGGCAGGTTATATAAGGAGAGTCTGTTATATATATGGCAGGTTATATATATGGCAGGTTATATAAGGGGAGTGTTATATATCTGGCAGGTTATATAAAGAGAGTTGGTTATATATATGGCAGGTTATATAAGGAGAGTGTTATATATATGGCAGGTTATATAAGGACAGTCTGTTATATATATGGCAGATTATATAAGGAGAGTCTGTTATATATATGGCAGGTTATATAAGGAGAGTGTAATATATATGGCATGTTATATACGGACAGTCTGTTATATATATGGCAGGTTATATAAGGAGAGTGTTATATATATGGCAGGTTATATAAGGAGAGTGTTATATATATGGCAGGTTATATAAGGGGAGTGTTATATATATGGCAGGTTATATAAGGAGAGTCTGTTATATATATGGCAGGTTATATAAGGAGAGTGTTATATATATGGCAGGTTATATAAGGAGAGTCTGTTATATATATGGCAGGTTATATAAGGAGAGTCTGTTATATATATGGCAGGTTATATATATGGCAGGTTATATAAGGGGAGTGTTATATATATGGCAGGTTATATAAGGAGAGTTGGTTATATATATGGCATGTTATATAAGGAGAGTGTTATATATATGGCAGGTTATATAAGGAGAGTTGGTTATATATATGGCAGGTTATATAAGGAGAGTTGGTTATATATATGGCAGGTTATATAAGGAGAGTTGGTTATATATATGGCAGGTTATATAAGGAGAGTTTGTTATATATATGGCAGGTTATATAAGGAGAGTTGGTTATATATATGGCAGGTTATATAAGGAGAGTTGGTTATATATATGGCAGGTTATATAAGGAGAGTCTGTTATATATATGGCAGGTTATATATATGGCAGGTTATATAAGGGGAGTGTTATATATCTGGCAGGTTATATAAAGAGAGTTGGTTATATATATGGCAGGTTATATAAGGAGAGTGTTATATATATGGCAGGTTATATAAGGACAGTCTGTTATATATATGGCAGATTATATAAGGAGAGTCTGTTATATATATGGCAGGTTATATAAGGAGAGTGTAATATATATGGCATGTTATATACGGACAGTCTGTTATATATATGGCAGGTTATATAAGGAGAGTGTTATATATATGGCAGGTTATATAAGGAGAGTGTTATATATATGGCAGGTTATATAAGGGGAGTGTTATATATATGGCAGGTTATATAAGGAGAGTCTGTTATATACATGGCAGGTTATATAAGGAGAGTGTTATATACATGGCATGTTATATATATGGCAGGTTACATAAGGAGAGTGTTATATATATAGCATGTTACATATATGGCAGGTTATATATATGGCAGGTTATATATATATATATATATATATATATATATATATATATATATATATATATATATATATATATGGCAGGTTATATAAGGAGAGTGTTATATATATGGCATGTTATATATATATGACAGGTTATATATATGGCAGGTTAAATATGGACAGTCCGTTATATATATGGCAGGTTATATATATGGCAGGTTATATAAGGAGAGTCTGTTATATATATGGCATGTTATATATATAGCAGGTTATATATATATGGCAGGTTATATAAGGAGAGTCTGTTATATGTATGGCATGTTATATATATGGCAGGTTATATATATATGGCAGGTTATATAAGGAGAGTGTTATATATATGGCAGGTTATATATATATGGCAGGTTATATAAGGAGAGTCTGTTATATGTATGGCATGTTATATATATATGGCAGGTTATATATATATGGCAGTTTATATAAGGAGAGTGTTATATATATGGCAGGTTATATATAACATGGCACGATACATGCCATACAGTGCCTTGCGATAGTATATCGGCCCCCTTGAACTTTTCGACCTTTTGCCACATTTCAGGCTTCAAACATAAAGATATAAAAGTGTATTTTTTGTGAAGAATCAACAACAAGTGGGACACAATCATGAAGTGGAATGAAATTTATTGGATATTTCAAACTTTTTTAACAAATAAAAAACAGAAAAATTGGGCGTGCTAAATTATTCAGCCCACTTAAGTTAATACTTTGTAGCGCCACCTTTTGCTGCGATTACAGCTGTAAGTCGCTTGGGGTATGTCTCTATCAGTTTTGCACATCGAGAGACTGAAATTTTTGTCCATTCCTCCTTGCAAAACAGCTCGAGCTCAGTGAGGTTGGATGGAGAGCGTTTGTGAAAAGCAGTTTTCAGTTCTTTCCACAGATTCTCGATTGGATTCAGGTCTGGACTTTGACTTGGCCATTCTAACACCTGGATATGTTTATTTGTGAACCATTCCATTGTAGATTTTGCTTTATGTTTTGGATCATTGTCTTGTTGGAAGACAAATCTCCGTCCCAGTCTCAGGTCTTTTGCAGACTCCATCAGGTTTTCTTCCAGAATGGTCCTGTATTTGGCTCCATCCATCTTCCCATCAATTTTAACCATCTTCCCTGCCCCTGCTGAAGAAAAGCAGGCCCAAACCATGATGCTGCCACCACCATGTTTGACAGTGGGGATGGTGTGTTCAGGGTGATGTGCTGTGTTGCTTTTACGCCAAACATAACGTTTTGCATTGTTGCCAAAAAGTTTGATTTTGGTTTCATCTGACCAGAGCACCTTCTTCCACATGTTTGGTGTGTCTCCCAGGTGGCTAGTGGCAAACTTTAAACGACACTTTTTATTGATATCTTTAAGAAATGGCTTTCTTCTTGCCACTCTTCCATAAAGGCCAGATTTGTGCAGTATACGACTGATTGTTGTCCTATGGAGAGAGTCTCCCATCTCAGCTGTAGATCTCTGCAGTTCATCCAGAGTGATCATGGGCCTCTTGGCTGCATCTCTGATCAGTCTTCTCCTTGTATGAGCTGAAAGTTTAGAGGGACGGCCGGGTCTTCGTAGATTTGCAGTGGTCTGATACTCCTTCCATTTCAATATTATCGCTTGCACAGTGCTCCTTGTGATGTTTAAAGCTTGGGAAATCTTTTTGTATCCAAATCCGGCTTTAAACTTCTCCACAACAGTATCTCGGACCTGCCTGGTGTGTTCCTTGTTCTTCATGATGCTCTCTGCGCTTTAAACGGACCTCTGAGACTATCACAGAGCAGGTGCATTTATACGGAGACTTGATTACACACAGGTGGATTCTATTTATCATCATTAGTCATTTAGGTCAACATTGGATCATTCAGAGATCCTCACTGAACTTCTGGAGAGAGTTTGCTGCACTGAAAGTAAAGGGGCTGAATAATTGTATATAATTATATATATATGGCAGGTTATATAAGGACAGTCTGTTATATATATGGCATGTTATATGTATGGCATGTTATATATATGGCAGGTTATATAAGGACAGTCTGTTATGTATATGGCAGGTTATATAAGGAGAGTGTTATATATATGGCATTTTATATATATGGCAGGTTATATAAGGAGAGTGCTATATGTATGGCATGTTATATATATGGCAGGTTATATAAGGAGAGTCTGTTATATATATGGCAGGTTATATATATGGCAGGTTATATAAGGGAGGCAGTGCGGGGGGTATATGTATGGCGATGGCGGTTATATAAGGAGAGTGCTATATGTATGGCATGTTATATAAGGAGAGTGTTATATGTATGGCATGTTATATATATGGCATGTTATATATATGGCAGGTTATATAAGGAGAGTCCGCAACACTCCTTAGAAAGTAAATTGCCAGTTCTATCTAGCCGTCATTGGGTATGCTTCATGATATTTACCATTGATGTTCTTCAATCAATCAAATGTATTTTATGTAGCCCTTTTTTACATCAGCTGTTGTCACAAAGTGCTTTAGAGATTAAATGTTTCCGTCCGTGTGCCACATAACTATAAGTGGGGTTGACAATCAAAGAGACCTGTGGTACCTATACAGACGTGTAATCCACCAACATTACCCTACAATAACATATGTAAAATAATAGTATTCTATTAAAGGATTTGTGTCTGAATCACAGCAATACCTGGGCAGTCCCTGTAGTCTCTGGCTGACAAAACACCCCATGCTGAGTCCCTGTAGTCTCTGGCTGACAAAACACCCCATGCTGAGTCCCACCAGTCAAGAGCATTCACTTAACAATGTAAACGAGACGAGTTAAATCTGCTTCAGCAACAATGACATGTTCTGGTGGGTAGTTCATGAATAGAACATCAATCTATCTAACGGTCGTGTTTCTGCTTCTTCAAGTTGGTTCATGACCGTTAATACATTCATGGAGACAGCATAACATGCACCATGCCCCAGCTGGCATACATATTCAGAGAAAACGGATGCTGCAAAATACTGCTACAGGGTCTCTTTTTCATACGTGAAGAATAGGGTGCGCACACACTGATAATAGTGAGAGAAAAAGGAATGAGAGAGAGACAGGTGCACCTTCAGAAAGAGGGAGAGAGATAGAAAGAGTGAGGAGAGGAAATGAGAGAGGTTCACATTCAAAAAAAGAGAGAGAGAAAGGAGGAGAGAGAGAGAGAGAGAGAGAGTAGGAACGGAGGAGAGAGAGAGAGGGAAGGAACAGAGGAGAGAGAGAGGGAAGGAACAGAGGAGAGAGAGGGAAGGAACAGAGAGAAGGTAGGAAAGGAGGAGAGAGAGAGGAAAGGAGGCGAGAGAGAGAGGGAAGGAGGAGAGAGAGGGGGAAGGAACAGAGGAGAGAGAAGGTAGGAAAGGAGAGAGAGAGAGGGTAGGAAAGGAGGAGAGAGAAGGTAGGAGAGGAGAGAGAGAGGGTAGGAAAGGAGGAGAGAGACAGGGAAGGAACAGAGGAGAGAGAGAGTAGGAAAGGAGGAGAGAGAGGGAAGGAACAGAGGCGAGAGAGAGGGGGAGAGGGAGGAAAGGAGGAAAGAGAGAGAGGAAAGGAGGAGAGTGAGAGGAAAGGAGGAGAGAGAGAGGGTAGGAAAGGAGGAGAGAGAGAGAGGGTAGGAAAGGATGAGAGAGAGGGTAGGAAAGGAGGAGAGAGAGAGGGTAGGATAGGAGGAGAGAGAGAGGGTAGGAAAGGAGGAGAGAGAGAGGGTAGGAAAGGAGGAGAGAGAGAGGGTAGGAAAGGAGGAGAGACAGAGAGCGTAGGAAAGGGAGAGAGAGTAGGAAAGGGGGAGAGAGAGAGGGTAGGAAAGGAGGAGAGAGGGTAGGAAAGGAGGAGAGAGAGAGAGATGGTAGGAACAGAGGAGAGACAGAGATGAAAGGAGGAGAGTGAGAGCGGGTAGGAAAGGAGGAGAGTGAGAGGAAAGGAGGAGAGTGAGAGAGGAAAGGAGGAGAGGGAGAGAGGAAAGGAGGAGAGGGAGGAAAGGAGGAGAGTGAGAGGAAAGGAGGAGAGTGAGAGAGGAAAGGAGGAGAGGGAGAGAGGAAAGGAGGAGAGGGAGGAAAGGAGGAGAGTGAGAGGAAAGGAGGAGAGAGAAAGAGGGTAGGAAAGGAGGAGAGAGAGAGGGAGAAGAAAGGAGGAGAGAGAGAGAGAGAGAGAGAGAGGGGAGGAAAGGAGTAGAGAGAGAGAGGGAGGAAAGGAGGAGAGAGAGGAAAGGAGGAGAGAGAGAGGGGTGGAAAAGAGGAGAATGAGAGAGAGGGAGGAACGGAGGAGAGAGAGAGAGGGGAGGAACAGAGGAAAGAGAGAGAGAGGAGAGGAACGGAGGAAAGAGAGAGGGGAGGAGGAAAGAGATAGAGATGGGAGAAACGGAGGAAAGGTAAGTGGAGCGGTATGAAATACATCAGTGGGGCGGCAGGGTAGCCTAGTGGTTAGAGACAGGTAGCCTAGTGTTAGAGCAGGTAGTCTAGTGGTTAGAGCAGGTAGCCTAGTGGTTAGAGCAGGTAGTCTAGTGGTTAGAGACAGGTAGCCTAGTGGTTAGAGACAGGTAGCCTAGTGGTTAGTGCAGGTAGCCTAGTGGTTAGAGACAGGTAGCCTAGTGGTTAGAGACAGGTAGCCTAGCAGTTAGAGCAGGTAGCCTAGTGGTTAGAGCAGGTAGCCTAGTGGTTAGAGCAGGTAGCCTAGTGGTTAGAGCAGGTAGCCTAGTGGTTAGAGCAGGTAGCCTAGTGGTTAGAGCAAGTAGTCTAGTGGTTAGAGCAGGTAGCCTAGTGGTTAGAGCAGGTAGCCTAGTGGTTAGAGCAGGTAGCCTAGTGGTTAGAGTCAGGTAGCCTAGTGGTTAGAGCAGGTAGTCTAGTGGTTAGAGACAGGTAGCCTAGCGGTTAGAGCAGGTAGCCTATCGGTTAGAGCAGGTAGCCTGGCGGTTAGAGCAGGTAGCCTAGCGGTTAGAGCAGGTAGCCTAGCGGTTAGAGCAGGTAATCTAGTGGTTAGAGCAGGTAGCCTAGTGGTTAGAGCAGGTAGCCTAGTGGTTAGAGCAGGTAGCCTAGTGGTTAGAGCAGATAGCCTATTGGTTAGAGCAGGTAGCCTAGCGGTTCGAGCAGGTAGCCTAGCGGTTAGAGACAGGTAGCCTAGCGGTTAGAGACAGGTAGCCTAGTGGTTAGAGACAGGTAGCCTAGTGGTTAGAGCAGGTAGCCTAGTGGTTGGAGCAGGTAGCCTAGTGGTTGGAGCAGGTAGTCTAGTGGTTAGAGCAGGTAGCCTAGTGGTTAGAGCAGGTAGCCTAGTGGTTAGAGCAGATAGTCTAGTGGTTAGAGCAGGTAGCCTAGTGGTTGGAGCAGGTAGTCTAGTGGTTAGAGCAGGTAGCCTAGTGGTTAGAGCAGGTAGCCTAGTGGTTAGAGACAGGTAGTCTAGCGGTTAGAGCAGCTAGTCTAGTGGTTAGAGCAGGTAGCCTAGCGGTTAGAGCAGGTAGCCTAGTGGTTAGAGACAGGTGGCCTAGTGGTTAGTGCAGGTAGCCTAGTGTTTAGTGCGTTGGACTAGTAACCGAAAGGTTGCAAGATCAAATCCCTGAGCTGACAAGGTAAAAATCTGTTGTTCTGCCACTGAACAAGGCAGTTAACCCACTGTTCCCCGGTAGGCCGTCATTGAAAATAAGAATTTGTTCTTAACTGACTTGCCAAGTTTAATAAATAAAAATAAAGACAGATGGTTTCCATGTGTTTGATGCCATTCCATTTACTCCGTTCCAGACATTATTATGAGCCGTCCTCCCCTCGCCAGCCTCCATTGACTGCTACACACATTTTCCATAGAAGAGAGATGTTCTACTGTGAGTTCTCGCTCTGCCAGGTTTGATGTCATGTTGTGTAAATTAGAGAGTAGTATTGCGTTGGCTAACAGTCTTACTCAGACAATACGATGGCAAGAACATGGCTTGCCTCCACAACGGGAAATTGGTAATAGAAGTCCACAAGATAATTACAGTAGGGTGATGTATTACAGTAGGGTGATGTATTACAGTAGGGTGGTGTATTACAGTAGGGTGATGTATTACAGTAGGGTGATTTATTACAGTAGGGTGATTTATTACAGTAGGGTGGTGTATTACAGTAGGGTGGTGTATTACAGTAGGGTGATGTATTACAGTAGGGTGGTGTATTACAGTAGGATGGTGTATTACAGTAGGATTATGTTTTACAGTAGGGTGGTGTATTAAAGTAGGGTGGTGTATTACAGTAGGGTGATGTTTTACAGTAGGGTGATGTATTACAGTAGGGTGGTGTATTACAGTAGGGTGATGTATTATAGTAGGGTTATGTTTTACAGTAGGGTGATGTATTACAGTAAGGTGATGTTTTACAGTAGGGTGGTGTATTACAGTAGGGTGATGTATTACAGTAGGGTAATGTTTTACAGTAGGGTGGTGTATTTCAGCAGAGTGATGTATTATAGTAGGGTTATGTTTTACAGTAGGGTGGTGTATTACAGTAGGGTGATGTATTACAGTAGGGTAATGTTTTACAGTAGGGTGATGTATTACAGTAGGCTGATGTATTACAGTAAGGTGATGTTTTACAGTAGAGTGGTGTATTAGAGTAGGTTGATGTATTATAGTAGGGTTATGTTTTACAGTAGGGTGATGTATTACAGTAGGGTGATATTTTAATGTAGGGTACTGTGTTCTTGGCAATAAAGTGTGGTAGACAGAGCACACAAGAACACAAACATAATGTACACAATAGTGGTATGATGGAAATTACAGTGTTGAATGTACGTGTTAGTGCTATGTGTGTGTGTGTGTGTGTGTGTGTGTGTGTGTGTGTGTGTGTGTGTGTGTGTGTGTGTGTGTGTGTGTGTGTGTGTGATAGCTGCAGTCGAATGTGTTAGTGCAGTGATTATGTTAAGAAAAGTTGTGAGGAAAGCCCAAAGGAAGGCCCAAAGGAAGGCCCAAAGGAAGGCCCAAAGGAAGGCCCAAAGGAAGGCCCAAAGGAAGGCCCACAAGTTCCGAGGAAGGCCCAAAGGAAGGCCCAAAGGAAGGCCCAAAGGAAGGCCCAAAGGAAGGCCCAAAGGAAGGCCCACAAGTTCCGAGGAAGGCCCAAAGGAAGGCCCAAAGGAAGGCCCACAAGTTCCGAGGAAGGCCCAAAGGAAGGCCCAAAGGAAGGCCCAAAGGAAGGCCCAAAAGTTCCGAGGAAGGCCCAAAGGAAGGCCAAAAGTTCTGAGGAAGGCCCAAAGGAAGGCCCAAAGGAAGGCCCAAAGGAAGGCCCAAAAGTTCCGAGGAAGGCCCAAAGGAAGGCCAAAAGTTCTGAGGAAGGCCCAAAGGAAGGCCCAAAGGAAGGCCCAAAAGTTCAGAGGAAGGCCCAAAGGAAGGCCCAAAGGAAGGCCCAAAGGAAGGCCCAAAGGAAGGCCCAAAAGTTCTGAGGAAGGCCCAAAGGAAGGCCCAAAGGAAGGCCCAAAAGTTCTGAGGAAGGCCCAAAAGAAGGCCCAAAAAATTGTCAGACACTCCAGTCACCAAGTCATAGACTGTTTTCTCTGCTACCGCACGGCAAGCATTACCAGAGCTCCAAGTCTAAAAAAGGCTCCTTAACAGCTTCTACCCCCAAGCCAAAAGACTGCTGAACAATTATTTCCATTGAACCCCCCTCTGTTTTTTTACAGTGCTGCTTCTCCCTGTTTATTATCTATTCTTGTCACTTCACCCCTACCTAAATTACTTCGACTAACCCGTACCCCCACACATTGACTCGGTACCAGTACCCCCCTGTATATAGCCTCATTATTGTTATTTTATTTTTCACTTTAATTTATTTATTAAATGTTTTCTTAACTCTATTTTCTTAAGGGCTTGTAAGTAAGCATTTCACGGTATGTCCTACACCTGTTGTATTTGGGCGCATGTGACAAATACCATTTGATTTGATAATGTCCCTGACTGTCCATTAAAGGAATAGCTTCCAGAGTCAGATGAACGTGTGGTTGTCATGTTTAAATGTCTCTGAGTTCAGTATGAAGGAAGTTAGGGATGGAAACAGCGAATTATTTGGAAACGGTCGTCTTTCTGATTGGTAGACATTAGCGTTAGCGTTAGCATTAGCGTTAGCCTACCTGTTGTATTAAAAGGACATCTTTGTCGCATTATTCACACACTCTCAGAATTCGTTGCTTCAACGTCAGTGGCCTACCCTTCTCTCTTAGTTGGGGCGTGTGCAATCTAGCGCACCCTAGTATGTCTGGTCTCAATGAAATAGATTTGGCTGCCTACATGGGCGGAGAATCACGTAGCAGTTATCTTTCCATAGAAATTAACTTAATATGACTAGACTGTAGTTTACTACAGTGTCTGTAAATAACTATTGATAATGGAAAGAAGTGGACGGCGCTCAGCCAAGGTGAGTCGAGGTGCAATTAAAAAAACTTAAATCATCATTGAATCACATGTAGGTTAGGCTACTATGGTGAGCGAGCGTTGCACCTTTTCATTTTCAATAACTATTGATTACCCATTTATATGTCTCCACCTTCAAATCGTCCTCCTAAAAGGTAGGTTATATGTCCTATATGCAAAACGTCCTCCTAAAAGGTAGGCTATATATCCTATATGCTAATCGTCCTCCTAAAAAGTAGGACATATCCTATACAGTGGCTTGCGAAAGTATTCACCCCCTTGGCATTTTTCCTATTTTGTTGCCTTACAACCTGGAATTAAAATTGATTTTGGTGGGAGGGGGGGGGGGGGTTGTATCATTTGATTTACACAACACGCTTACCACAAAATATTTTTTATTGTAAAACAAACAAGAAATAAGACAAAAAAACTGAAAACTTCAGTGTGCATAATTATTCACCCCATCCAAAGTCAATACATTGTAGAGCCACCTTTTGCAGCAATTACAGCTGCAAGTTTCTTGGGGTATGTCTCTATAAGCTTGGCACATCTAGCCACTGGGATTTTTGCCCATTCTTCAAGGTAAAACTGCTCCAGCTCCTTCAAGTTGGATGGGTTCCGCTGGTGTACAGCAATCTTTAAGTCATACCACAGATTCTCAATTGGATTGAGGTCTGGGCTTTGACTAGGCCATTCCAAGACATTTAAATGTTTCCCCTTAAATCACTCGAGAATTGTTTTAGCAGTATGCTTAGGGTCCTTGTCCTGCTGGAAGGTGAACCTACGTCCCAGTCTCAAATCTCTTGAAGACTGAAACAGATTTCCATCAAGAATTTCCCTTTATTTAGCGCTATCCATCATTCCTTAAATTCTGACCAGTTTCCCGGTACCTGCAGATGAAAAACATCCCCACAGCATGATGCTGCCACCAACATGCTTCACTGTGGGGATGGTGTTCTCGGGGTGATGAGAGGTGTTGGGTTTCCGCCACACATAGTGTTTTCCTTGATGGCCAAAAAGCTCAATTTTAGTCCAAAAAGGTAGGATATATCCAATATGCTAATCATGCTCCTAAAAGTTTGGATATATCCTATATGCTAATCGTCCTCCTAAATGGTAGGATATATCCTATATGCTAATCGTCCTCATAAAAGGTAGAATATATCCTATATGTTAATCGTCCTCCTAAAAGGTAGGATATATATCTTATATGCAAAACGTAGCTCAAGGGAAATTGCAAGTGTAGCTCGCTGTCATTATTCCTGCTGCATCCAGATCAGTTGCCAGAGGTGCGAGATCAGGTGCGAGTGTGATCTCAATTAACTAGAGTAGGCTATAGACTATGCATGGACATAGAAGCACAGTACAGTCATCTTCCCAAGGAAATGTACTTCCTAAATATGATGAGGCTGTAGTTTATTGCATTGGCTAGAAATAAATATTGATCACCCATATTAGTCTCCGTCTGAAAATCTTCCCACTCCTAAAAGGCAGGCTATTAAAATAGCTCAAGAGAAAGTGCAAGTCTCTCCAACTCTTTTCTCTCCAAACTACATCTATCATATTGACTGATATAGCCCAGTAATACAGGCAGCTTAATATAATGGGCCCTTAAATTTCTCTGCTAATTTTACCTATTTCTTAGGTTATTTTTTGCAGATTTTGATATTGCCTATAATTGGCGCATAAATAGCTAGGACCATGGATGGCAAGTGAGCTGCATCGCTTATGCCTAAAATAACATTGCTGGACAAGGGTTTGGTTTGGGACCAGTTCTTGCTGTAGCGAGTGGGAGTCGAGTCGGACAGAAAGCCAGTAGGGTGTGGGCGGGATGAAGAAATCAGTCCAGAAAAATCCAGAACTTTTCCTTTAAGGCCATTTCAGCATCTGTCTTCATTTCAACAGACGAGCATTAGGTCTTAGCTTCCACAATGTGGCTTTGACCGCATCCCAAAAGGCACCATATTCCCTATATAGTGTACTACTTTTGACCAGAGCCCTATGGGAATAGGGAATAGGGTGTAATTTGTTAAATGCTCATCACATACCAAAGGGCTGTACTGGGGCCAGTATCACACATCATAAAGCCTAGATATTAATTAACATGAAGTCAGCCATCAGTTTTAGTGGGTGATGCCTTTTTAATTGACAACTTGCTACGACTGATGAATTCAGAAGGTACACGACAGTAGAGGAAGGCGAAGAAGACAAATGAAAGTCAATTAGTTTGAAGGGAAGGGAGAGGAGAGGAGAGCAGAGTTGAGGAGAGGAGAGGAGAGGAAAGGAGAGGAGAGGGCAGGGGAGGGGAGGGGAGGGCGAGGAGCTGTTATAACCATTTCACAATATTGAGCAGACCCAAACTGCACGGTTCCAGCAACTCAGATCAGTACAGTACAACTTGGCTTGGCTCAGTTCAGCTTTCAAACTGATCCCCAAGCTGTAGGGAGATACCTGCCTGTTTGAGATAAGGGTGGAGCAGCACCCATGACGGTCAGTATGGTCCTGTAGCTGAATGGTCACTTAAGAAATGCATCCTGTTCCCTATATAGTACACTACTTTTGACCAGACCCTTATGGCAGTAGAGCACCTGAAAAGGGAATAGGGTGCCATTTGGGACAAAAAAGGCCCTCTGTTAACATGTAAAACAAGCAACGTTGGATCATTATTTAATTTCTTCCAGGATCGAAAGGGGGACAGATTACCAGGAGTGTTTTGGGTTGAAGGAGAGGTGGGACAAAATGGAAGGGATCCTTCCCTGAAGCATTGAAGGAGATTCACCGTGGGACCTGGTCCTATGACAGAGAGGCTGGACACAGGTAACCCTAACAATAACCCAGTCACAGCTACCAGACCCTAACAATAACCCAGTCACAGCTACCAGACCCTAACAATAACCCAGTCATAGCTACCAGACCCTAACAGTAACCCAGTCACAGCTACCAGACACTAACAGTAACCCAGTCACAGTTACAAGACCCTAACAATAACCCAGTCACAGCTACCAGACACTAACAGTAACCCAGTCACAGTTACAAGACCCTAACAATAACCCAGTCACAGCTACCAGACCCTAACAGTAACCCAGTCACAGCTACCAGACCCTAACAATAACCCAGTCACAGTTACAAGACCATAACAATAACCCAGTCACAGCTATCAGACCCTAACAGTAACCCAGCTACCAGACCCTAACAATAACCCAGTCACAGTTACCAGAACCTAACAATAACCCAGTCACAGCTACCAGACACTAACAGTAACCCAGTCACAGCTACCAGACCCTAACAGTAACCCAGTCACAGCTACCAGACCTTAACAATAACCCAGCTACCAGACCCTAACAATAACCCAGTCACCGCTACCAGACCCTAACAATAACCCAGTCACAGCTACCAGACCCTAACAGTAACCCAGTCACAGCTACCAGACCCTAACAGTAACCCAGCTACCAGACCCTAACAATAACCCAGTCACAGCTACCAGACACTAACAGTAACCCAGTCACAGCTACCAGACCCTAACAGTAACCCAGTCACAGCTACCAGACCTTAACAATAACCCAGTCACAGCTACCAGACCTTAACAATAACCCAGTCACAGCTACCAGACCCTAACAGTAACCCAGTCACAGCTACCAGACCCTAACAGTAACCCAGTCACAGCTACCAGACCCTAACAGTAACCCAGCTACCAGACCCTAACAATAACCCAGTCACCGCTACCAGACCCTAACAATAACCCAGTCACAGCTACCAGACCCTAACAGTAACCCAGTCACAGCTACCAGACCCTAACAATAACCCAGTCACAGCTACCAGACCCTAACAGTAACCCAGTCACAGCTACCAGACCCTAACAGTAACCCAGTCACAGCTACCAGAACCTAACAGTAACCCAGTCACAGCTACCAGACCCTAACAATAACCCAGCTACCAGACCCTAACAATAACCCAGTCACAGCCACCAGACTCTAACAGTAACCCAGTCACAGCTACCAGACCCTAACAGTAACCCAGTCACAGCTACCAGACCCTAACAGTAACCCAGTCACAGCTACCAGACCCTAACAGTAACCCAGTCACAGCTACCAGACCCTAACAGTAACCCAGTCACAGCTACCAGAACCTAACAGTAACCCAGTCACAGCTACCAGACCCTAACAATAACCCAGCTACCAGACCCTAACAGTAACCCAGTCACAGCTACCAGACCCTAACAATAACCCAGCTACCAGACCCTAACAATAACCCAGCTACCAGACCCTAACAATAACCCAGCTACCAGACCCTAACAATAACCCAGTCACAGCTACCAGACCCTAACAATAACCCAGCTACCAGACCCTAACAGTAACCCAGTCACAGCTACCAGACCCTAACAATAACCCAGCTACCAGACCCTAACAGTAACCCAGTCACAGCTACCAGACCCTAACAATAACCCAGTCACAGCTACCAGACCCTAACAATAACCCAGCTACCAGACCCTAACAATAACCCAGCTACCAGACCCTAACAATAACCCAGTCACAGCTACCAGACCCTAACAATAACCCAGCTACCAGACCCTAACAGTAACCCAGTCACAGCTACCAGACCCTAACAATAACCCAGCTACCAGACCCTAACAGTAACCCAGTCACAGCTACCAGACCCTAACAATAACCCAGCTACCAGACCCTAACAATAACCCAGCTACCAGACCCTAACAGTAACCCAGTCACAGCTACCAGAACCTAACAGTAACCCAGTCACAGCTACCAGACCCTAACAATAACCCAGCTACCAGACCCTAACAATAACCCAGTCACAGCTACTAGACCCTAACAATAACCCAGCTACCAGACCCTGACAATAACCCAACAACCAGACCCTAACAGTAACCCAGCTACCAGACCCTAACAGTAACCCAGCTACTAGACCCTAACAGTAACCCAGCTACCAGACCCTAACAATAACCCAGTTACAGCTACCAGACCTTAACAATAACCCAGTCACAGCTACCAGACCCTAACAATAACCCAGTCACAGCTACCAGATCCTAGCAATAACCCAGCTACCAGACCCTAACAGTAACCCAGTCACAGCTACCAGACCCTAACAATAACCCAGTCACAGCTACCAGACCCTAACAATAACCCAGTCACAGCACCCAGACCCTAACAATAACCCAGTCACAGCTACTAGACCCTAACAGTAACCCAGTCACAGCTACCAGACCCTAACAATAACCCAGTCACAGTTACAAGACCCTAACAGTAACCCAGTCACAGCTACCAGACCCTAACAATAACCCAGTCACAGCTAGCAGACCCTAACAATAACCCAGTCACAGCTACCAGACCCTAACAATAACCCAGTCACAGTTACAAGACCCTAACAGTAACCCAGTCACAGCTACGAGACCCTGACAATAACCCAACTACCAGACCCTAACAGTAACCCAGTCACAGCTACCAGACCCTAACAGTAACCCAGCTACTAGACCCTAACAGTAACACAGTCACAGCTACCAGACCCTAACAGTAACCCAGCTACCAGACCCTAACAATAACCCAGTCACAGCTACCAGACCCTAACAGTAACCCAGTCACAGCTACCAGACCCTAACAATAACCCAGCTACCAGACCCTAACAATAACCCAGTCACAGTTACCAGACCCTAACAGTAACCCAGCTACCAGACCCTAACAATAACCCAGTCACAGCTACCAGAACCTAACAATAACCCAGTCACAGCTACCAGACCCTAACAATAACCCAGTCACAGCTACCAGACCCTAACATTACCCAGTCACAGCTACCAGACCCTAACAATAACCCAGTCACAGCTACCAGATCCTAACAATAACCCAGTCACAGCTACCAGATCCTAACAGTAACCCAGTCATAGCTACCAGACCTTAACAGTAACCCAGTCACAGCTACCAGACCCTAACAATAACCCAGCTACCAGACCCTAACAGTAACACAGTCACAGCTACCAGACCCTAACAGTAACCCAGTCACAGCTACCAGACCCTAACAATAACCCAGTCACAGCTACCAGACCCTAACAGTAACCCAGTCACAGCTACCAGACCCTAACAATAACCCAGTCACAGCTACCAGACCCTAACAATAACCCAGTCACAGCTACCAGACCCTAACAATAACCCAGTCACAGCTACCAGACCCTAACAATAACCCAGCTCCAGACCCTAACAATAACCCAGTCACAGCTACCAGATCCTAACAGTAACCCAGCTACCAGACCCTAACAATAACCCAGTCACAGCTACCAGATCCTAACAGTAACCCAGTCACAGCTACCAGACCCTAACAGTAACCCAGTCACAGCTACCAGACCCTAACAATAACCCAGTCACAGCTACCAGACCCTAACAGTGACTGAGGTCCACAACAAAATCAAGGAAACGTATAGTATCATACAGTATCATACACTATTATACAGTATCATACAGTATTATACAGTATCATACAGTATTTTACAGTATCATACAGTATTATACAGTATCGTTCAGTATTATACAGTATCATACAGTATTATACAGTATCATGCAGTATCATTCAGTATCATACAATATTATACAGTATCGTTCAGTATTATACAGTATTATACAGTATCATACAGTATTATACAGTATCATACAATATTATACAGTATCGTTCAGTATTATACAGTATTATACAGAATCATACAGTATTATACAGTATCATACAGTATTATACAGTATCATACAGTATTATACAGTATCGTTCAGTATCATACAGTATTATACATTATCATACAGTATTATACAGTATCGTTCAGTATTATACAGTATTATACAGTATTATACAGTATCGTTCAGTATTATACAGTATTATACAGTATTATATAGTATCGTTCAGTATTATACAGTATTATACAGTATCGTTCAGTATTATACAGTATTATATAGTATCGTTCAGTATTATACAGTATTATACAGTATTATATAGTATCGTTCAGTATTATACAGTATTATACAGTATTATATAGTATCGTTCAGTATTATACAGTATTATACAGTATTATATAGTATCGTTCAGTATTATACAGTATTATACAGTATTATTCAGTATCGTTCAGTATTATACAGTATTATACAGTATTATATAGTATCGTTCAGTATTATACAGTATTATACAGTATTATATAGTATCGTTCAGTATTATACAGTATTATACAGTATTATTCAGTATCGTTCAGTATTATACAGTATTATACAGTATTATATAGTATCGTTCAGTATTATACAGTATTATACAGTATCATGAGTTCATGGAACTCCCTTCCGTCTTATATAGTTCAAATGAACAGCAAACGTGGTTTAAAAAAACAACACCTCACAGTACAGCGCCTCTCCCCCATGTGACCTACTTGTTGTGTGTATGTACTGACATGTATGTGGAACTGAAAAATGTACACACACACACACACACACACACACACACACACACACACACACACACATTTTAATGTTTTTTAAAGGTATATAAATTGTAAAGTATTTTTGGGGTCTGTAATGTCTTTTCATTATGTGTCGGAACCCAGTAAGACTCGCTGTAGCCATTGGCAAGCGAGAGGCGTCTGGCAAGAGAGAGGCGTTCCTGTCCGGAGGGACGTTTGAGCATCCTGATGCCGCTGTACAGTTCTTCAATCACCATCTTCTTATGCAGCTCTTAAATCTCCAAATATCCATATTTCCAAATGACACCCTATTCCCTACATAGTGAACTACTTGAACAGAACATTTTTGAACACAGCCCTGGTGAAAAGTAGTTCACTATGTAGGGAATAGGGTGTCATTTGGAAATATGGATATTTGGAGATTTAAGAGCTGCATAAGAAGATGGTGATTGAAGAACTGTACAGCGGCATCAGGATGCTCAAACGTCCCTCCGGACAGGAACGCCTCTCTCTTGCCAGACGCCTCTCGCTTGCCAATGGCTACAGCGAGTCTTACTGGGTTCCGACACATAATGAAAAGACATTACAGACCCCAAAAATACTTTACAATTTATATACCTTTAAAAAACATTAAAATGTGTGTGTGTGTGTGTGTGTGTGTACATTTTTCAGTTCCACATACATGTCAGTAAAAACACACAACAAGTAGGTCACATGGGGGAGAGGCGCTGTACTGTGAGGTGTTGTTTTTTTAAACCACGTTTGCTGTTCATTTGAACTATATAAGACGGAAGGGAGTTCCATGAACTCATGATACTGTATAATACTGTATAATACTGAACGATACTGTATAATACTGTATAATACTGAACGATACTGTATAATACTGAACGATACTGTATAATACTGAACGATACTGTATAATACTGTATGATACTGTATAATACTGAACGATACTGTATAATACTGAACGATACTGTATAATACTAAACGATACTGTATAATACTGTATGATAATGTATAATACTGTATAATACTGAATGATACTGTATAATACTGAACGATACTGTATACTACTGAACGATACTGTATAATACTGAACGATACTGTATAATACTGTATGATACTGTATAATACTGAACGATACTGTATAATACTGCATGATACTGTATAATACTGTATGATACTGTATAATACTGTATGATAATGTATAATACTGTATAATACTGAACGATCCTATATAATATTGTATGATACTGTATAATACTGTATAATACTGAACGATACTGTATAATATTGTATGATACTGAATGATACTGCATGATACTGTACAGTACTGCATGACACTGTATAATACTGTATAATACTGAATGATACTGTATAATACTGTATGATACTGTAGAGTACTGCATGACAATATAATACTGTATAATACTGCATGATACTGAATAATACTGTATGATACTGTATAATACTGTATGATACTGTATAATACTGTATGATACTGTATGATACTATACGTTTCCTTGATTTTGTTGTGGACCTCAGTCACTGATAGGGTCTGGTAGCTGTGACTGGGTTATTGTTAGGTTCTGGTAGCTGTGACTGGGTTATTGTTAGGGTCTGGTAGCTGTGACTGGGTTACTGTTAGGGTCTGGTAGCTGTGACTGGGTTATTATTAGGGTCTGGTAGCTGTGACTGGGTTATTGTTAGGGTCTGGTAGCTGTGACTGGGTTACTGTTAGGGTCTGGTAGCTGTGACTGGGTTATTATTAGGGTCTGGTAGCTGTGACTGGGTTATTGTTAGGGTCTGGTAGCTGTGACTGGGTTATTGTTAGGGTCTGGTAGCTGTGACTGGGTTACTGTTAGGGTCTGGTAGCTGTGACTGGGTTATTGTTAGGGTCTGGTAGCTGTGACTGGGTTATTGTTAGGGTCTGGTAGCTGTGACTGGGTTACTGTTAGGGTCTGGTAGCTGTGACTGGGTTATTGTTAGGGTATGGTAGCTGTGACTGGGTTATTGTTAGGGTCTGGTAGCTGTGACTGGGTTATTGTTAGGGTCTGGTAGCTGTGACTTATGTTGTAGGTCCTCCTCAGGTGTTATGTTGTAGTTCCTCATCTCCTCAGGTGTTATGTTGTAGTTCCTCATCTCCTCAGGTGTTATGTTGTAGTTCCTCATCTCCTTAGGTGTTATGTTGTAGTTTCTCATCTCCTCAGGTGTTATGTTGTTGTAGTTCCTCATCTCCTCAGGTGTTATGTTGTTGTAGTTCCTCATCTCCTCAGGTGTTATGTTGTTGTAGTTCCTCATCTCCTCAGGTGTTATGTTGTTGTAGTTCCTCATCTCCTCAGGTGTTATGTTGTTGTAGTTCCTCATCTCCTCAGGTGTTATGTTGTTGTAGTTCCTCATCTCCTCAGGTGTTATGTTGTTGTAGTTCCTCATCTCCTCAGGTGTTATGTTGTTGTAGTTTCTCATCTCCTCAGGTGTTATGTTGTTGTAGTTCCTCATCTCCTCAGGTGTTATGTTGTAGTTCCTCATCTCCTCAGGTGTTATGTTGTAGTTCCTCATCTCCTCAGGTGTTATGTTGTAGTTCCTCATCTCCTCAGGTGTTATGTTGTTGTAGTTCCTCATCTCCTCAGGTGTTATGTTGTTGTAGTTTCTCATCTCCTCAGGTGTTATGTTGTTGTAGTTCCTCATCTCCTCAGGTGTTATGTTGTAGTTCCTCATCTCCTCAGGTGTTATGTTGTAGTTCCTCATCTCCTCAGGTGTTATGTTGTAGTTCCTCATCTCCTCAGGTGTTATGTTGTTGTAGTTCCTCATCTCCTCAGGTGTTATGTTGTTGTAGTTCCTCATCTCCTCAGGTGTTATGTTGTTGTAGTTCCTCATCTCCTCAGGTGTTATGTTGTTGTAGTTCCTCATCTCCTCAGGTGTTATGTTGTTGTAGTTTCTCATCTCCTCAGGTGTTATGTTGTAGTTCCTCATCTCCTCAGGTGTTATGTTGTAGTTCCTCATCTCCTCAGGTGTTATGTTGTAGTTCCTCATCTCCTCAGGTGTTATGTTGTAGTTCCTCATCTCCTCAGGTGTTATGTTGTTGTAGTTCCTCATCTCCTCAGGTGTTATGTTGTTGTAGTTTCTCATCTCCTCAGGTGTTATGTTGTTGTAGTTCCTCATCTCCTCAGGTGTTATGTTGTTGTAGTTTCTCATCTCCTCAGGTGTTATGTTGTTGTAGTTCCTCATCTCCTCAGGTGTTATGTTGTAGTTCCTCATCTCCTCAGGTGTTATGTTGTTGTAGGTCCTCATCTCCTCAGGTGTTATGTTGTCGTTCCTCAGCTATATTCTATTCACACTGATGTCATTAATATTCCTCCCTTCAGTCACCAATTCCCATTTCAAATGCAATCTTTGTTAATTAGGAATCGGGCTGCTGTTCATCCTCAGAACGTGCTTCTCTTGTGTTCCCTCTAAATGGTGTGGCTCCATAGGGACTCCCTCCGCAAGGACATTATTTTCAATAAACAAGAATTAAAAGGACCCAGCACCTTGGCAATGCATTGTACTACGGGGCTAATTCAAGTTCACAGTACACACAACAAACACATTGTTTGCATCCTAAATGTCACCCTATTCCCTACACAGTGCACTACATTTGACCAGAGCCCCTATAAAGTAGTGCTTTATAAAGGGAATAGGGTGAAATTTGGGACGTAGCACAGACCTCATTCGTGTTGTTACTATTGAGTACAGAACAATAAACAATAGCTCATGTTTGTCATAAGAGGTTTATAAAAACCCTGAAGAGAAGAGGTGAAGCATTTAAAGTGAGGTTAACCTTGGTCTACTTTTGAGCCCCTTACACTTACAGGGATTGTTACATTCCCTAGTTTCTATGTTGTGGGTTTGTGTATATTAAGTATGTTTGTATTTCAGGAAATGGCTTCCAGGATTCCCCCAAGCAGCTGATTGGTTGGTCCCATTGACGATTGGAGGTCTGATCCCGCCCTCTCGTTAGGGGATACAGCTGCCGGTAATTACAAACTCCTTCTGCAGCTGGATAAAAGCCAGTGTTCCTCTGAGGAGAGAGAGCTTCTTGGATGTCCTGTGTTGCTTGTTGCTCAGAGACAGGTTTTGTTAAACCTCTCTTGGGTAGGGGGCAGTATTTTGATGTCCGGATGAAAAGCGTGCCCGTAGTAAACTGCCTGCTACTCAGGCCCAGAAGGTAGGATATGCATATTATTAGCAGATTTGGATAGAAAACACTCTGAAGTTTCTAAAACTGTTTTAATGATGTCTGAGTATAACAGAACTCATATGGCAGGCAAAAACCTGAGAAAGAATCCAACCAGGAAGTGTGGAAATCTGAGGTTTGTAGTTTTTCAAGTGATTCCCTATAATATACAGTGTCTGTGGGGTCATTTTGCACTTCCTAAGGCTCCCACTAGATGTCAACAGTCTTTAGAACATTGTTTCATGCTTCTACTGTGAATGGAGAGAGAATAAGAGCTCTTGGAATCAGATGACTGAGAAAATGACATGAGCTCAATCACGTGCACTCCCGTGAGAGTTAGGTGTGTTCCTTTTCATTTCTGAAGACAAAGGAATCGTCCGGTTGGAATATTATGGAAGATTTATGATAAACATCGTAAAGATTGATTCTATACATCGTTTGACATGTTTCTACGAACTGTAATATAACTTTTTTTTTGACTTTTCGTCTGAACTTACTGCACGATCACGGTGCATTTGGATTACTCGACTGAATGCGCAAACAAAAAGGAGGTATTTGGACATAAATATGGACTTTATCGAAACAAAACAAACATTTATTGTGGAACTGGGATGCCTGGGAGTGCATTCTGATGAAGATCAAAGGTTATTGAATATTTCTAATGCTATTTGTGACTTCTATTGACTCCAAAATGGCGGGTATCTATGGCTTGTGTTGATGTCTGAGCGCTGTACTCAGATTATTGCAAAGTTTGCTTTTGCCGTAAAGCTTTTTTGAAATCTGACAGCGGTTGCATTAAGGAGAAGTTTATCTACAATTCTGTGCATAACACTTGTATCTTTTATCAAAGTTTATGATGAGTATTTCTGTAAATTGATGTGCTCATTCACCGAGAAGTTTTGGAGGCTAAACATTTCTGAACATTACACGCCAATGTAAAATGTTTTTTTTTTTTTATAAATATGAACTTTATCGAGCAAAACATACATGTATTGTGTAACATGAAGTCCTATGAGTGGTTAAAAACCTCTCTGGGGTATGTGGGACGGTAGCGTTCCACTCGCCAACAGCCAGTGAAATAGCAGAGCGCCAAATTCAAAACAACAAATCTCATAACTCAAATTTCTCACACATACAAGTATTATACACCATTTTAAAGATAATCTTCTCGTTAATCCAACCAGTGTCCGATTTCAAAAAGGCTTTATGGCGAAAGCATAACATTATATTATGTTAGGACAGCACCTAGACAAGAGAAACCACACAGCCATTTTCCAAGCAAGGAGAGGTGTCACAAAAACCAGAAATGCAGCTGAAATTAATTACTAACCTTTGATCTTCATCAGATGGCACTCATAGGACTTCATGTTACACAATGCATGTATGTTTTGCTCAATAAAGTTAATATTTATATCCAAAAACCCCCATTTCTACCTTGGTGTGTAATGTTAAGAAATGTTTTGCCTCATACTTCCGGTGAATGAGCACATCAATTTACAGAAATACTCATCATAAACGTTGATTAAAATATACAACTTATGCATAGAATTAAAGATATACTTCTCCTTAATGCAACCGCTGTGTCAGATTTCAAAAAAGCTTTACGGCAAAAGCAAACTTTGCAATAATCTGAGTACAGCGCTCAGACACCGAAACAAGCCATACAGATACCCGCCATGTTGTGGAGTCAACAGAAGTCAGAAATGGCGTTATAAACATTCCCTTACCTTTGATCTTCATCGGAATGCACTCAGGAATCCCAGTTCCACAATAAATGTTCGATAAAGTTCATCTTTATGTCCAAATACCTCCATTTTGTTTGTGCGTTAGGTTCACTATTCCAAATGCAGAAGGCGCGCACTAAAGTCCAGACAAAGTCAAAAAAGTTATATTACGGTTTGTAGAAACATGTCAAACGATGTGTAGAATCAATGTTTAGGATGTTTTTATCATTAATCTTTAAAAATATTCCAACAGGACAATTCCTTTGTCTTCATAAAGGAAAGAGAACTGAGCTCGTGCTCATGGCTGCGCGTGTAACTAAAATAATGGCAGACACCTGACTCAATCAGCTCTTATTCTCTCCCCATTCACAGTAGAAGCCTGAAACAATGTTCTAAAGACTGACATCTAGTGGAAGCCTTAGGAAGTGCAATATGACCCCATAGACACTGTATATTGGATAGGCAATCACTTGAAAAACTACAACCTCAGATTTTCACACTTCCTGGTTGGATTTTTCTCAGGTTTTTGCCTGCCATATGAGTTCTGTGAAACTCACAGACATCATTCAAACAGTTTTAGAAACTTCAGTGTTTTCTATCCAAATCTACTAATTATATGAATATTCTAGCTTTTGAGCCTGAGTAGCAGGCAGTTTACTCTGGGCACGCTTTTCATCCGGACGTCAAAATACTGCCCCCTACCCAAGAGAGGTTAAGTATTTTGTAGCTGCTACTTCTGAACTATGTGTGTGCCACTAGGACTCAGTGTTTTTGACTATTGAAATTGTTTGTGTTATTCTGTTTCATTTGTTCCCAGGGGGGAAGGGGAAGGCACCTTGGGAGTACTTAGGCAAGAGGCCTGCGGGCTTACATATACCCGTAGTATGTACTATGTCTATGCACACTAGGTAAGACCTGGGCAGACCACCCCCCAATATTTTGGTTAGCGCGCCAGGTGGAGTTAAGGTAGACAGGTAAAGTAGGAGAGGGGACTCTTAACTTTTACTTTCTTTGCTTTGGTTCCTTCCAGCCCCTTTTCCCCACTTTTACCGTGTGAAGGAAATAAATTCCCTGTTAATGGTGAACTTCTCTGCCTCTGTTATCCTTAACGCACCTACAATCACATACCTCTTTCACTCCACTGGGAGTTGAGTGTAGCAGGGTGTTGCGTGAAAGGGCCTCCAAGAGGCGTAACAGGGATGTGTTGCGGTGTCGGAGATAACCAAACTGCCTTGTTACCGGAACACCATTTTGTTGTTTAAGCCACTTACCTCAGCGCATGAATAAAGATTGGTACACTGACCAACTAACAGAACACATGCTAGCAGATAACCATAGACTTCCAGTCATTGTGCTAACGCCAGTTAGCATTGACTGGCGAAACTACCTCTTAACGTCCTTCATACTGGACACAGAGACATTAAAAATGGTATCCATGAGTTCATTTGACTCTAGGGAATTACTGTAGATAATCCTGAAATATTCACACTTTAACAAGGCATTGTATTGGTCGGTGTACAAATCTTTAAGTGCTAAGGAAAGTGGCTTAACTACAATGAGTAGTGTTCTGATAACAAGGCAGTTGGTTATCTCCAACACAGCACATGTCCCTCAGGACATATAGAATAACTAACGGACATGAGCAGTGTGACGAACCAATCACAGCAGGTGAAGTAGACCAGGACTCTATCCTGGCCATGTGAACTGAAAATTCTGGGGCCCTGCAAAAATAAAGCTTTACCTGTCAGATCACATGCGCAATAAGAACGATGAGCACAGGAAGTAGAAAGAGACAACGTCATCTATTAGCACAGGAAGTAGAAAGAGACATGTCATAGTACAATGTTTACAGCTTGTCCCTGGTCCTCTACAATGTTTTTTTTTTTTTACATTTTGGTCTCCACAGAGCACCTCCTAACAAACCATTACACCCACTATGGTCTCCACAGAGCACCTCCTAACAAACCATTACACCCACTATGGTCTCCACAGAGCGCCTCCTAACAAACCATTACACCCACTATGGTCTACACAGAGCGCCTCCTAACAAACCATTACACCCACTATGGTCTCCACAGAGCGCCTCCTAACAAACAAATACACCCACTATGGTCTCCACAGAGCACCTCCTAACAAACCATTACACCCACTATGGTCTCCACAGAGCACCTCCTAACAAACCATTACACCCACTATGGTCTACACAGAGCGCCTCCTAACAAACCATTACACCCACTATGGTCTCCACAGAGCACCTCCTAACAAACCATTACACCCACTATGGTCTCCACAGAGCACCTCCTATGGACGGTAAGTTAATACTGCAGGGCTCAGAGGATATTAGTGTTGGTAATATTGGTGGTTAGAAGGATGTTGGAGAGGAGAGAACCCATTTATCTTCAGGTGTTTATTTTAATAGTGTGGGTCTCTTCTCTTTTGAAGGCTGCACCTCTTCCTCTCGTCCTCCAGCTTCTACTTTCCTCCTCCTCTGATCTTCCTCCTCCTCTGATTTTCCTCCTCCTCCTCATCCTCCTCTTGTTCCACCTCTTCGTCCTCCTCTTTCTCTCCTCCTCCTCCCTTCACCCCAGCATACCACATCGTAGCACCTGTTTGTACTGTCTGCGCACACACACACACAAACAAACAAACAAACAAACAAACACAACACACACACATCACAACACACTCACACACAAAACACACCCACCTCAGAGGTGCTGACTGGAGCCTTGTCTCTGTCCACTAAGCTTGTATACTTGAAAGTACAACATGTTGACTTTGAGAGCAGAGTGCATACATTAATAAGGTTCTGAGTCCCAAATGGAACCCTATTCCCTACATAGTGCACTACTTTAGAACAGAGAACCAATGGGCCCTGGTCTAATGTAATGCACTATAAAGGGAATAGGGTGCCATTTGGGAAACAGCACCAACAGAGATTGGAGTTCCTCTCCGCTCTAATCACTTACTGTAGCTGTAATTAAACAAGACAATTAATGTCCCATCGTCAGATTCCACATCCTGTAGTAAGCAGGGTTCAGTGAGATATGTACTGTAACAGAGTGTGTGTGTGTGTGTGTGTGTGTGTGTAGCAGTACGGTCAATGTCATGGCTCTTTATTTGTGGGAGTTTGGAATATGTATAAACCTAATTAAAGAATGAATATTCTATGTTTGTCTGAACTCAATGTGAAACATCTCAAGACCTCTTCAACAGCATCCTAGGACTGTAACATCTCAGGGACTGTTAAACAGCATCCTAGGACTAACACCTCAGGGACTATTAAACAGCATCCTAGGACTGTAACACCTCAGGGACTATTAAACAGCATCCTAGGACTGTAACAACTCAGGGACTGTTAAACAGCATCCTAGGACTGTAACATATCAGGGACTATTAAACAGCATCCTAGGACTGTAACATCTCAGGGACTATTAAACAGCATCCTAGGACTGTAACATCTCAGGGACTATTAAACAGCATCCTAGGACTGTAACACCTCAGGGACTATTAAACAGCATCCTAGGACTGTAACATCTCAGGGACTATTAAACAGCATCCTAGGACTGTAACACCTCAGGGACTATTAAACAGCATCCTAGGACTGTAACAACTCAGGGACTGTTAAACAGCATCCTAGGACTGTAACAACTCAGGGACTATTAAACAGCATCCTAGGATTGTAACAACTCAGGACGTCTTTAACAGAATCCTATGACTGTAAAAACTCAGGGACTATTAAACAGCATCCTAGGACTATAACACCTCAGGGACTGTTCACAAATAATGAATTTTTCACAGATGCTTTACACCAGATCTCTTGGTTTTAGGTATTGTGTTTATCCGCTGTCTAATGAGCTCTGTGTTGGACTGTTAGCGTGGAAGGTAGCCTAGCGGTTAGAAAGGCGAGCCAGTAACCTGCCAAAATCTGGTAGGAAGGTAGCCTAGCGGTTAAGAGTGTTGGGCCGGGCCTCCCGAGTGGCACAGTGGTCTGGGTCCCAGACCAGGCTCTGTCGCAGCCGGCCGCGACCGGGAGACCCATGGGGCGGCACACAATTGGCCCAGCGTCGTCCGGGTTAGGGGAGGGTTTGGCCGGCAGGGATGTCCTTGTCCCATCACTCACTAGCGACTCCTGTTAAAGGGATCTTAATCATAACACTGTGAGTTGGACTATCTGGACTAGCTGTGAGTTGGACTAGCTGTGAGTTGGACTAGCTGTGAGCTGGACTAGCTGAGAGTTGGACTAGCTGTGAGCTGGACTAGTTGGACTAGCTGTGAGCTGGACTAGCTGGACTCGCTGTGAGCTGGACTAGCTGTGAACTGGACTAGCTGGACTAGTTGTGAGTTGGACTAGTTGTGAGTTGAACTAGCTGTGAGCTGGACTAGCTGTGAGCTGGACTAGCTGGACTAGCTGAGAGTTGGACTAGCTGTGAGTTGGACTAGCTGTGAGCTGGACTAGTTGGACTAGCTGTGAGCTGGACTAGCTGTGAGCTGGACTAGCTGTGAGCTGGACTAGCTGGACTAGCTGTGAGCTGGACTAGCTGTGAGCTGGACTAGCTGTAAGCTGGACTAGCTGAGCTGGACTAGCTGAGCTGGACTAGCTGTGAGCTGGACTAGCTGTGAGCTGGACTAGCTGTGAGCTGGACTAGCTGTGAGCTGGATTAGCTGTGAGCTGGACTAGCTGGACTAGCTGTGAGCTGGACTAGCTGTGAGCTGGACTAGCTGTGAGCTGGACTAGTTGGACTAGCTGTGAGCTGGACTAGTTGGACTAGCTGTGAGCTCGACTAGCTGTGAGTTGGACTAGTTGGACTAGCTGTGAGCTCGACTAGCTGTGAACTGGACTAGCTGGACTAGCTGTGAGCTGGACTAGTTGTGTGTTGGACTAGCTGTGAGATGGACTAGTTGGACTAGCTGTGAGCTGGACTAGCTGTGTGTTGGACTAGCTGTGAGATGGACTAGTTGGACTAGCTGTGATATGGACTAGCTGTGAGCTGGACTGGCTGTGAGTTGGACTAGCTGGACTAGCTGTGTGTTGGACATGCTGGACTAGTTGTGAGCTGGACTAACTGGACTAGCTGTGAGCTGTGGCTAGCTAGCTGGACTAGCTGTGAGCTGGACTAGTTGTGAGCTGGACTAACTGGACTAGCTGTGAGCTGGACTAGCTGGACTAGTTGTGAGCTGGACTAGCTGTGAGCTGGACTAGCTGGACTAGCTGTGAGCTGGACTAACTGGACTAGCTGTGAGCTGGACTAGCTGTGAGCTGGACTAGCTGGACTAGCTGTGAGCTGGACTAGCTGTGAGCTGGACTAGCTGGACTAGCTCTGAGTTGGACTAGCTGGACTAGCTCTGAGTTGGACTAGCTTGATTAGCTGTGAGCTGGACTAGCTGGACTAGCTGTGAACTGGACCAGCTGAGCTGGACTAGTTGTGAGCTGGACTAGTTGTGAGCTGGACTAGTTGTGAGCTGGACTAGTTGTGAGCTGGACTAGCTGGACTAGCTGTGAGCTGGACTAGCTGTGAGCTGGACTAGCTGGACTAGCTCTGAGTTGGACTAGCTTGATTAGCTGTGAGCTGGACTAGCTGGACTAGCTGTGAACTGGACCAGCTGAGCTGGACTAGTTGTGAGCTGGACTAGTTGTGAGCTGGACTAGTTGTGAGCTGGACTAGTTGTGAGCTGGACTAGCTGTGAGCTGGACTAGCTGGACTAGCTGTGAGCTGGACTAGCTGTGAGTTGAGTCTGCATGACTGTAGCAGTGTGGGTCTGACAGTGTTTGAACAAGCAAGATTGTGCTGTTAAGGCAAAGTAGGAGGGTGTGTCAACCTGCACATGTCCTCTACTGTATGCTTATTGCTATTGTTCAATGTATGGTTATTTTGACCCTTGGTTATTGTTGTTACTGTTGTCCTGTTGACAATTTTGATTCTCATTATTTTCATATTGTAAATATCCAAAGTAAGCTTTGGCAATATGTACATTGTTACGTCATGCCAATAAAGCAAATTGAATTGAACTGAATTGAGAGAGAGACACAGAGAGAGAGAGACAAAGAGAGAGAGAGAGAGACGGAGAGAGAGAGAGAGAGAGAGAGAGAGAGAGAGAGAGAGAGAGAGAGAGACAAAAAGAGACAGACAAAGAGAGAGAGAGACAGAGAGAGAGAGATAGAGAGAGAGAGAATCTAGACAAAGAAAGAGAGACAGAGACAGAGAGAGACAAAAGAAAAAGAGAGAAGAGAGAGAGAGAGTTGAAGCAGAGAGAGAGAGAAAGTTGAAGCAGAGAGAGATAATCTATACAGTTCCAGGAAATTGAAAAGCAAAGCACCCAGACAAACATTTCCCTGATAATGGTCCTTGTGGGGTTTCAATGAAGTTCTTCCCCACAACAGTCTGACTGGCTGCTGTCCGATAGCCTGGTTACACAACCTTGAACACTGACCACCATTTTGTTTCAAAGCATTCAGACTGGTTTACCCAGGCAATCTCTCTGTCTCTCCAGCAGATCTGAAACTAATCTAATCACCATTCCCTCTCAGAGACCATCTCAGCCATCCCATAATAATCCATCTAGACCATCATCATCACGGTTAACAAACAATGTTAGGGCTCCAAATTCAATTTTCTCCAGTTAGCAATTGAATTGGTGATCAGTTACCATATCATAGAGATGAGGGATTGTCAGAGCAATGGGAGGGGGGGAGACTTCCACAGCACATTAATAAGCCACAGGTACAGCAAAGGCATTATGGGAAAGGGAATCACTGAATCTAGGCCCTCCTTTCTGTCATTGAAGAGTAGTGTGTGTGTGTGTGTGTGTGTGTGTGTGTGTGTGTGTGTGTGTGTGTGTGTGTGTGTGTGTGTGTGTGTGTGTGTGTGTGTGTGTGTGTGTGTGTGTGTGTGTGTGTGTGTGTGTGTGTAATGGCTAAATCGGTGCATGGAAACTGCAAACAGGGTCTAATTTGACAAGCTATGAGCATGATATACAGAGCTGTAAACAATCAGGGTTTAATTTGACAAGCTATGAGGATGATATATAGAGCTCTAAACCAACAGGGTCTAATTTGACAAGCTATGAGCATGATATACAGAGCTGTAAACAAACAGGGTTTAATTTGACAAGCTATGAGCATGATATAGAGCTCTAAACCAACAGGGTCTAATTTGACAAGCTATGAGCATGATATACAGAGCTGTAAACAAACAGGGTCTAATTTGACAAGCTATGAGCATGATATATAGAGCTGTAAACTAATTTGACAAGCTATGAGCATGATATATAGAGCTGTAAACTAATTTGACAAGCTATGCGCATGATATATAGAGCTGTAAACCAACAGTAATACAACTGTTGGGAACAAAGTTCAAGCAAATGTAGTATGAGTTCTCCCACATACTTATTACCATGTATTAGCACGTATTAGCACACATTAGCACGCATTAGCACGTATTAGCACTTAGCACCTGTATTTTTATTTTATTACCACTTATTACCACTTATCACGTATCACTTATCACTTACCACTTATCAGGTGATGGGAAAGGTAAACCCCACAACTTTGATTTAAAAAAACTTTATTAAGAGACAAAGCGGTTAGAAAACATTTAATCTCCAAAACTACTGAAAGGAATGAATTGCTGAGGGACTGTGTGATGTGTGATGTGATGTATGATGTGTGTGTACTGTATGTGTGTATGTATGAGCATGTGATTAGGTGTGATGTGTGAATACGAAGTGTGGGATTTAAAAGGTCTATTTGTGAAGAAAGAAAAAAAAAACGCTTTTCCTAGTAGGCAGTCGCCCTGAATAAGATGGTTAATGACTAAAATGTCACCTGTATTACAACTACTTGTAGTAGGTGGGGCTTGTGTTTGTGTGTAATGGGAATAGATGGGTAATATATTTACATGTTTAATCCCAGCCCCGCCCCCACAGGAAGCATTTTGCATCTTGATAGGCCTTCATTGTAAATAAGAATTTGTTCTTCATTGGCAGTTAAATAAAGGTTAAATAAATAGATGTGCATATGATAGAATAGAATATAGAATATAATAGAATTCCCTACATCTAGAAAACACCAATGTTTATTTTATTTATTTTATTTAACCTTTATTTAACTAGGCAAGTCTGTTAAGAATAAATTCTTATTTACAATTACGGCCTACCAAAAAGCAAAAGGCCTCCTGCAGGGACAGGGGCCTGGGATTAAAAATAAATACAATATAAATATAGGACAAAACACACATCACAACAAGAGAGACACCACACTACATAAAGATGGACCTAAGACAACAATATAGCAAGGCAGCAACACAGGACAACACAGCAGCGTAGAAACACAACATGACAACAACATGGTAGAAACACAACATGGTAGCAGCTCAAAACATGGTACAAACATTATTGGGCACAGACAACAGCACAATGGGCAAGAAGGTAGAGACAACAATACATCACACGAAGCAGCCACAACTGTCAGTAAGAGTGTCCATGACTGAGTCTTTGAATGAAGAGATTGAGATAAAACTGTCTAGTTTGAGTGTTTGTTGCAGCTCGTTCCAGTCGCTAGCTGCAGCGAACTGAAAAGAGGAGGGGCCCAGGGATGTGTGTGCTTTGGGGACCTTTAACAGAATGTGACTGGCAGAACAGGTGTCGTATGTGGAGGATGAGGGCTGCAGTTGATATCTCAGATAGGGGTGAGAGGCCTAAGAGGGTTTTATAAATAAGTATCAACCAGTGGGTCTTGCGACGGGTATCCAGAGATGACCCATTTTCAGAGGAGTATAGAGTACAGTGATGTATCCTATAAGGAGCGTTGGTGGCAAATCTGATGGCCAAATGGTAATCAGCTATCCGCTCGAGAGCACCATTACCTGCCGATCTATAAATTATGTCTCCGTAATCTAGCATGGGCAGGATGGTCATCTGAATCAGGGTTAGTTTGGCAGCTGGGGTGAAAGACGAGCGATTACGATAGAGGAAACCAAGTCTAGATTTAACTTTAGCCTGCAGCTTTGATATGTGCTGAGAGGACAGTGTACCGTCTAGCCATACTCCCAAGTACTTGTATGAGGTGACTACCCCAAGCTCTAAACCCTCAGAGGTAGTAATCACACCTGTGGGGAGAGGGGCATTCTTCTTACCAAACCACATGACCTTTGTTTTGGAGGTGTTCAGAACAAGGTTAAGGGTAGAGAAAGCTTGTTGGACACTAAGAAATCTTTGTTGTAGAGCATTTAACACAAAATCCAGGGAGGGGCCAGCTGAGTATAAGCCTATCATCTGCATATAAATGGATGAGAGAGTTTCCTACAGCCTGAGCTATGTTGTTGATATAAATTGAGAAGAGCGTGGGGCCTAGGATCGAGTCTTGGGGTACTCCCTTGGTGACAGGCAGTGGCTGAGACAACTACCTCTCTCACTCTTTGAGAGAGGTAGTTAGCAACCAGCCCAAAGACCCCTTAGAGACACCAATAGCCGGCCCACAAGAATGGAATGGTCAACCGTATCAAAAGCTTTCGCCAAGTCAATAAAAATAGCAGCACAGTATTGCTTAGAATCAAGGACAATGGTGACATCATTGAGGACCTTTAAGGTTGCAGTGACACATCCATAACCTGAGCGGAAACCAGATTGCAGACCAGAGAGAATACTATAGACATCAAGAAAGCCAGTCAGTTGATTATTAACGTGCAGGCTATTAAAAACAGTGATCATTAAGGTCATTACAGAAAACACAAGACTGATACCTATCAAGATTATTTGTGAGGATAACATTGAGGAGAGTAGCCTCTGCTGGGTGTTTGGAGTCATACCTTGTGGGATTGGTAATAATCTGAGGAAGATTTAGGGAGTCCCATTGCTTTAGGACTTGTTCAGGTGGTTTAAGCATGTCCCAGTTTAGGTCAACAAGCAGGACAAATTCAGACTTGGTGTAAGGGGCCAGGAGAGAGCTTAAGGCAGGTGGGGTACAGGCCGGTGCTGATAGAGGACGATAGCACCCAGCAACAGTCAACAAAGAGCTATTTGAAAGTTTAATGCTTAAAACCAGCAAATCAAATTGTTTGGGGACAGACTTGGTGGAGACAACCGCACACTGAATGTGATCCATGGTGAAGATTGCCACTCCCCCATCTTTGGAAGATATGTGTTGCCGAATAAGGTTATAACCAGAAAGGTTAACATCAGTATTCAAAACACTCTTCCTTAAAACTTCTTCAGGATTGGTGGGTCCCCTGCGGGACGGTTGAGCTAACGTAGGCTAATGCGATTAGCATGAGGTTCTAAGTAACAAGAACATTTCCCAGGACATAGACATATCTGATATTGGCAGAAAGCTTAAATTCTTGTTAATCTAACTGCACTGTCCAATGTACAGTAGCTATTACAGTGAAATAATACCATACTATTGTTTGAGGAGAGTGCACAGTTTTGAACATGAAAAGTTATTAATAAACAAATTAGGCACATTTGGGCAGTCTTTACACAAAATTTTGAACAGAAATGCAATATTTCATTGGATCGCACAAAAACTTTGCACATAGACTGCTGCCATCTGGTGGCCAATATCTAAATTGCACCTGGGCTGGATTAATACATGATGGCCTTTCTCTTGCATTTCAAAGATGACGGTACAAAAACAAATACAAAAAAACTATTTGGTTTTTCATATCTTTTACCAGATCTAATGTGTTATATTCTCCTACGTTCCTTTCATATTTCCACAAACTACAAAGTGTTTCCTTTCAAATGGTACCAAGAAAATGCATTTCCTTGCTTCAGGGCCTGAGCTACAGGCAGTTAGATTTGGGTATGTCATTTAAGGCGAAAATTGGAAAAAAATGGGCGGATCCTTAAGACCAACACAGCTGGATTGGAGCTGTGAACCCACACTTTCAATTGATCCATTTTAGGTAATACGTTTCTAGTGTTAACGTGCAGAAAACCCAGGCTTTTAACGAGAGCAGAAATCAGTGAAGCAGATATCAGAGCACAATTCAGAATTGGGGCTAGCAACAATAGATGGGCCAGGGTTTACATCGAGATTTCCAGATATCATCAACAGTACTATAATCAAGGCCCGGCAGAGGACAGGGAGAGCTCTGCAGTGCTGATTTATGACATCTGAATGTGCATCAGATGGCAACAAGATCATATTGTACAGCAATTTCATCAGGTAACATGAATACAAAGCTAGCGAGAGGTGATTATAATATGATGAGAGGCCAAAAGTCAGTGTAACCAATAGAGAGTCAGAGTCCCGAGTGTGGGAACAAACATTGTCCGTCCCACGGTTGGGTAAAGAAAGTTTGTAGTCAACAAAGTATGCAAGAGTCATGAGGCAAATAGCAAAACAGCAAAATGCAGTGTGTGAGTGCTGGAGGCGAGCAAAAGAGCAGGAGACAGGGGGAGACAGGCCAGGGCAGACGGTGAACAGAGAGGGGGGAGTGTGGTGGTGGTACCTGTACCAGACAGGGGGAGACAGGCCAGGGCAGACGGTGAACAGAGAGGGGGGAGTGTGGTGGGGGTACCTGTACCAGACAGGGGGAGACAGGCCAGGGCAGGCGGTGAACAGAGAGGGGGGAGTGTGGTGGTGGTACCTGTACCAGACAGGGGGAGACAGGCCAGGGCAGACGGTGAACAGAGAGGGGGGAGTGTGGTGGGGGTACCTGTACCAAACAGGGGGAGACAGGCCAGGGCAGACGGTGAACAGAGAGGGGGGAGTGTGGTGGGGGTACCTGTACCAGACAGGGGGAGACAGGCCAGGGCAGACGGTGAACAGAGAGGGGGAGTGTGGTGGGGGTACCTGTACCAGACAGGGGAGACAGGCCAGGGCAGACGGTGAACAGAGAGGGGGAGTGTGGTGGGGGTACCTGTACCAGACAGGGGGAGACAGGCCAGGGCAGGCGGTGAACAGAGAGGGGGGAGTGTGGTGGAGGTACCTGTACCAGACAGGGGGAGACAGGCCAGGGCAGACGGTGAACAGAGAGGGGGGAGTGTGGTGGGGGTACCTGTACCAGACAGGGGGAGACAGGCCAGGGCAGACGGTGAACAGAGAGGGGGGAGTGTGGTGGAGGTACCTGTACCAGACAGGGGAAGACAGGCCAGGGCAGACGGTGAACAGAGAGGGGGGAGTGTGGTGGAGGTACCTGTACCAGACAGGGGGAGACAGGCCAGGGCAGGCGGTGAACAGAGAGGGGGGAGTGTGGTGGGGGTACCTGTACCAGACAGGGGGAGACAGGCCAGGGCAGACGGTGAACAGAGAGGGGGGAGTGTGGTGGTGGTACCTGTACCAGACAGGGGGAGACAGGCCAGGGCAGACGGTGAACAGAGAGGGGGGAGTGTGGTGGTGGTACCTGTACCAGACAGGGGAAGACAGGCCAGGGCAGACGGTGAACAGATCGCCAGGTGGAACCCAAGCAGCAGTGCAGGCGGCAACAGGAATAGGTGTCACACCCACTTGGGAGAAGCTAATATTACTGGAGTTAGTTTTCTTGTAGAAAATGCCAGTGAATGGTCTTTGAACAGCAGGAAGGGGCTTCTGAGGACGCTTCAAAGACTCCTGCCACTTGTTGGGGCCAAAGGCCACGACACCTTTTACCTCACACCTTAGTGCTAATTGAATGTGTATCTGGTCTGTCCTTGCAAGCCTGGCAGCCTTAACTCAGCATTCAGTCCCCATTAAGTAATATATATCATTGTAATGTACTTTATTTTTAAAAAAAACTACAAATGATTGGCTTTCAAAATAGCATCAGACCAAACACTACTCACTCAGTTCCAGGTTGGATGGTCTCCTCAGGTCTCTGCTGTTTGTTTGCTAGAGCACCCTCTGTATAGCTTATAAATAGGAATCTCTCCGGTTAATTTTGGTCAAAATTAGGTTGTAGGTTTGAAGTTTTGATCTGGAGCGAAGTCCATGCTGTGGAGGGTAGCATCCTGCATTTGTACCTGCCGAAAAATCCAAGATTATCTAACTCCAGATCTAACCTTTTGTAAAAAAACATGTTGAAAAACGCGAGAGCTCACATGCAGCTGTGTCTCTCTCTATGCAGCTGTGTCTTATGTAAAGACATGTTGGGGGAGTAGAGACCCTCCATCTCTCTAGAACATGATCAGTCCAAAACACCAAGCCAAGACATTTCTCAGCTTGCTGTCCTACTAGCCTGATGTAGCTATGCTATCCTCCTACTAGCCTGATGTAGCTATGCTATCCTCCTACTAGCCCGATGTAGCTATGCTGTCCTCCTACTAGCCTGATGTAGCTATGCTATCCTCCTACTAGCCCGATGTAGCTATGCTATCCTCCTACTAGCCCGATGTAGCTATGCTATCCTCCTACTAGCCCGATGTAGCTATCCTCATACTAACCTGATGTAGCTATGCTATCCTCCAACTAGCCCGATGTAGCTATGCTGTCCTCCTACTAGCCTGATGTAGCTATGCTATCCTCCTACTAGCCCGATGTAGCTATGCTATCCTGATACTAGCCTGATGTAGCTATGCTATCCTGATACTAGCCTGATGTAGCTATGCTATCCTCCTATTAGCCCGATGTAGCTATGCTATCATCCTACTAGGTTTCTTAAAATAGTATTCTCTATTATTAGAAGAGTATTCTCTATTCTAAGAAAAAATACTAGAAAACAGGGAGGACCAATGTTTGGGTGTCTGTGTGTCGGTTTCCCTCTCTTTTCCATATCTTCATCTTCTTCAGCTTGTTTTCTACCCCTCGTTCCCTCCACCCCGCCCAGACTACCCTGATGCCCCTTGTTCCCTCTGGGTAAATATGACAGGGCTTATTTGTCTGTCATGGTGCAAAGAGCAGTTCTGTGTGTGTGTGTGTGTGTGTGTGTGTGTGTGTGTGTGTGTGTGTGTGTGTGTGTGTGTGTGTGTGTGTGTGTGTGTGTGTGTGTGTGTGTGTGTGTGTGTGTGTGTGTGTGTGTGTGTGTTGGCGGACTGGAGAGTAGCTACCCTTCTCAGCATTTACCCTGCATTCTTAATGTTGCTAACCAGGGTCTCTTAGTAACGGCACAAGGCAGTAACCAGGGTCTCTTAGGAACGGCACAAGGCAGTAACCAGGGTCTCTTAGTAACGGTACAAGGCAGTAACCAGGGTCTCTTAGTAACGGCACAAGGCAGTAACCAGGGTCTCTTAGTAACGGCACAAGGCAGGAACCAGGGTATCTTAGTAAAGGTACAAGGCAGTAACCAGGGTATCTTAGTAAAGGTACAAGGCAGTAACCAGGGTATCTTAGTAAAGGTACAAGGCAGTAACCAGGGTATCTTAGTAAATGTGCAATGTAGTAACCAGGG
This sequence comes from Salmo salar, assembly GCF_965601325.2. NCBI lineage: Eukaryota > Metazoa > Chordata > Actinopteri > Salmoniformes > Salmonidae > Salmo > Salmo salar. The sequence goes on from NC_138318.1 coordinate 38,387,946, forward strand.
TCTCTTAATAACGGCACAAGGCAGTAACCAGGGTCTCTTAGTAACGGCACAAGGCAGTAACCAGGGTCTCTTAGTAACGGCACAAGGCAGTAACCAGGGTCTGACTGAGGGAGTAGCTAAGAACCTTACCGTAGAAAATAGGTAATGAGGAAGACGGACAAAACACAGTATAGATAGACTATGTATGATGGGAACGAAAAGGAGCCAATTTGCAGATGGTTGGAAGACAAACATGCAGCATAGCCTACTGTTAGATTGATGTAGGTCTGTGATGTACATCAGGGTGTAAGTAACATCTCTTTTTTAAAAACATCTGCTGAAAAGGTTATAACTTCCAAATTATGGCAGAATACCAAACAGGACTAGGTTTCATATCTGGCTACAGGGTGTAGGATGCACCACCAAGGGAGGAGAATAAACAGTCAACTGCCTATACCACCAAGGGAGGAGGTAAACAGTCAGCCACCTATACCACCAAGGGAGGATATAAACAGTCAACCACCTATACCACCAAGGGAGGAGATAAACAGTCAACCACCTATACCACCAAGGGAGGAGGTAAACAGTCAGCCACCTATACCACCAAGGGAGACGATAAACAGTCAACCACCTGCACCACCAAGGGAGGAGAAAAACAGTCAACCACCTATACCACCAAGGGAGGAAGTAAACAGTCAACCACCTATACCACCAAGGGAGGAGATAAACAGTCAACCACCTATACCACCAAGGGAGGAGATAAACAGTCAACCACCTATACCACCAAGGGAGGAGATAAACAGTCAACCACCTATACCACCAAGGGAGGAGATAAACAGTCAACCACCTATACCACCAAGGGAGGGGGGAAACAGTCAACCACCTATACCACCAAGGGAGGAGGTAAACAGTCAACCACCTATACCACCAAGGGAGGATATAAACAGTCAACTGCCTATACCACCAAGGGAGGGTGTAAACAGTCAACCACCTATACCACCAAGGGAGGGGGGAAACAGTCAACCACCTATACCACCAAGGGAGGGGGAACAGTCAACCACCTATACCACCAAGGGAGGAGGTAAACAGTCAACCACCTATACCAACAAGGGAGGATATAAACAGTCAACCACCTATACCACCAAGGGAGGGGGGAAACAGTCAACCACCTATACCACCAAGGGAGGAGGTAAACAGTCAACCACCTATACCACCAAGGGAGGGGGTAAACAGTCAACCACCTATACCACCAAGGGAGGAGGTAAACAGTCAACCACCTATACCACCAAGGGAGGGGGAAACAGTCAACCACCTATACCACCAAGGGAGGAGGTAAACAGTCAACCACCTATACCAACAAGGGAGGAGGTAAACAGTCAACCGCCTATACCACCAAGGGAGGAGATAAACAGTCAACCACCTATACCACCAAGGGAGGGGGGGAAACAGTCAACCACCTATACCACCAAGGGAGGAGTTAAACAGTCAACCGCCTATACCACCAAGGGAGACGATAAACAGTCAACCACCTATACCACCAAGGGAGGAGGTAAACAGTCAGCCACCTATACCACCAAGGGAGGAGATAAACAGTCAACCACCTATACCACCAAGGGAGGAGGTAAACAGTCAACCGCCTATACCACCAAGGGAGGGGGGAAACAGTCAACCACCTATACCACCAAGGGAGGAGGTAAACAGTCAACCACCTATACCACTAAAGGGGGGAGGTAAACAGTCAACCACCTATACCACCAAGGGAGGAGGTAAACAGTCAACCACCTATACCACCAAGGGAGGAGGTAAACAGTCAACCACCTATACCACCAAGGGAGGAGGTAAACAGTCAACCGCCTATACCACCAAGGGAGGAGGTAAACAGTCAACCACCTATACCACCAAGGGATGGGGAAACAGTCAACCACCTATACCACCAAAGGAGGAGGTAAACAGTCAACCGCCTATACCACCAAGGGAGGATACAAACAGTCAACCACCTATACCACCAAGGGAGGAGGTAAACAGTCAACCACCTATACCACCAAGGGAGGAAGTAAACAGTCAACCACCTATACCACCAAGGGAGGAGGTAAACAGTCAACCGCCTATACCACCAAGGGAGGAGGTAAACAGTCAACCACCTATACCACCAAGGGAGGGGGAAACAGTCAACCACCTATACCACCAAGGGAGGAGGTAAACAGTCAACCGCCTATACCACCAAGGGAGGAGGTAAACAGTCAACCACCTATACCACCAAGGGAGGAGATAAACAGTCAACCACCTATACCACCAAGGGAGGAGTTAAACAGTCAACCACCTATACCACCAAGGGAGGGGGGAAACAGTCAACCACCTATACCACCAAGGGAGGGGCGAAACAGTCAACCACCTATACCACCAAGGGAGGAATAAACAGTCAACCACCTATACCACCAAGGGAGGGGGAAAAACAGTCAACCACCTATACCACCAAGGGAGGGAGGAAACAGTCAACCACCTATACCACCAAGGGAGGAGGTAAACAGTCAACCACCTATACCACCAAGGGAGGAGATAAACAGTCAACCACCTATACCACCAAGGGAGGAGATAAACAGTCAACCACCTATACCACCAAGGGAGGAGATAAACAGTCAACCACCTATACCACCAAGGGAGGAGGTAAACAGTCAACCACCTGCACCACCAAGGGAGGGGGGAAACAGTCAGCCACCTAGACCACCAAGGGAGGAGGTAAACAGTCAACCACCTGCACCAACAAGGGAGGAGTTCTGTCTCTGTCCCTTTTGTTTCCACCTATTTAACACAGGTTTTGTTTAGATGCGGTGCGGTAACACAAGACCAGTTCAAAAAGGTTACCAGTTAATGAAAGGTCCAGATGTGGCTGGTTCTAACATGGCAATCACTGTCAGCCTTCATCATCATCATCATCTCCTGACGTCTTAGCTTCTACGGTCTGGAAAAACAGCAGACTAAAGACTGACCACACCAAGTTAGAGAGACAAATAGGCTCACAATCAGTCATACAATACACACAGAATATGTAGAGGCTTTATGGCACTGAAACATTTGAACACCTGTAATGTACAGTATGTACAGTTATAATGACAACTGGAATTTATTTATATTTTTAAATTCCACACACTATTTAACAAGACAATTTTCATCTATATTTTTCATAGCTGTCTATTTACCACTACAAACCTGATTGGCGGCGCTAAGACCAAACTGAACGAGCTGAATAAGGTGTCACGGCCCCTCTGCAGTGCAGGGGCTGTTCCTCCTGCAGGCAGAGGAGGGTCGTTACTGATTGGAGCTGGCGTGATTGGAGCCACCTGGGCTCAGGGTATAAAACTGCTCCACCAACCACACTCTCTCTCTCTGCTCCTCCAGGTATGATCCTGTTTTGTTTGTTCCTTTGTAGGTTTACTTAGTTTCAACTCAGTCATGTTCACACACACACAGATTCCTGCATCCTTGCACTTTACATACACCCTACATTATGACATTTCCACACCTCATTCCTTTTTCTTTGTTTAACGTTAATAGATTTTGGTTGACAATAAAGAACCTTTTGATTGGCCTATACCTGTTCATGTCCCCTCATTTTTGCCACAGGCTATGAGCCGGCCTGTGACAAAGACCATAAGCGAACAAGAGAATGTTCACCTATAAGAGGTGCTCCTAGTAGCCGGGGACTTTAATGCAGGAAAACCTAAATCTGTTTTACTTCATTTCTACCAGCATTTCACTTGTGCAACCAGAGGATTAAAAAAAAAACTCTAGACCACCTTTACTCCACACACAGAAATGCGTACACAGCTCTCCCTCATCCTTTGGCAAATCTGACTATAATTCTATCCTCTTGATTTCCTGCTTACAAACAAAAACTCAAGCAGGAAGTACCAGTAACTCGCTCAATACGGTGGTCAGATGATGTGGATGCTAAGATATATGACTGTTTCGCTAGCACAGACTGGGAATAGGTTCCGGGATTCATCCGATGGCATTGAGGAGTTTACCAGATCAGTCACCGGATTCATCAATATGTGCATCGACGACGTCGTCCCCACAGTGACCATACGAACATATCCCAGCTAAAAGCCATGGATTACAGGCAACATCCACACTGCGATAAACAGGTCAACATCCACACTGAGCTAAACAGGTCAACATCCACACTGAGCTAAACAGGTCAACATCCACACTGAGCTAAACAGGTCAACATTCACACTGAGCTAAACAGGTCAACATCCACACTGAGCTAAACGGGTCAACATCCACACTGAGCTAAACAGATCAACATCCACACTGAGCTAAACAGGTCAACATTCACAAGACACGTACTAAGAGTATGTGTTCACTGACATTTTCAATTGCTCCCTGACCGAGTCTTTAATACCTACATATTTCAAGCAGACTACCATAGTCCCTGTGCACAAGGTAACCTGCCTAAATGACTACCGCCCGTAGCACTCTCGTCTTTAGCCATGAAGTGCATTGAAAGGCTGGTCATGGATCACCTCAACACCATCATCCCAGACACATAATGCTCCAACAGATCCACAGATGACGCAATCTCCATTGCACTCCACACTGCCCTTTCCCACCTGGACAAAAGGAACACCTTCGTGAAAATACTGTTCGTTGACTAAAGCTCAGTGTCCCTCAAAGCTCATCACTAAGCTAAGGACCCTGGAACTAAACACCTCCCTCTGTAACTGAATCCTGGACTTCCTGGCGGGCCGCTCTTAGATGGTAAGGATAGGCAACAACATATCTGTCATGCTGATCCTCAACACAGGGCCCCTCAGGGGTGCGTGCTCAGTCCCCTCCTGTACTCCCTGTTCACCCACAACTGCGTGTCCAGGACCGACTCCAACACCATCATTAAGTTTGCCGATGACACAATGGTGGTAGGCCTAATCACCGAAAGAATGGGACAGCCTACAGAGAGGAGGTCAGAGACCTGGCAGTGTGGTGGCAGGACAACGACCTCTCCCTCAACATGAGCAAGACAAAGGAGCTGATTGTGGACTACAGGAAAAGGAGGGCCAAACATGCCCCTATTCATATCAACGGGGCTGTAGTGGAGCGGATTGATAGCTTCAAGTTTCTTGACGTCCACATCACTAACAAACTATCATGGTCCAAACACACCAAGACAGTCGTGAAGAGGACACGACAATGCCTATTCCCCTTCAGGAAACTGAAAAGATTTGGAATGGGTCCTCAGATCCTCAAAAAGTTCTACAGCTGTACCATCGAGAGCATCCTGACTGGTTGCATCACTGCCTGGTATGGCAACTGCTCAGCATCTGACCGCAAGGCGCTACAGAGGGTAGTGCATACGGCCCAGTACATCACTGGGGAAAAGCTGCCTGCCATCCAGGACCTCTACAAAAGGCAGTGTCAGAGGAAGGCCCTAAAAATTGTCAAAGACTCCGTCCACCCTAGTCATAGACTGTTCTCTCTGCTACCGCACTGCAAGCGGTACAGAAGTGCCAAGTTTAGGTCCAAAAGGCTTCTTAACAGCTTCTACCCCCAAGTCATTAGACTGATCAACAGTTAATCAAATGGCCATCCAGACTATTTGTATTGACCCCCTTTTTTTTTTACACTGCTGCTCCTCGCTGTATATTATCTATGCATAGTCACTTTACCCCCACTTAAATGTATTACCTCAATTACCTTGACTTACCTGTACCCCCGCACATTGACTTGGTTCCTAGTCTACACCTGTTGTATTCGTCGCATGTGACAAAGTCAGCCATTTGAAGCACCAGTCATCACTCCAAATCTAAGGCTGTATTTATGGTTTGGCATGTCAATGATGATAGGGGTTGTCAAGACAGCACAAACAGATCTGGGACCAGGCTATAGAAGTCATCAAACTTCCAAATCTGAGGCTGTATTTATGGTTTGGCATGACAATGACGATAGGGGTTGTCAAGACAGCACAAACAGATCTGGGACCAGGCTATAGAAGTCATCAAACCTCCAAATCTAAGGCTGTATTTATGGTTTGGCATGTCAATGATGATAGGGGTTGTCAAGACAGCACAAACAGATCTGGGACCAGGCTATAGAAGTCATCAAACTTCCAAATCTAAGGCTGTATTTATGGTTTGGCATGACAATGACGATAGGGGTTGTCAAGACAGCACAAACAGATCTGGGACCAGGCTATAGAAGTCATCAAACCTCCAAATCTAAGGCTGTATTCACGTAATATTGTTTCACCTGTCTTTGTGTTTGTCTCCATCCCCCCTCCAGGTGTCGCCCATCTTCCCCATTATCCCCTGTGTGCTTATACCTGTGTTTTCTGTTTGTCTGTTGCCAGTTTGTCTTGTTCGTCAAGCTTACCAGCGTTCGTCCTGTCAACTCATGTCTTTTCCCAGCCTCTCTTTTCCTCGCCCTCCTGGTTTTTGACCCTTGCCTGTCCTGACCACTCTGCCTGTCCCTGACCATGAGCCTGCCTGCCGCCCTGTACCTTTGCCCCTATCTGGATTACCAACCTCTGCCTGACCTGACCTGACCCTGACCCTGAGACTGCGGTCCTGTACCTTCTCCTCTGTTGCTGTAATAAACATTGTTACTTCGACACGGTCTGCATCTGGGTCTTACCTTTATCCTGACAAATATCCCCCCGCCCCATTTCTCTATGTAACCCCCCCTCCCCATTTCTCTATGTAACCACCCCATCCCCGTTTCTCTATATAACCCCCCCTCCCCATTTCTCTATGTAACCCCCCTCCCCATTTCTCTATGTAACCCCCCCTCCCCATTTCTCTATGTAACCCCCCCTCCCCTTTTCTCTATGTAACCCCCCCTCCCCATTTCTCTATGTAACCCCCCCTCCCCATTTCTCTATGTAACCCCCCCTCCCCATTTCTCTATGTAACCCCCCCTCCCCATTTCTCTATGTAACCCCCCCTCCCCATTTCTCTATGTAACCCCCCCTCCCCATTTCTCTATGTAACCCCCCCTCCCCATTTCTCTATGTAACCCCCCCCTCCCCATTTCTCTATGTAACCCCCCCTCCCCATTTCTCTATGTAATCCCCCCTCCCCATTTCTCTATGTAATCCCCCCCTCCCCATTTCTCTATGTAACCCCCCCTCCCCATTTCTCTATGTAACCCCCCCCTCCCCATTTCTCTATGTAATCCCCCCTCCCCATTTCTCTATGTAACCCCCCCTCCCCTTTTCTCTATGTAACCCCCCCCTCCCCATTTCTCTATGTAACCCCCCCTCCCCATTTCTCTATGTAACCCCCCCTCCCCATTTCTCTATGTAACCCCCCCTCCCCATTTCTCTATGTAACCCCCCCCTCCCCATTTCTCTATGTAATCCCCCCTCCCCATTTCTCTATGTAATCCCCCCTCCCCATTTCTCTATGTAACCCCCCCTCCCCATTTCTCTATGTAACCCCCCCTCCCCATTTCTCTATGTAATCCCCCCCTCCCCATTTCTCTATGTAATCCCCCCTCCCCATTTCTCTATGTAACCCCCTATGTGCAGTTGTGGAATTTCTGGATGCAGTGACCAAGCTGTTTTAATCTATTTGATTCTGTAACTGAATAATGTGTGACGGTTGTGCGAGTTGTCGGTGTGCAACGAGAACAAGAGGATATCTGGGTCTTCAGGGAGAGTTAGTAACAGTCTTTAAAGAGAGTAGCCTAACAGATGTCCGCTGGATGTCTGTTGGGGGAATGTGTGGTAACTAACCCAGGACACAGGACAGTGGACAGCATCCCCTTCTCCTCTCTAGAGTGGAGATGGACTAAGACCCCCCTTCCAGGAATATGAACTGATCCCTGATTATCTCAGTGTGTTTAATCTCTTCAGCGCTCCACCGTCTCTCCAAGCCTGGGCCTGCGTCCCCCCCCCAACAGACTCACTCCACTGGGCAGAGAATCCCCAACCACTGGGACCCTACACTGTGAAAGGGCTTAACACAAAGGAGACTGAGGAGAGAAAGGAGATCCCAAATCGCAAATCCAACCCTCTCTCCCACCACTTAATTTCCCTTCGCCTCCCTCCCTCCATCCATCCATCCATCCATCCATCCATCCATCCATCCATCTATCCCTCCGTCACACTCTGTAAAGCAAAGGAGTGCAGCAGTGTCCCAGGAATCCTCCTCAATATTTTGGGATTAGCCCTTACCCCTCCCTGAGTCCCTCCCTGAGTCCCTCCCTTACCCCTCCCTGAGTCCCTCCCTGAGTCCCTCCCTGAGTCCCTCCCTTACCCCTCCCTGAGTCCCTCCCTGAGTCCCTCCCTTACCCCTCCCTGAGTCCCTCCCTTACCCCTCCCTGAGTCCCTCCCTTACCCCTCCCTGAGTCCCTCCCTGAGTCCCTCCCTTACCCCTCCCTGAGTCCCTCCCTTACCCCTCCCTGAGTCCCTCCCTGAGTCCCTCCCTTACCCCTCCCTGAGTCCCTCCCTGAGTCCCTCCCTTACCCCTCCCTGAGTCCATCCCTGAGTCCCTCTATGTCCTCCCTCCTCCCCCTCTCCCTCTGCCCGTCTATCTCGCCTCTCCCTCTGTCTCCCCCCTCCTACCTCTATCTCCCCTCCCCTCCCTCTGTCTCCCCTCCCTCTGTCTCCCCTCTCCTCCCTCTGTCTTCCCTCTCCTCCACTCTTCTCCCTCTCTCTCCTCTCCTCCCTCTGACTCCCCTTTCCTCCCTCTGACTCCCCTCTCCTCCTTCTGTATCTCCTCTGTCTCCCCTCTCCTCCCTCTGTCTCTCCTCTGTCTCCCCTCTCATCCCTCTGTCTCCCCTCTCATCCCTCTCATCCCTCTCATCCCTCTCTCTCCTCTCTCTCTCCTCTCCTCCCTCTGTCTCTCCTCTGACTCCTCTGACTCCCCTCTCCTCCCTCTGTCTCTCCTCTGTCTCCCCTCTCATCCCTCTGTCTCCCCTCTCATCCCTCTCATCCCTCTCTCTCCTCTGTCTCCCCTCTCCTCCCTCTGTCTCTCCTCTGTCTCCCCTCTCCTCCCTCTGTCTCTCTTCTGACTCCTCTGTCTCCCCTCTCATCCCTCTGTCTCTCCTCTGACTCCTCTGTCTCCCCTCTCATCCCTCTGTCTCTCCTCTGACTCCTCTGTCTCCCCTCTCATCCCTCTGTCTCTCATCTGACTCCTCGGTCTCCCATCTCTCCCTTTGTCTCCTCTCCATCTCTCTTTCTCCCCTCTCTCCCGCTCACTCAGCCCTCAACCTCTCTCTCCCTCCCTCCCTTTCCGTTCAGACTCATCTGGCCCGGCCCATTATAGAAAGCCAAGGCTTTCTCCCCGGCTTCACAGGAGAAACAATCAAATATACTCATTTTAATCCCTCATGAGCTCATCTCTCCCCAGAGTCTCAGTCTCCCCTGCCTATACACACACCAAACACACACACACACCAAACACAAACACCCACACACCAAACACAAACACACCAGACACACACACACACACACCCACACACCAAAAACACACCCACACCAAAAACAACATACACTCACCAAACACACACACACACCAAACACACACACACCAAACACACACATACATCTCACACAACATCAAACACCACAGACACACACAGAGACAATATTGTGCACAATGTTAAATGGACTATTTATCAATAGTCTTACCAAAGAGCAGACAATGATATGGCTTCAACAGTGACAGAGAGGTCAGTCAGTACTACAGAGGACATGATGAGATAAACAGCTGTAACAGTGGTTCGGCACAGGATGGGCATTTCTGAAGGAAAACCCCTTGTTCCTGCCAGAGAGGCAGGAAAAGCAGCTCTTTCCCTGTGGCCCCAGGACATGGACCCAACTGTAATAATATGACTGAGCTGGGACTGCCACCCATGAAGTGAGTATGCAGTGTGTGTGTGTGTGTGTGTGTGTGTGTGTGTGTGTGTGTGTGTGTGTGTGTGTGTGTGTGTGTGTGTGTGTCCTCTCTGAGAGGTCTGTCTGTCAGAGTAACCAGGCCTATGGACAAGATGTCCTCTCTGTGAGGTCTGTCTGTCAGAGTGACCAGAACTATGGACAAGATAGACGCTTTTTACACTTCCCCAGGGAGAATGAAGGCTGCATCGCAAATAGTATTGGACTGTGAGACCATGTTGTTAACGGGAGACTGTTAGACCATGTTGTTAACGGGAGACTGTTAGACCATGTTGTTAACGGGAGACTGTGAGACCATGTTGTTAACGGGAGACTGTGACCATGTTGTTAACGGGAGACTGTGAGACCATGTTGTTAACGGGAGACTGTGTGACCATGTTGTTAACGGGAGACTGTGACCATGTTGTTAACGGGAGACTGTTAGTCCATGTTGTTAACGGGAGACTGTGACCATGTTGTTAACGGGAGACTGTGAGACCATGTTGTTAACGGGAGACTGTGACCATGTTGTTAACGGGAGACTGTTAGTCCATGTTGTTAACGGGAGACTGTTAGACCATGTTGTTAACGGGAGACTGTGAGACCATGTTGTTAACGGGAGACTGTGACCATGTTGTTAACGGGAGACTGTGAGACCATGTTGTTAACGGGAGACTGTGAGACCATGTTGTTAACGGGAGACTGTTAGACCATGTTGTTAACGGGAGACTGTGACCATGTTGTTAACGGGAGACTGTTAGTCCATGTTGTTAACGGGAGACTGTGACCATGTTGTTAACGGGAGACTGTTAGACCATGTTGTTAATGGGAGACTGTTAGACCATGTTGTTAACGGGAGATTGTTAGACCATGTTGTTAACGGGAGACTGTTAGACCATGTTGTTAACGGGAGACTGTTAGTCCATGTTGTTAACGGGAGACTGTGTGACCATGTTGTTAACGGGAGACTGTTAGACCATGTTGTTAACGGGAGACTGTTAGTCCATGTTGTTAACGGGAGACTGTTAGACCATGTTGTTAACGGGAGACCATGTTGTTAACGGGAGACTGTTAGACCATGTTGTTAACGGGAGACCATGTTGTTAACGGGAGACTGTGACCATGTTGTTAACGGGAGACTGTTAGACCATGTTGTTAACGGGAGACTGTTAGACCATGTTGTTAACGGGAGACTGTTAGTCCATGTTGTTAACGGGAGACTGTTAGACCATGTTGTTAACGGGAGACTGTTAGACCATGTTGTTAACGGGAGACTGTTAGACCATGTTGTTAACGGGAGACTGTGTGACCATGTTGTTAACGGGAGACTGTTAGACCATGTTGTTAACGGGAGACTGTTAGACCATGTTGTTAACGGGAGACTGTTAGACCATGTTGTTAATGGGAGACTGTTAGTCCATGTTGTTAACGGGAGACTGTGTGACCATGTTGTTAACGGGAGACTGTTAGACCATGTTGTTAATGGGAGACTGTGAGACCATGTTGTTAACGGGAGACTGAGTCCATGTTGTTAACGGGAGACTGTTAGACCATGTTGTTAACGGGAGACTGTTAGACCATGTTGTTAATGGGAGACTGTTAGTCCATGTTGTTAACGGGAGACTGTGTGACCATGTTGTTAACGGGAGACTGTTAGACCATGTTGTTAATGGGAGACTGTGAGACCATGTTGTTAACGGGAGACTGAGTCCATGTTGTTAACGGGAGACTGTTAGACCATGTTGTTAACGGGAGACTGTGAGACCATGTTGTTAACGGGAGACTGTGACCATGTTGTTAACGGGAGACTGTGACCATGTTGTTAACGGGAGACTGTTAGACCATGTTGTTAACGGGAGACTGTGACCATGTTGTTAACGGGAGACTGTTAGACCATGTTGTTAACGGGAAACTGTGTGACCATGTTGTTAACGGGAGACTGTTAGACCATGTTGTTAACGGGAGACTGTTAGACCATGTTGTTAACGGGAGACTGTGACCATGTTGTTAACGGGAGACTGTTAGTCCATGTTGTTAACGGGAGACTGTTAGACCATGTTGTTAACGGGAGACCATGTTGTTAACTGGAGACTATTAGACCATGTTGTTAACGGGAGACTGTGAGACCATGTTGTTAACGGGAGACTGTGACCATGTTGTTAACGGGAGACTGTTAGACCATGTTGTTAACGGGAGACTATTAGACCATGTTGTTAACGGGAGACTGTTAGACCATGTTGTTAACGGGAGACTATTAGACCATGTTGTTAACGGGAGACTGTTAGACCATGTTGTTAACGGGAGACTGTTAGACCATGTTGTTAACGGGAGACTGTGAGACCATGTTGTTAACGGGAGACTGTGAGACCATGTTGTTAACGGGAGACTGTGACCATGTTGTTAACGGGAGACTGTTAGACCATGTTGTTAACGGGAGACTGTGACCATGTTGTTATGTTGTGACCTAATAATCAATAATATTCTTTCACCACTAAGGTCGTTTGAGAATCAACAATGTTGCTATTTAACTGGGGTTTTACCTAGACTGGTTTATACCTGATAGGTCAGATCAGCGTTTTCCCAGGCGACTGGCCAAAGTGGTGCGTGTGTGTGTGTGTGTGTGTGTGTGTGTGTGTGTGTGTGTGTGTGTGTGTGTGTGTGTGTGTGTGTGTCTGGCACAGTGTAATACAATGTTTACTCATACTGGCTTAGCTTAGTCTACATCCTGTTTTTGCTGTGTTTACCAGCCAACCCCATCCTGTAACAGTTACAGACAGTACACACCGTTAAACCCTGAGAGAAATCTGGAGACGTCGTGGGAAAACACAGAAGGGGAAAGAAGGAGGAAAGGAGACAGCTTAGCAGAATGAAATGAGGAGGAAAGGAGACAGCTTAGCAGAATGAAATGAGGAGGAAAGGAGACAGCTTAGCAGAGTGAAATGAGGAGGAAAAGGAGACAGTTTAGCAGAGTGAAATGAGGAGGAAAAGGAGACAGCTTAGCAGAGTGAAATGAGGAGGAAAAGGAGACAGTTTGGCAGAGTGAAATGAGGAGGAAAAGGAGACAGCTTAGCAGAATGAAATGAGGAGGAAAAGGAGACAGCTTAGCAGAATGAAATGAGGAGGAAAAGGAGACAGTTTAGCAGAATGAAATGAGGAGGAAAGGAGACAGTTTAGCAGAGTGAAATGAGGAGGAAAGGAGACAGTTTAGCAGAGTGAAAGAAGAAAGGAAAAGGAGACAGTTTAGCAGAGTGAAATGAGGAGGAAAGGAGACAGTTTAGCAGAGTGAAAGAAGAAAGGAAAAGGAGACAGCTTAGCAGAAGGAAAGAAGGAGGAAAGGAGACAGTTTAGCAGAATGAAATGAGGAGGAAAAGGAGACAGCTTAGCAGAGTGAAAGAAGAAAGGAAAACCCTAATTAAATTGAAATAAGGAAGTAAAGTATACATGATAAGCCTAATGACATTCATGTCTATAGAGCAACGGGGTTGGAGGTGGTGGCTGGTGGGATAGAAGCAAAGTGACATTTAAATCAGTGAAATACACTCCAAGACCACTGAGGACAAAAACTCTCCTATTCCCACTTTTTTTTTCTTTTTTATGTCCTGTCCCTCCATCCTTCCATCCCCCAATTTGAATGGACTCTGCATCTTCCTGGCGGATGGACGTCCTTGGAGGGCTTTTCTGCGTCCCAAATGGCACCTTATTATATATATATTGCACTACTTTAGACCAGAGCCCTATGGCACCCTATTCCCTATATAGTGCACTGCTTTAGACCAGAGCTGTATTCCCTATATTATTAAGAGTGTCTGCTAAATGACTAAAATGTCCACTGTAAATCTAGGGCACTACTTATTACCCTGGTCAAAAGCCTCTGCTGAACTGGTAACTGGTAAAGTATCTGGTGAACTGGTAACTGGTAAAGTCTCTGCTGAACTGGTAACTGGTAAAGTATCTGGTGAACTGGTAACTGGTAAAGTATCTGGTGAACTGGTAACTGGTAAAGTCTCTGCTGAACTGGTAACTGGTAAAGTCTCTGGTGAACTGGTAACTGGTAAAGTATCTGGTGAACTGGTAACTGGTAAAGTATCTGGTGAACTGGTAACTGGTAAAGTATCTGGTGAACTGGTAACTGGTAAAGTCTCTGGTGAACTGGTAACTGGTAAAGTATCTGGTGAACTGGTAAAGTATCTGGTGAACCCTTCTTTAATAGCTGGTAAAGGTATCTTGTGAACCCTGCTTTAATAGCTGGTAAAATATCTGGTGAACCATGCTTTAATAGCTGCCAAAGACAGGCTGTCAGAGCGAGGGAGAGGAAGAGGAGGTGAGGAGACAAAGGAGGAGAAGAGGAAAAAGAGGAGAGAAAATAGAGAGCAAACTATTTTTTAATAGCTGCTAAACACAATCGGTCAGCTCTCTCTGACCTGCATCTGCCGTTCAGAGTTACTGAGAAGATGAAGATAGAGAAATGGAGAGAAAGAGACATAGAGGGGGACGGTAGGGAGATAAAGAGAGGAGGAATGGAGAGAAGGAGATAGAGCAGGGAGAGAGAGAGAGATGGGGGGAGATAAAAAGAGAGGAGGAAGGGAGAAAGGAGAGAGAGCAAAGAGAGCGAGAGAAAGGGAGAGAGATGGAGAGAGAGCGAAAGAGAGAGAGAAGGGGCCAGGGTAGGGAAATAGAGAGGAGGAAGGGAGAGAAGGAGAGAGAGCAAAGAGAGAGAGAGAGAGAGAGAGAGAGAGAGGTAGAGGGGAGAGGAGAGGTAGAGGAGGATAGAGAGATGGGGAGAGAGCAGAGAGAGAGAGGGGGTAGGGAGAGAAAGAAAGGAGGAAGGGAGAGAGGGAGAGAGCAAAAAGAGAGAGAGAGACAGAAAAGAGAGAGCTAGAGGTGGAGAGGAGAGGGAAGGAGAAAGAAAGCGGAGGAGAAAGAGAGAACGTGTGAGAGACAGAGGTCCTTGTCAAAATGTCAAGGTGGTGGAGTAATGAAACAACCAGGAGAAATGAAAAGAATGATGGTCTGAATACAGCCTGACTGTCTTGTCACTGTGTAGGTCTGAATAAGGCCTGACTGTCTTATCACTGTGTGGGTCTGAATACAGCCTGACTGTCTTATCACTGTGTGGGTCTGAATACAGCCTGACTGTCTTATCACTGTGTGGGTCTGAATAAGGCCTGACTGTCTTATCACTGTGTGGGTCTGAATACAGCCTGACTGTCTTATCACTGTGTGGGTCTGAATACAGCCTGACTGTCTTATCACTGTGTGGGTCTGAATACAGCCTGACTGTCTTATCACTGTGTGGGTCTGAATACAGCCTGACTGTCTTATCACTGTGTGGGTCTGAATACAGCCTGACTGTCTTATCACTGTGTGGGTCTGAATACAGCCTGACTGTCTTATCACTGGGTGGGTCTGAATACAGCCTGACTGTCTTATCACTGTGTAGGTCTGAATACAGCCTGACTGTCTTATCACTGTGTGGGTCTGAATACAGCCTGACTGTCTTATCACTGTGTGGGTCTGAATACAGCCTGACTGTCTTATCACTGTGTAGGTCTGAATAAGGCCTGACTGTCTTATCACTGTGTGGGTCTGAATACAGCCTGACTGTCTTATCACTGTGTGGGTCTGAATACACCGTGACTGTCTTATCACTGTGTGGGTCTGAATACAGCCTGACTGTCTTATCACTGTGTGGGTCTGAATACAGCCTGACTGTCTTATCACTGTGTGGGTCTGAATACAGCCTGACTGTCTTATCACTGTGTGGGTCTGAATACAGCCTGACTGTCTTATCACTGTGTGGGTCTGAATACAGCCTGACTGTCTTATCACTGTGTGGGTCTGAATACAGCCTGCCTGACTGTCTTATCACTGTGTGGGTCTGAATACAGCCTGATTGTCTTATCACTGTGTGGGTCTGAATACAGCCTGACTGTCTTATCACTGTGTGGGTCTGAATACAGCCTGACTGTCTTATCACTGTGTGGGTCTGAATACAGCGTGACTGTCTTATCACTGTGTGGGTCTGAATACAGCCTGACTGTCTTATCACTGTGTGGGTCTGAATACAGCCTGACTGTCTTATCACTGTGTGGGTCTGAATACAGCCTGACTGTCTTATCACTGTGTGGGTCTGAATACAGCCTGCCTGACTGTCTTATCACTGTGTGGGTCTGAATACAGCCTGACTGTCTTATCACTGGGTGGGTCTGAATACAGCCTGACTGTCTTATCACTGTGTAGGTCTGAATACAGCCTGACTGTCTTATCACTGTGTGGGTCTGAATACAGCCTGACTGTCTTATCACTGTGTGGGTCTGAATACAGCCTGACTGTCTTATCACTGTGTGGGTCTGAATACAGCCTGACTGTCTTATCACTGTGTGGGTCTGAATACAGCCTGACTGTCTTATCACTGTGTGGGTCTGAATACAGCCTGACTGTCTTATCACTGTGTGGGTCTGAATACAGCCTGACTGTCTTATCACTGTGTGGGTCTGAATACAGCCTGACTGTCTTATCACTGTGTGGGTCTGAATACAGCCTGACTGTCTTATCACTGTGTGGCTCTCTCCTAGTCGGATAAGACATGTGCATTTTATTTAAACATTTTATTTGTTTTATTCTACTGAGTAAGTGAAGTTGTATTGTGGTGAGGGGAAAGAACAAAAAGAGAGGAAGGAAAGAGGAAGGAAAGAGAGGAAAGCCATGTTCACAAGCTGCTTCAGTGCCTTTCCTGGCAGCCTGGCTGTCTCAGCCTCTGAACAGGCTAGATCATGTCCAGTGATAATGAACATGCCATTTCACCTTCAGCTGACGCGTATGTCAAGGTGTATTGCATTATTGGAAATGCACGCTGTTCTGCGGGAAGGCCTGCTGGTTTGGACTAAATGGAAAGGAAGAGGAAAGGGGGATACCTAGTCAGTTGTACAACTGAACGCAATCAACTGAAATGTGTCTTCCGCATCAGAGAGGTGTTGGGGGGGGGGGGGGCTGCCTAAATCAACGCTAAATCGGCGCCCGGAGTACAGATGAAGTGACGTTTCTTGGCATGTTAGGAGAACATAAGCAGCAGCAGGTTAGGAGAAAAAGGTTGCAGGTTAGGAGAATTAGGTTAAGGTTGGGAAAAGGGTTAGCTAAAATGTGATTCTGCATATCAACTGTAATGGTTTTTACATTTTGATGTTCCATTGGGGTGTTGCATTGGGGTGTTCCATTCGGGTGTTCCATTCGGGTGTTGCATTGGGGTGTTGCATTGGGGTGTTCCATTGGGGTGTTCCATTGGGGTGTTGCATTCGGTGTTCCATTCGGGTGTTCCATTGGGGTGTTCCATTGGGGTGTTCCATTGGGGTGTTCCATTGGGGTGTTCCATTCGGGTGTTGCATTGGGGTGTTGCATTGGGGTGTTGCATTTGGGTGTTCCATTGGGGTGTTCCATTGGGGTGTTCCATTGGGGTGTTGCATTGGGGTGTTGCATTGGGGTGTTGCATTGGGGTGTTGCATTGGGGTGTTGCATTGGGGTGTTGCATTCGGTGTTCCATTCGGGTGTTCCATTGGGGTGTTCCATTGGGGTGTTCCATTCGGGTGTTGCATTGGGGTGTTGCATTGGGGTGTTGCATTTGGGTGTTCCATTGGGGTGTTCCATTGGGGTGTTCCATTGGGGTGTTCCATTGGGGTGTTGCATTGGGGTGTTGCATTGGGGTGTTCCATTGGGGTGTTGCATTGGGGTGTTCCATTGAGGTGTTGCATTGGGGTGTTCCATTGGGGTGTTCCATTCGGGTGTTGCATTCGGGTGTTGCATTGCTCAGTACCAGATACATTGAGATTCCTATCTTCAATGAATCACTTCAGTGTTATCATATCTGCCATCTTTTAAATCTACTTCTGACCTGATGGGTCAGATCAGTGGTTTATACCTGGTGGTCAGGTGACTGGTTTATACCTGATGGGTCAGATCAGTGGTTTATACCTGATGGGTCAGTGGTTTATATCTGATGGTTCAGATCAGTGGTTTATACCTGATGGTTCAGATCAGTGGTTTATACCTGATGGGTCAGATCAGTGGTTTATACCTGATGGTTCAGATCAGTGGTTATACCTGATGGTTCAGATCAGTGGTTTATACCTGATGGTTTATACCTGATGGTTCAGATCAGTGGTTTGTACCTGATGGTTTATACCTGATGGTTCAGATCAGTGGTTTATACCTGATGGTTTATACCTGATGGTTCAGATCAGTGGTTTATACCTGATGGGTCAGATCAGTGGTTTATACCTGATGGTTCAGATCAGTGGTTTATACCTGATGGTTCAGATCAGTGGTTTATACCTGATGGTTCAGATCAGTGGATTTTTTTATAATACACCTCCTGAAAAATCACAGATTAAAGGCATGTTCAGTGATGTGTTTTTGTCTAGCGAGTCTTGTTACATGGTGGCCACTTTAGTGTTGGCTAAAACTCTTAAATGGTCTCCAGACCTGGGTTCAAATAGTATATGAACACTCAGGTGTACCAGTGGGATCGGTAGACCTGGGTTCAAATAGTATTCAAATCGTTTCAATACTTTAGCTTTAGCCTGCCTGGAGTGTGCTGGGTTTGGGACTATTCTATTGGTCCATTAAACCAGGCAAGCTCAATCAAGCGCAGATACATATTTAAACAGATTTGAACCCAGGTCAGTGCTAAAACTAAAACTCCACTCTAGCTCCCGGACCCTTGTTCCTCTCATTCTACTCTACAAAACTCACAACGCGCCTGAAGAAGAACCAGGTTTACATACATTAAGTTGACTGTGCCTTTAAACAGCTTGGAAAATTCCAGAAAAGGATGTCATGGCTTTAGGACCAAGCTGGCATTGGAACACAGCAAGCGTGAAAAATACAAAATATTGCTTTTCACCTCAAAGGCATGTGATACATTCAGGGTGTGTGCATGTGTCTGTGCGATACATTGAGGGCATCTCATTCCATCCTTTTAAGATGTTGGATTGTGTGTAGCAGAGCGTTTAACATCACATATGCAGGTGCTTTTAAAAGGCCCTCATCCGTTACACCTGGAGGTTTTCATTTGATTTAACCCCTAGTTTACCAGGTAAGTCGACTGAGAACACATTCTCATTTACAGCAACGACCTGGGGAATAGTAACAGGAGTGAGGAAGGGGGATGAATGAGCCTGTGTGTGTGTGTGTGTGTGTGTGTGTGTGGACAAGTTTAAATATTCTTGTGGGGACCAGCAGAAGAAGAGGGGAGCAGTTGCAGGGATGAGGAGGGGGCGCAGGGAGCATGGAGGGAGAAGTAAGGAAGGAGGGAGGGAGGGCAGAGAGGAGGGGGGGGGAGAAGGCATGAGGGAGGAGCCGAGGGAGGAGCAGAGGGAGGAGCCGAGGGAGGAGCGGAGGGAGAAACAAGAGACAGCAACCATAGCTACCATAGCTAGGTTATTTATCATTCAGTGCTATCCGGATTCCTTGGGATGTCCCTACCCATACCTTAATAACCCCTATCCTAACCCTAACCATTTAAAAAAATTAAACTTCAATGGGGTAGTGATGACCCAAGGATCCCAGATAGAACGGACCATTATTTATCATCCAATATGATTACGTAGTAGCTGCCTTGACTGCGTTAGACCGAGATACGCTAGTTAAGCTAGCTAGCTAGCTAGGCTAATTGAGGCTGCATGCTCTTTCCCATCCTACAGTTACAAACAACAACTCCATTCAGAATATGAAGTATCAGCCTACCTGTTGACTCTTGGTTGTTGTAGACTATCCTTCTCCTTTAACTTTTAATTCAGGCATTTTAATGCCATCTTCCATTGATTAGATATCTCCTAACACGGAGGCTCTATGACTGTAGCCTATTGCCACTTTGATGACTTATGATTGGACTAACAAGCTACACGCGCCACCCTCCACTCTGGTGAAAAGATTTGTACGGGCCCTTCTGGACAAGTCGGTTCAAATTCAAAAGAGCCGTGACAATCATATCAGATCCATTCTCAAAACCCATTACATTATTTAGCATTCTGGACACTGGACCCGCTCGGGTCCCCCGGATCAGGTCTACAGGTTATTTGGGTACAGGTGGATCCTATAGTGTATGCCTGTGTGTGAGCAGAGTGTGGGTGTGTGGTGAAATCACAAAAAAAAAATCAAATGAAGCCCTTCCAGCCCCCCAGAGGGATTGCATAGCAGTAGACTTTGTCTATGTCCCAAATGGCATAATACTCCCTATATAGTGTTCTAGCCTTATGGGCCCTGGTCAAAAGTAGTGCACTATATAGGGAATAGGGTGCCATTTAAGACACAGCCAAGGGATTGTATAGCAGCTGACTTTTACTAAAAGATATCAATATCGATTTGTCTGCATCTCTCTCCTCTCTCTCATTCTCTGGGTAAATAACTTCATTACTGTCGTTCTGACTGAAGCATCCAGACCTAATGAAAAAAAGAAACATTTCCATTTCCAAGCTACCTGAAAATATGTTTTTCAATAAGCCCCAAGGTAATGCTGATGGAAAGAGAATAAGAGCTATGTGATAACAGTCGATCAGTTACAGTACTTCATCAGTGTTTTTGTGAATTAAGTTCTCAGTAAGCTCAGTACATTAATGTACTTTAAAATCTCCACCTGGTACAGCCAGAAGAGGACTGACCACCCCTCGGAGCCTGGTTCCTCTCTAGGTTTCGTCCTGTGTTCCTGACATTCTAGGGAGTTTTTCCTAGCCACAGTGCTACATCTGCATTGCTTGCTCTTCGGGGTTTGAGGCTGGTTATCTGTAAAGCACTTTGTGACAACTGCTGATGTAAAAAGGGCTACATAAAATACATTTGATTGATTGATCAATCAATCTAGGTCATTCATAATGTCATGGAGGATCCTTGGAGGATCACAATGGATCCGATCAGCTTGGCAACGGATAACAGTAACCAGAACTTCTCAGTCACAGAAGAGGGGAGGAGGGAGCTGCTGGGGGATTGACAGCTCACACCCTGTCATGAATTAAAGGAGAGGAGATCTAGGGTTTGCTTTTACAGTATTAAACAAAGGAATTATACTTTATTAATAACTTCTTAGGGATCAAATCCCTTTAGCGGGATCGATTTGACAACATCCGGTGAAATTACAGAGCGCCAAATTCAAATGACAGAAATATAAATATTTAACATTCATATAAATACAAGCGTAATACATCAAAATAAAGCTTAACTTCTTCTTAATCCAGCCGCGGTGTCAGATTTCAGAAAGGCTTTACGGCGAAAGCAAACCATGCGATTATCTGAGGACGGTGCCCGCATATAAAAACATGAAACCCAGATTTCAATCAGGCAGTTGCGACACGAAAATCAGAAATAGCGATATAATATATGCCTTACCTTTGAAGATCTTCTTCTGTTGGCACTCCAAAAGGTCCCAGTTACATTACAAATGGTCCTTTTGTTCGATAAAGTCAGTTTAGCTGGCACGCTTCAGTCAATAATCCACCGATTTCCCTCCATCAAAATGCATACAAAATTAATCCCAAACGTTACTAATAAACTTATCCAAACAAGTCAAACAACGTTTATCATCAAACCTTAGGTACCCAAATACGTAAATAATCGATAAAATTTAAGACGGAGAATCGTTATTGTCTTTACCGGAGATAAACAAAAAGAACGCGCTCTCTCGGCCATGCGTTTGGAAACACTACAGCCAAAATGGGAGCCACTTAGAAAAACTACAACTTCTCCCTCATTTTTCCAAAAACCAGCCTGAAACTCTTTCTAAAGACTGTTGACATCTAGTGGAAGCCCTAGGAATTGCAATCCGGAAGGATTTCGCCCTATAATAAAAGTGGCAGCCATTGAAATCAGTGTTATGCTGAATTTAATTTTTTTTTGGGGGGGGGGATGGTTTGTCCTCGGGGTTTTGCCTGCCATTTCAGTTCTGTTATACTCACAGATATTATTTGAACAGTTTTAGAAACTTTAAGAGTGTTTTCTATCCAAATCCAATTATATGCATTTCCTAGCTTCTGGGCCTGAGTAGCAGGCACTTTACTTTGGGCACGCTTTTCATCCGGATGTCAAAATACCGCCCCCTAGCCCAAAGAGGTTTTAACAGACTTTTTCGAGCCAAAACTCTAACACGTTCAAAAAAGTGAATGCTGGAACAATATTTCTAACGTAAGAACGTGTTACAGTTACAGTTACAGTTAAACCCACTGTTGTCAAAGTTACAGTTAAACCCATTGTTCTCAAAGTTTCAATGTCCTCTGTAGCACATTTGTTAGAGCAAGGCTCTTGCAACGGCAGAATAGTTTGTTTGTTTCCCAGGGCCACCCATACATTTTTTTTAAATGCACGCATGACTAAGTTCTGCTAAATGGCATATTTTTAGGCACTCTGGAAATAAAAAGTTAACTGTTTCAAGGCTTGACTTCTTGTAATATAATCCATGACTGCATTTCTCATATGCATGCAGAGTTGAGAAGGCAGACACAGAAGCACACTAACAAGCACACACACACACACACACACACACACACTACTAAAGAAGACTCATTAACTTCAGCGTTAAGCAGGTGCCAGAATATCACAATAGATATCTCCTGAATAAGAAAAGTCCATTATAGTGTGTTTGGGAAAGGAAGAGAGAGGATCTTTTCACTTCATCTATTCTTCATGGGTAACCTTCTAAGCTGTTTAGAGAGAAGAGGGGAGGGGAGGGGAGGGGAGGGGACAGCTGGGTAGAGGAGAGGAGAGGAAGAGACGTTACAGCCTGTTAAACACTTCACCACTTCAAATAGCAACATAAACTTGTATATTGAATGTTAAATCTTCACCACCCAGTCACCAAGCTCACTTAGTTTAACATTATGTAAGCTTTTTACATAACAAGGGTTAAAGAGAGTTTATCTTAAAACTACAAAAAGATGATGACAAATGAAACATGGCAGTTTGAGAGCAGAATCTGTCCTCTAGCTCACCCATGTAGAAGATACGTCCCAAAAGACTGCATAGCACCACCAGCTACCAACTTCTCTATCAGAATAAGAACGGAGGCTTTCTGAACCAACGTTAAAACACAGGAGTTCATCCAAACGACAGTTTATTATTTATGATTGTTTTAAATATATGATCTACAATATTCATAGACTACAAAAGTAAAAAAAAATCCCTGACGATACATAGAGAAACATGAAATATCATAAGCATTGTTATAAAGCATTACAAAAGCTTATAAAGGCTTATACATGCTTATAACAAGATACAAAGCATTATATCTGCAGGCGTAAGGTGAAGTGTTACCTGATTTACTTATCAGTTTATTGTGTTCAGACCAGCCATAGGCGTACCACCGTTCTCTCTGTACTGAGAAATAAAAAGATAAAAGACCTCTAAAAACAGTTTGAATAAAACTCATGTTCCCCTCCATTATGTTCTACTGGACTTTTAATAAACCGACGTTATCATACCTCTGGCATCTTGTTGTTTCCACGTAGCAACAGAGAGGTTGTTTTGTTACCTCTGGCATCTTGTTGTTTCCACGTAGCAACAGAGAGGTTGTTTTGTTACCTCTGGCGTCTTGTTGTTTCCACGTAGCAACAGAGAGGTTGTTTTGTTACCTCTGGCATCTTGTTGTTTCCACGTAGCAACAGAGAGGTTGTTTTGTTACCTCTGGCATCTTGTTGTTTCCACGTAGCAACAGAGAGGTTGTTTTGTTACCTCTGGCGTCTTGTTGTTTCCACATAGCAACAGAGAGGTTGTTTTGTTACCTCTGGCATCTTGTTGTTTCCACGTAGCAACAGAGAGGTTGTTTTGTTACCTCTGGCATCTTGTTGTTTCCACGTAGCAACAGAGAGGTTGTTTTGTTACCTCTGGCGTCTTGTTGTTTCCACGTAGCAACAGAGAGGTTGTTTTGTTACCTCTGGCATCTTGTTGTTTCCTCGTAGCAACAGAGAGGTTGTTTTGTTACCTCTGGCGTCTTGTTGTTTCCACATAGCAACAGAGAGGTTGTTTTGTTACCTCTGGCGTCTTGTTGTTTCCACGTAGCAACAGAGAGGTTGTTTTGTTACCTCTGGCATCTTGTTGTTTCCACGTAGCAACAGAGAGGTTGTTTTGTTACCTCTGGCATCTTGTTGTTTCCTCGTAGCAACAGAGAGGTTGTTTTGTTACCTCTGGCGTCTTGTTGTTTCCACGTAGCAACAGAGAGGTTGTTTTGTTACCTCTGGCGTCTTGTTGTTTCCACGTAGCAACAGAGAGGTTGTTTTGTTACCTCTGGCATCTTGTTGTTTCCTCATAGCAACAGAGAGGTTGTTTTGTTACCTCTGGCGTCTTGTTGTTTCCACGTAGCAACAGAGAGGTTGTTTTGTTACCTCTGGCGTCTTGTTGTTTCCACATAGCAACAGAGAGGTTGTTTTGTTACCTCTGGCGTCTTGTTGTTTCCACGTAGCAACAGAGAGGTTGTTTTGTTACCTCTGGCATCTTGTTGTTTCCTCATAGCAACAGAGAGGTTGTTTTGTTACCTCTGGCGTCTTGTTGTTTCCACGTAGCAACAGAGAGGTTGTTTTGTTACCTCTGGCGTCTTGTTGTTTCCACGTAGCAACAGAGAGGTTGTTTTGTTACCTCTGGCATCTTGTTGTTTCCTCATAGCAACAAAGAGGTTGTTTTGTTACCTCTGGCATCTTGTTGTTTCCACGTAGCAACAGAGAGGTTGTTTTGTTACCTCTGGCGTCTTGTTGTTTCCACGTAGCAACAGAGAGGTTGTTTTGTTACCTCTGGCATCTTGTTGTTTCCTCATAGCAACAGAGAGGTTGTTTTGTTACCTCTGGCGTCTTGTTGTTTCCACGTAGCAACAGAGAGGTTGTTTTGTTACCTCTGGCATCTTGTTGTTTCCACATAGCAACAGAGAGGTTGTTTTGTTACCTCTGGCATCTTGTTGTTTCCACATAGCAACAGAGAGGTTGTTTTGTTACCTTTGGCCTATGCTTACATTACCAGTGCACAGGTAGAGAAACACAGGAGCAAGCTATAGCAGCAGAAGGGAATGTGTGTGTGTGCGTGCGTGCGTGCGTGTGTGTACCTCCTTTGTTCTTGTATAGACAATTTATTTCATTTTTTCATCTTTAACACAAAACAAAATAAAATACAAATTCATTCAAAACTCAAATAAATACATTTTTCCTGATAAATTATCTGATATTTAATGGCCATGATATTCTTTAATGTGCCCTTAAGGAAACCATATCTTCCCATATCTTTTTGGAGTTTTCTCAAGCCTCGTCACTAACATGATTTCAAACAATGATGTTATTATCAATATATTCATCCACTCTGTGAACACTGTCACGGGTGTTGTAGGGATTGAACCAAAATGCAGCAGGAATGTGTATACTCATCTTCTTTTTATTTGGCAGAAAGAAAGAAAAACAAAACAAAACACACGTATACAAAAAGAACAAAATTAAACAGTCCTGTCAGGTGCAACAAACACTAAACAAGGAAGCAACTACCCACAAAATCCCATAGAAAAACACACCCCTCTTAAATAGGACCTTCAATTAGAAGCAACTAGGAGCAGCTGCTTCCAATTGAAGGTCAACCCAACAAACACCACATAGAAATAGACATACTAGAACTAACATAGAAATAGACTAACAAGAACATAACCCAACATACCCCGAAACACTCTAAACAAATACACCCCTGCCACGTCCTGACCAAAATACAATAACAAATAACCCCTTATACTGGTCAAGATGTGACAGTACCCCCCCCCAAAGGTGCAGACCCCGGATGCACCTTAAACAAAAACACAAAAATAAACCCAAAACAAAAATAATCCCAAACTAAAGGGAGGGAAGGGAGGGTGGCCACCGTCACCGACGGTTCTTGTGCTACACCCCCCCCCCCCCCCCCCAACCTCCTACTACGGAGGTGGCTCAGGCTCTGGCCTTACTCCCCAACCTAACCTGTCCACCCCCGCTAACTGGTTATTATATATTACACCTCCCGAAGTCTCTAGACTAAGGCGCATCGCTGAAGACCTCGAGCTGAGACGCGTCGCTGGAGATCTCAGACTGGCAGGCGACTCTGGCTGCTCCGGTTCTGGACTGTAGGCCAACTCTCTCGGTTCCGGACTGTAGGACGTCGCCGGAAGCACTGGACGGGGAACTGTCACCGGAAGCTCCGGACGGGGTACCGTCGCCGGAAGCTCTGGACGGGCTACCGTCGTCGGAAGCTCTGGACGGGTTACCGTCGTCGGAAGCTCTGGACGGGGTACTGTCGTCAGAAGCTCTGGACGGGGACTGCACACTGAAAGCCCGATGCGTGGGGCTGGCTATGGAGAAGCCAGACTATTTACACGCACCACAGGGCTAGTGCGAGGAGCAGGAGCAGGACGTACTGGACTGGGCTGACGTACTGGAGGCCTGGTGTGTGGGGCTGGTACTGGAGGTACCAGACTGGGGACACGCACCCCAAGGCTAGTGCGAGGAGTGGGAACAGGACGTACTGGACCATGAGTAGGCACCGGCGGTCTGGAGCGCACCGCCTGCACAACCCGTCCTGGCTGGATGGTAACAGTAGCCCTGCACGAGCGGAGTGCTGGCACAGGGCGAACTGGGCTGTGCAGAAGCCTGATGGCTGCCGTGCATAGAGCAGGCGTAGAGTAGCCTGGGCCTAGGAGGCGCACTGGTGGCCAGATGTGCTGTGCAGGCATACTCCTACCCGACTGGATGCCCACTCTAGCACGGCACTTGCGAGGAGCTGGGATCGCTCGCACCGGACTGTGCGTGCGCATGGGCGAGATCGTGCGCACTTCCGCATACACCGGTGCTCTCACTGCCAACCGCTCCCCATAATAAACACGGGAAGTTGGCTTCGGGCTTACCCTAGGCCCAGCCAAACTACCCGTGTGCCCCCCCAAAATTTTTTTGGGGGGCTGCCTCTCACACTTGCCTCTCGGTGCGTATAATGCCTCATAATAGCGCCGCTCCACCTTGGCTGCCTCCAGCATCTCCTTAGGGCGCCGATACTCCCCAGCCTGGTGCCAAGGTCCTGCCCCATCCAGAATCTCTTCCCATGTCCATGACTCCACAGAGCTCTGCTGCTGCTCCTTCCTCCGCTGCTTGGTCCGTTTGTGGTGGGTAGTTCTGTCACGGGCGTTGTAGGGATTGGACCAAAATGCAGCGGGAATGTGTATACTCATCTTCTTTTTATTTGGCAGAAAGAAGGAAAAACAAAACAACCACACGTATACAAAAATAACAAAATTAAACAGTCCTGTCAGGTGCAACAAACACTAAACAAGGAAGCAACTACCCAAAAAATCCCATAGAAAAAACACCCCTCTTAAATAGGACCTTCAATTAGAAGCAACTAGGAGCAGCTGCTTCCAATTGAAGGTCAACCCAACAAACACCACATAGAAATAGACATACTAGAACTAACATAGAAATAGACTAACAAGAACATAACCCAACAAACCCCGAAACACTCAACTCTCGTTGAATGACAACAAAGACTTGAAATGAAAAATTCCTACCGTTGACCAATCACTGACCAAGGGGCGTAGACTCCGGCTCCAAACTTCGGTTTGAGGATGGGATTAGCATGTAACTCAGATAACAGGATCAGATTGAGGCTGGGATTAGCATGTAACTCAGATAACAGGATTAGATTGAGGCTGGGATTAGCATGTAACTCAGATAACAGGATCGGAATGAGGCTGGGATTTTAGCATGTAACTCAGATAACAGAATCGATTGAGAATGGGATTAGGATGTAACTAAGATAACAGGATCGGATTGAGGCTGGGATTAGCATGTAACTCAGATAACAGGATCAGATTGAGCCTGGGATTAGCATGTAACTCAGATAACAGGATCGGATTGAGGCTGGGATTAGCATGTAACTCAGATAACAGGATTAGATTGAGGCTGGGATTAGCATGTAACTCAGATAACAGGATCGGATTGAGGCTGGGATTTTAGCATGTAACTCAGATTACAGGATCAAATTGAGGCTGGGATTTTAGCATGTAACTCAGATAACAGGATCAGATTGAGGCTGGGATTAGCATGTAACTCAGATAACAGGATCGGATTGAGGCTGGGATTAGCATGTAACTCAGATAACAGGATCGGATTGAGGCTGGGATTTTAGCATGTAACTCAGATAACAGGATCGGATTGAGGCTGAGATTAGCATGTAACTCAGATAACAGGATCAGATTGAGGCTGGGATTAGCATGTAACTCAGATAAAAGTATCGGATTGAGGCTGGGATTAGCACGTAACTCAGATAACAGGATCGGATTGAGGCTGGGATTTTAGCATGTAACTCAGATAACAGGATCGGATTGAGGCTGGGATTTTAGCATGTAACTCAGATAACATGATTGGATTGAGGCTGGGATTAGCATGTAACTCAGATAACAGGATCGGATTGCACAGGCGTCACAAGGTGCTGTAATTTAGTCCAGAGATCATATGGGTGTTTTTCCCAAATGGCCCACTATATAGAGCACCTCATTTGAGAGGTCGTTTTTTTTTCTTTTTAATTGCAGCTAATCCATGGACCACTGAGAAGAGTTATCTGTCCAGTCACCTGGAGAGCCTCAGAGTGTTTCAGGTTTTTTGTCAACACATCAGAGTTCAATTAACCTCCGGGTTCAGATGAGTCTTGAGTTATTACGAGTTCTCCAAGTGCTCAAACACTGAAATGGCATCCTATCCCTTCTTCCTACAACACAAACTCAAAAAAGTTCTGGGACACTGTAAAGTCCATGGAGAATAAGAGCACCTCCTCCCAGCTGCCCACTGCACTGAGGACAGGAAACTCTGTCACCACCGATAAATCCACTATAATTGAGAATTTCAATAAGCATTTTCTACGGCTGGCCATGGTTTCCACCTGGCTACCCCTACCCCGGTCAACAGCACTGCACCCCACACAGCAACTTGCCCAAGCCTTCCCCATTTCTCCTTCTCCCAAATCCAGTCAGCTGATGTTCTGAAAGAGCTGCAAAATCTGGACCACTACAAATCAGCCGGGCTTGACAATCTGGACCCTTTCTTTCTAAAATTATATGCCAAAATTGTTGCAACCCCTATTACTAGCCTGTTCAACCTCTCTTTCGTGTCGTCTGAGATTCCCAAAGATTGGAAAGCAGCTGCGGTCATCCCCCTCTTCAAAGGGGGGGACACTCTTGACCCAAACTGCTACAGACCTATATCTATCCTACCCTGCCTTTCTAAGGTCTTCGAAAGCCAAGTCAACAAACAGATTACCGACCATTTCAAATCTCACCGTATCTTCTCCGCTATGCAATCTGGTTTCAGAGCTGGTCATGGGTGCACCTCAGCCACGCTCAAGGTCCTAAACGATATCGTAACCGCCATCGATAAGAAACAATACTGTGCCGTATTCATTGAATTGGCCAAGGCTTTCGACTCTGTCAATCACCACATCCTCATCGGCAGACTCAATAGCCTTGGTTTCTCAAATGATTGCCTCGCCTGGTTCACCAACTACTTCTCTGATAGAGTTCAGTGTGTCAAATCGGAGGGCCTGTTGTCTCTATGGGGACTGACCTCTGGCAGTCTCTATGGGGATGCCACAGGGTTAAATTCTTGGGCCGACTCTCTTCTCTGTATACATCAATGATGTCGCTCTTGCTGCTGGTGAGTCTTTGATCCACCTCTACGCAGACGACACCATTCTGTATACTTCTGGCCCTTCTTTGGACACTGTGTTAACAACCCTCCAGACGAGCGTCAATGCCATACAACTCTCCTTCCGTGGTCTCCAACTGCTCTTAAATACAAGTAAAACTAAATGCATGCTCTTCAACTGATCGCTGCCTGCACCTGCCTGCCCGTCCAGCATCACTACTCTGGACGGTTCTGACTTAGAATATGTAGACAACTACAAATACTTAGGTGTCTGGTTAGACTGTAAACTCTCCTTCCAGACTCACATCAAACATCTCCAATCCAAACTTAAATCTAGAATTGGCTTCCTATTTCGCAACAAAGCATCCTTCACTCATGCTGCCAAACATACCCTTGTAAAACTGATCATGCTACCGATCCTCGACTTCGGCGATGTCATTTACAAAATAGCCTCCAATACTCTACTCAATAAATTGGATGCAGTCTATCACAGTGCCATCCGTTTAGTCACCAAAGCCCCATATACTCCCCACCACTGCGACCTGTACGCTCTCGTTGGCTGGCCCTCGCTTCATACCCATCGCCAAACCCACTGGCTCCAGGTCATCTACAAGACCCTGCTAGGTAAAGTCCCCCCTTATCTCAGCTCGCTGGTCACCATAGCAGCACCCACCTGTAGCACGCGCTCCAGCAGGTATATCTCTCTGGTCACCCCCAAAGCCAATTCCTCCTTTGGCCGCCTCTCCTTCCAGTTCTCTGCTGCCAATGACTGGAATGAACTACAAAAATCTCTGAAATTGGAAACACTTATCTCCATCTCTAGCTTTAATCACCAGCTGTCAGAGCAGCTCACAGATTACTGCACCTGTACATAGCCCATCTATAATTTAGCCCAAACAACTACCTCTTCCCCTACTGTATTTATTTATTTATTTTGCTCCTTAGCACCCCACTTCTACTTGCACTTTCTTCCACTGCAAATCTACCAAATCTACCATTCCAGTGTTTTACTTGCTATATTGTATTTACTTCGCCACCATGGCCTTTTATTTGCCTTTACCTCCCTTATCTCACCTCATTTGCTCACATTGTATATAGACTTATTTTTCTACTGTATTATTGACTGTATGTTTGTTTTACTCCATGTGTAACTCTGTGTTGTTGTATGTGTCGCACTGCTTAGGCTTTATCTTGGCCAGGTCGCAATTGTAAATGAGAACTTGTTCTCAACTTGACTACCTGATTAAATAGAGGTGAAATAAAAAAAAAAAAAATATATATATATATATATATATATATATAGTGCAATACTTCTGATCAGGGCCCATAGGAAAGTTAGGGTCCCATTTGGCACGCAGCCTGAGTTTTTACGGGTATACCAACTGCTGAAACAGAGGCATTCACAGCTGACACAAGGAGAGAAGTACCGTAATGTAAACCACTAGAGGTGCATCACTCACACAGGTCAATAACGGTCTTTCTCTGACAATTAACCAATCAGAGGACAACCTGTCAGGGAGCATACACTGTGTGGAAAAAGCAGGAAGAATGGAATAACGGTGAATGGGAAAACCAGGATAAATGAGAAACGCTGTGAGGAAAAACTCTGCTATGAATCCCAGCTCTGTCTCTCCCTTTTTAAATCGCAACTGTCATCTCAAGAGAAAGGTGAGCGAGGAGGAACGACACTTAAAATAACAGATCTAGCCTACAATTCCCTGTGAAGATCCTTTGGAGAAATGCTCCGTTGAAAGAAAGAGAGCCGTCATGCAGTGCCTAGAAATGATCTTATGTTTATTGCAAATTTAAAGAATGGAGGAGGTCTGACAGTGAGGCTGCAATTTCGGCAGAATGTATTCATCTGTGTTAATACACAGTGAATCCACCTCAGCCTTTTACTGATGGAGGGAGAGAGAGAGGGGTAGAGAGGGGAGGGAGGGGTAGAGAGGGGAGGGAGGGGTAAAGAAGGGAGGGAGGGGTAGAGAGGGGAGGGAGGGGTAGAGAAGGGAGGGAGGGGTAGAGAAGGGAGGGAGGGGTAGAGAGGGGAGGGAGGGGTAGAGAGGGGAGGGAGGGGTAGAGAGGGGAGGGAGGGGTAGAGAATGGAGGGAGGGGTAGAGAGGGGAGGGAGGGGTAGAGAAGGGAGGGAGGGGTAGAGAGGGGAGGGAGGGGTAGAGAGGGGAGGGAGGGGTAGAGAGGGGTGGGAAGGGTAGAGAAGGGAGGGAGGGGTAGAGAAGGGAGGGAGGGGTAGAGAGGGGAGGGAAGGGTAGAGAGGGGAGGGAGGGGTAGAGAATGGAGGGAGGGGTAGAGAGGGGAGGGAGGGGTAGAGAATGGAGGGAGGGGTAGAGAATGGAGGGAGGGGTAGAGAGGGGAGGGAGGGGTAGAGAATGGAGGGAGGGGTAGAGAAGGGAGGGGTAGAGAGGGGAGGGAGGGGTAGAGAAGGGAGGGAGGGGTAGAGAAGGGAGGGAGGGGTAGAGAAGGGAGGGGTAGAGAGGGGAGGGAGGGGTAGAGAAGGGAGGGGTAGAGAGGGGAGGGAGGGGTAGAGAGGGGTAGAGAGGGGAGGGAGGGGTAGAGAGGGGAGGGAGGGGTAGAGAGGGGAGGGAGGGGTAGAGAGGGGAGGGAGGGGTAGAGAGGGGTAGAGAAGGGAGGGAGGGGTAGAGAAGGGAGGGAGGGGTAGAGAAGGGAGGGAGGGGTAGAGAGGGGAGGGAGGGGTAGAGAGGGGAGGGAGGGGTAGAGAGGGGAGGGAGGGGTAGAGAGGGGTAGAGAGGGGAGGGAGGGGTAGAGAGCGGTAGAGAGGGGAGGGAGGGGTAGAGAGGGGAGGGAGGGGTAGAGAGCGGTAGAGAGGGGAGGGAGGGGTAGAGAGGGGAGGGAGGGGTAGAGAGGGGTAGAGAGGGGAGGGAGGGGTAGAGAGGGGAGGGAGGGGTAGAGAGGGGAGGGAGGGGTAGAGAAGGGAGGGAGGGGTAGAGAGGGGAGGGAGGGGTAGAGAGGGGAGGGAGGGGTAGAGAGGGGTGGGAAGGGTAGAGAGGGGAGGGAGGGGTAGAGAAGGGAGGGAGGGGTAGAGAAGGGAGGGAGGGGTAGAGAAGGGAGGGAGGGGTAGAGAGGGGAGGGAGGGGTAGAGAAGGGAGGGAGGGGTAGAGAAGGGAGGGAGGGGTCGAGAAGGGAGGGAGGGGTAGAGAGGGGTGGGAAGGGTAGAGAGGGGAGGGAGGGGTAGAGAAGGGAGGGAGGGGTAGAGAATGGAGGGAGGGGTAGAGAAGGGAGGGAGGGGTAGAGAAGGGAGGGAGGGGTAGAGAATGGAGGGAGGGGTAGAGAGGGGAGGGAGGGGTAGAGAGGGGTGGGAGGGGTAGAGAAGGGAGGGAGGGGTAGAGAGGGGTGGGAGGGGTAGAGAATGGAGGGAGGGGTAGAGAGGGGAGGGAGGGTAGAGAGGGGAGGGAGGGGTAGAGAGGGTAGAGGGGAGGGAGGGTAGAGGGGTAGAGAGGGAGGGAGGGGTAGAGAGGGGTAGAGAGGGGAGGGGGGTGGAGGGTAGAGAGGGGAGGGAGGGGTAGAGAGGGGAGGGAGGGGTAGAGAGGGGTAGAGAGGGGAGGGAGGGGTAGAGAGGGGGAGGGGTAGAGAGGGGAGGGAGGGGTAGAGAAGGGAGGGAGGGGTAGAGAGGGGAGGGAGGGGTAGAGAGGGGAGGGAGGGGTAGGAGGGGGGAAGGGTAGAGAGGGAGGGAGGGTAGAGAAGGAGGGAGGGTAGAGAAGGGAGGGAGGGGTAGAGAAGGAGGGAGGGGTAGAGAAGGGAGGGAGGGGTAGAGAGGGGAGGGAGGGGTAGAGAAGGGAGGGAGGGGTAGAGAAGGGGGGAGGGGTAGAGAGGGGAGGGAGGGGTAGAGAGGGGAGGGAGGGGTAGAGAGGGTGGGAAGGGTAGAGAGGGGAGGGAGGGGTAGAGAAGGGAGGGAGGGGTAGAGAAGGGAGGGAGGGGTAGAGAGGGAGGGAGGGGTAGAGAGGGGAGGGAGGGGTAGAGAGGGGAGGGAGGGTAGAGAGGGGAGGGAGGGGTAGAGAGGGGAGGGAGGGGTAGAGAGGGGAGGGAGGGGTAGAGAAGGGAGGGAGGGGTAGAGAGGGGAGGGAGGGTAGAGAGGGGAGGGAGGGGTAGAGAGGGGAGGGAGGGGTAGAGAGGGGAGGGAGGGGTAGAGAGGGGGGAGGGTGAGAGGGGGGAGGGGTAGAGAAGGGAGGGAGGGGTAGAGAGGGAGGGAGGGGTAGAGAGGGGTAGAGGGGAGGGAGGGGTAGAGAGGGGAGGGAGGGGTAGAGAAGGGAGGGAGGGGTAGAGAGGGGAGGGAGGGGTAGAGAGGGGAGGGAGGGGTAGAGAATGAAGGGAGGGGTAGAGAAGGAGGGAGGGGTAGAGAATGGAGGGAGGGGTAGAGAGGGGAGGGAGGGGTAGAGAGGGGTAGAGAGGGGAGGGAGGGGTAGAGAGGGGAGGGAGGGGTAGAGAAGGGAGGGAGGGGTAGAGAGTGGAGGGAGGGGTAGAGAGGGGAGGGAGGGTAGAGAGGGGTAGAGAGGGGAGGGAGGGGTAGAGAGGGGAGGGAGGGGTAGAGAGGGGAGGGAGGGGTAGAGAGGGAGGGAGGGGTAGAGAGGGGGGGGAGGGGTAGAGAGGGAGGGAGGGGTAGAGAGGGGAGGGAGGGGTAGAGAGGGGAGGGAGGGGTAGAGAGGGGTGAGGAGGGGTAGAGAGGGGAGGGAGGGGTGAGAGGAGGGGGGGTAGAGGGAGGGAGGGGTAGAGAGGGAGGGAGGGGTAGAGAGGGGAGGGAGGGGTAGAGAGGGAGGGAGGGGTAGAGAGGGGAGGGAGGGGTAGAGAGGGGAGGGAGGGGTAGAGAGGGGAGGGAGGGTAGAGATGGAGGGAGGGGTAGAGAATGGAGGGAGGGGTAGAGAGGGGAGGGAGGGGTAGAGAGGGAGGGAGGGGTAGAGAGGAGGGAGGGGTAGAGAGGGGAGGGAGGGGTAGAGAGGAGGGGGGTAGAGGGAGGAGGGTAGAGAGTGGAGGGAGGGGTAGAGAAGGGAGGGAGGGGTAGAGAATGGAGGAGGGGTAGAGAGGGAGGAGGGGTAGGGGGGGAGGGGTAGAGAATGGAGGGAGGGGTAGAGAGGGAGGGGGGGTAGAGAGGGGAGGGAGGGGTAGAGAATGGAGGGAGGGGTAGAGAGTGGAGGGAGGGGTAGAGATGGAGGGAGGGGTAGAGAGGGAGGGAGGGGTAGAGGGGGAGGGGGGGTAGAGAATGGAGGGAGGGGTAGAGAATGGAGGGAGGGGTAGAGAATGGAGGGAGGGGTAGAGAATGGAGGGAGGGGTAGAGAATGGAGGGAGGGGTAGAGAGGGGAGGGAGGGGTAGAGAAGGGAGGGAGGGGTAGAGAGGGGAGGGAGGGGTA
Source organism: Salmo salar (assembly GCF_965601325.2). Classification (NCBI taxonomy): domain Eukaryota; kingdom Metazoa; phylum Chordata; class Actinopteri; order Salmoniformes; family Salmonidae; genus Salmo; species Salmo salar. The sequence continues at coordinate 38,422,832 of NC_138318.1, forward strand.
GAGAGGGGAGGGAGGGGTAGAGAAGGGAGGGAGGGGTAGAGAGGGGAGGGAGGGGTAGAGAGGGGAGGGAGGGGTAGAGAGGGGAGGGAGGGGTAGAGAGGGGAGGGAGGGGTAGAGAATGGAGGGAGGGGTAGAGAATGGAGGCAGGGGGAGAGATAATCAAGACAGAGAGACAATGACGAAAGACAGAGTGAAGAAAGAAAGAGAGAAAAAGAGGGAGAGAGACACAGAGAGAGAGAAAAGAGACAGAGAGAAAGTGAAGAAAGGCAGAGAGAGAGACAGAGAGAGAAAAGTAGAGCACAGTCTTACAAAGCATATAAAAACTTGATCTGATAAAAAGACCCTGATTTGTTCCTCCGCTGTAAAATAACAGTCAATTTAACTGCTTTTTCCAAGACCCATGAATAGAGACTTACCGAATTACAGGAGATATGGAAACATAGACATTTAGCTAGTATTTCAAATGAATATATGGCACAGGCCTTCTATTCCCTCATGGAAGGAGAGGGAGGAAGGGAGAAGCTGAGGGAGCTCCTCATAACAACATAGAAAAGAACACTAAAATAGTTCAGTTGTAAAGGTTACAAGAAGAAAACAACAAAACAGAGCCCAGATGAAGGCCAGAGCCCAGATGAAGGACAGAGCCCAGATGAAGGACAGAGCCCAGATGAAGGACAGAGCCCACACGAAGGACAGAGCCCACACGAAGGACAGAGCCCACACGAAGGACAGAGCCCAGATGAAGGACAGAGCCCAGATGAAGGACAGAGCCCAGATGAAGGACAGAGCCCAGATGAAGGACAGAGCCCAGATGAAGGACAGAGCCCAGCTGGTTTTGACCAGAGCTCTATGGGTAACGTAGTGCACTAGTTTTGACCAGGGCTCTATGGGTAATGTAGTGCACTAGTTTTGACCAGAGCTCTATGGGTAATGTAGTGCACTAGTTTTGACCAGGGCTCTATGGGTAATGTAGTGCACTAGTTTTGACCAGAGCTCTATGGGTAATGTAGTGCACTAGTTTTGACCAGGGCTCTATGGGTAATGTAGTGCACTAGTTTTGACCAGAGCTCTATGGGTAATGTAGTGCACTAGTTTTGACCAGAGCCCTATGGGTAATGTAGTGCACTAGTTTTGACCAGAGCTCTATGGGTAATGTAGTGCACTAGTTTTGACCAGAGCCCTATGGGTAATGTAGTGCACTAGTTTTGACCAGAGCTCTGTGGGTAAAGTAGTGCACTAGTTTTGACTAGAGCTCTACATGGAAATGTTAACTATTCACACAGAGTAATTCATACAGTTTAATTCTCACACAGTCTAATTCATACAGAGTAATTCACACAGTCTAATTCATACAGAGTAATTCATAACAGTCTAATTCACACAATGTCTAATTCATACATAGTCATTTATACGAATTCCCTGTGAAGATCCTTTGGAGAAATGCTCCGTTGAAAGAAAGAGAGCCGTCATGCAGTGCCTAGAAATGATCTTATGTTTATTGCAAATTTAAAGAATGGAGGAGGTCTGACAGTGAGGCTGCAATTTCGGCAGAATGTATTCATCTGTGTTAATACACAGTGAATCCACCTCAGCCTTTTACTGATGGAGGGAGAGAGAGAGGGGTAGAGAGGGGTAGAGAGGGGAGGGAGGGGTAGAGAGGGGAGGGAGGGGTAGAGAGGGGAGGGAGGGGTAGAGAGGGGAGGGAGGGGTAGAGAATGGAGGGAGGGGTAGAGAGGGGAGGGAGGGGTAGAGAAGGGAGGGAGGGGTAGAGAGGGGAGGGAGGGGTAGAGAGGGGAGGGAGGGGTAGAGAGGGGAGGGAGGGGTAGAGAGGGGAGGGAGGGGTAGAGAAGGGAGGGAGGGGTAGAGAGGGGAGGGAAGGGTAGAGAGGGGTGGGAAGGGTAGAGAGGGGAGGGAGGGGTAGAGAATGGAGGGAGGGGTAGAGAAGGGAGGGAGGGGAAGGGAGGGAGGGGTAGAGAGGGGAGGGAGGGGTAAAGAAGGGAGGGAGGGGTAGAGAAGGGAGGGGTAGAGAGGGGAGGGAGGGGTAGAGAAGGGAGGGAGGGGTAGAGAATGGAGGGAGGGGTAGAGAATGGAGGGAGGGGTAGAGAATGGAGGGAGGGGTAGAGAGGGGAGGGAGGGGTAGAGAGGGGAGGGAGGGGTAGAGAGGGGAGGGAGGGGTAGAGAGGGGAGGGAGGGGTAAAGAAGGGAGGGAGGGGTAGAGAAGGGAGGGAGGGGTAGAGAGGGGAGGGAGGGGTAGAGAGGGGAGGGAGAGGTAGAGAGGGGAGGGAGGGGTAGAGAAGGGAGGGAGGGGTAGAGAATGGAGGGAGGGGTAGAGAGGGGAGGGAGGGGTAGAGAAGGGAGGGAGGGGTAGAGAATGAAGGGAGGGGTAGAGAGGGGAGGGAAGGGTAGAGAGGGGAGGGAGGGGTAGAGAAGGGAGGGAGGGGTAGAGAATGGAGGGAGGGGTAGAGAAGGGAGGGAGGGGTAGAGAGGGGAGGGAGGGGTAGAGAGGGGAGGGAGGGGTAAAGAAGGGAGGGAGGGGTAGAGAGGGGAGGGAGGGGTAGAGAGGGGAGGGAGGGGTAGAGAGGGGAGGGAGGGGTAGAGAGGGGAGGGAGGGGTAAAGAAGGGAGGGAGGGGTAGAGAGGGGAGGGAGGGGTAGAGAAGGGAGGGAGGGGTAGAGAGGGGTGGGAAGGGTAGAGAGGGGAGGGAGGGGTAGAGAGGGGAGGGAGGGGTAGAGAAGGGAGGGAGGGGTAGAGAGGGGAGGGAGGGGTAGAGAGGGGAGGGAGGGGTAGAGAAGGGAGGGAGGGGTAGAGAGGGGAGGGAGGGGTAGAGAGGGGAGGGAGGGGTAGAGAGGGGAGGGAGGGGTAGAGAGTGGAGGGAGGGGTAGAGAAGGGAGGGAGGGGTAGAGAGGGGTGGGAAGGGTAGAGAGGGGAGGGAGGGGTAGAGAAGGTAGGGAGGGGTAGAGAGGGGAGGGAGGGGTAAAGAAGGGAGGGAGGGGTAGAGAGGGGAGGGAGGGGTAGAGAAGGGAGGGAGGGGTAGAGAGGGGAGGGAGGGGTAGAGAGGGGAGGGAGGGGTAGAGAGGGGAGGGAGGGGTAGAGAGGGGAGGGAGGGGTAGAGAGGGGAGGGAGGGGTAGAGAAGGGAGGGAGGGGTAGAGAGGGGAGGGAGGGGTAGAGAGGGGAGGGAGGGGTAGAGAGGGGTAGAGAGGGGAGGGAGGGGTAGAGAGGGGAGGGAGGGGGAGGGATAATCAAGACAGAGAGACAATGACGAAAGACAGAGAGAGAGAGAGTAAAGAAAGACAGAGAGAGTGAAGAAAGACAGAGAGAGTGAAGGAAGACAGAGAGTGAAGAAAGACAGAGAGAGTAAAGGAAGACAGAGAGTGAAGAAAGGCAGAGAGAAAAAGAGGGAGAGAGAGTGAAAAGAGACAGAGAGAAAGTGAAGAAAGGCAGAGAGAGAGAAAAGAGAGAGAAAAGTAGAGCACAGTCTTACAAAGCATATAAAAACTTGATTTGATAAAAAGACCCTGATTTGTTCCTCCGCTGTAAAATAACAGTCAATTTAACTGCTTTTTCCAAGACCCATGAATAGAGACTTACCGAATTACAGGAGATATGGAAACATAGACATTTAGCTAGTATTTCAAATGAATATATGGCACAGGCCTTCTATTCCCTCATGGAAGGAGAGGGAGGAAGGGAGAAGCTGAGGGAGCTCCTCATAACAACATAGAAAAGAACACTAAAATAGTTTCGTTGAAAAGGTTACAGATTAATTACAGAGTAATTCATACAGAGTAATTCACACAGAGTCTAATTCATACAGAGAAATTCACACAGTCTAATCCATACAGAGAAATTCACACAGAGTAATTCATACAGTCTAATTCACACACAGTCTAATTCATACAGAGTAATTCATACAGAGTAATTCATAACAGTCTAATTCATACAGAGTAATTCATAACAGTCTAATTCACACACATACTAATTCATACAGAGTAATTCATACAGAGTAATTCACACAGAGTAATTCACACACAGTCTAATTCATACAGATTAATTACAGATTAATTCATACAGAGAAATTCACACAGAGTCTAATTCATACAGAGAAATTCAGAGTAATTCATACAGTCTAATTCACACACAGTCTAATTCATACAGAGTAATTCACAGAGTAATTCATACAGTCTAATTCACACACAGTCTAATTCATACAGAGTAATTCACACATAGTAATTCATACAGTCTAATTCATACAGAGTAATTCATACAGTCTAATTCATACAGATAAATTCACACAGTCTAATCCATACAGAGAAATTCACACAGAGTAATTCATACAGTCTAATTCACACACAGTCTAATTCATACAGAGTAATTCATACAGAGTAATTCATAACAGTCTAATTCATACAGAGTAATTCATAACAGTCTAATTCACACACATACTAATTCATACAGAGTAATTCATACAGAGTAATTCACACAGAGTAATTCACACACAGTCTAATTCATACAGATTAATTACAGATTAATTCATACAGAGAAATTCACACAGAGTCTAATTCATACAGAGAAATTCAGAGTAATTCATACAGTCTAATTCACACACAGTCTAATTCATACAGAGTAATTCACAGAGTAATTCATACAGTCTAATTCACACACAGTCTAATTCATACAGAGTAATTCACACATAGTAATTCATACAGTCTAATTCATACAGAGTAATTCATACAGTCTAATTCATACAGATAAATTCACACAGTCTATTTCATACAGAGTAAGTCATACAGAGTAATTCATACAGATAAATTCACAGTCTATTTCATACAGAGTAAGTCATACAGAGTAATTCATACAGTCTAATTCATACAGTCTAATTCATACAGTCTAATTCATACAGAGTAATTCATTCAGAGTAATTCGTACAGTCCACCATTATTCGTCCACTCCAACAACACAACCACAAATGCCCCAGAAATATAATGCAATAGAATTGCAACAAGCTGCTTCCAATGACAAATAGAGAATTTATAGATTTGACATTTTTTGAAATCCATAGCCAAATAACAAATTCTTTCTGGGTGACATGGGAACTGGCATCCTTTAGTACCAGACTCTGTGATTGGATAAATCTACCATGACAACACTAACTGCCCACCCAGTCAGAGTAAAACTGGAATTTTCTTTGGCACGCAGGTCAGACTCTAAGCTTTTTGTAAATAGCCAAACAAAACACAGATTTTATTTTCTACAGCGCATCAAAAGGACTGAGGATGCCACCTAATTCACTACTCTTCTACTCTTCTAGTAGTGCACTGTAAAGGGAATATGGTGCCTTTGGGGACAATTACAGTGATTAAGGGGGAGAAGAATATGTCGGAAAAAAAAGGAATTTTGTTCCCATAGAGAGAGATTGAGTGAGTGAGTGAGTGAGTGAGTGAGTGAGTGAGTGAGTGAGTGAGTGAGTGAGTGAGTGAGTGAGTGAGTGAGTGAGTGAGTGAGTGAGTGAGTGAGTGAGTGAGTGAGTGAGTGAGTGAGTGAGTGAGTGGCTATATACAGGGGGTACCAGTTCAGAGTAAATTTTGGGGGGCACTGTCGAGGTAGATGAGGTAATATATACATGTGTGATAGTGTGTGTGTGTGTGTGTGTGTGTGTGTGTGTGTAGCATTATACATAATGTATGTTCGAGGCCATACTACCTTAATGGATTTAGGTCCACAGACACAAACACACAGTATGGTCTCTAACAGTATGGTCCCTAACAGTATGGTCTCTAACAGTATGGTCTCTAACAGTATGGTCCCTAACAGTATGGTCCCTAACAGTATGGTCTCTAACAGTATGGTCCCTAACAGTATGGTCCCTAACAGTATGGTCCCTAACAGTATGGTCCCTAACAGTATGGTCTCTAACAGTATGGTCTCTAACAGTATGGTCTCTAACAGTATGGTCCCTAACAGTATGGTCTCTAACAGTATGGTCTCTAACAGTATGGTCCCTAACAGTATGGTCCCTACCAGTATGGTCTCTAACAGTATGGTCCCTAACAGTATGGTCTCTAACAGTATGGTCCCTACCAGTATGGTCCCTAACAGTAGAGTCTCTAACATACATTGTATCAAACAGACAGACACAATAGATTTGAATGGGACCCTGTTCCTCTGTCTCCTGTTCTGTTCATCCTTCTTTTCTTCTATCTCTGTCTCTCTCATCTCTTTCCTCCCTTTCCCAGCAGGCAGACAAGCAGAGCACAGCTGTCCATCGAGCTGAGCAGACTGACAGGGGCTTGGCTGAGAGAGAGGGAGAGAGCGAGAGAGAGCGAGAGAGAGCGCGAGAGAGAGAGCGAGAGAGAGAGCGAGAGAGAGAGCGAGAGAGAGAGCGAGAGAGAGAGGCAGTGAAGCGGTCAGTCAGTCAGTCAGTCAGTCAGTGTGAAGGCTGTGTAGGAGGGAGGGAGCGTCCTTGAAAAGCCTCTAGCCTGGTTATTTTCTTTAAGCCCAGGCTCTGTAAAACTCTCCATCCATCCATCCATCCTCACACCCTCCTTCAACACCCTCCTCTCCTCCACCTTCCTCTACCTCCATCTCCTCATCCTTTGTTTCCACGAGCCACTGTCCCTTTTATTCCTCTCCTCTCACCTTCCCTCCTTCCCCCTCCCTCTAATCTCTCTTTCCCTCCTTCCCTCCTCACACCTTCACTCCAATCCCTCCTTTCCTTTCTTCCCTCCTCACACCTTCCCTCTAATCCCTCCTTCCCTCCTCACACCTTCCCTCTAATCCCTCCTTCCCTCCTCACACCTTCCCTCCAATCCCTCCTTTCCTTCCCTCCTCGAAACTTCCCTCCAATCCCTCCTTCCCTCCTTCCGTACTCCTCAAACCTTCCTCTCATTAATCCTGTCCTTCCTCCTACTACTGATCCCTCCCAGAACCCCCAGAAGAAACTGGTCAATACACGGCTATTTTCCTTCACCTTCACAAGGCTACAGCGGTGGTATTTAGCCTGTGTGTGTGTGTGTGTGTGTGTGTGTATGTGTATGTGTATGTGTATGTGTATGTGTGTTTATGTGTATGTGTGTGTGTGTGTATGTGTGTGTGTGTGTGTGTATGTGTGTGTGTGTGTGTGTCTCATTTATTATGCATTATTAAAGTGATTTTTGAAAATAGTCCACAAGCGTAAATCTACAAGGAATTTGGCACCAGAAGTCTGTATTCAATAGTTTAAAAACAATTACAGTCAAAGATGTTTGTATGAGTACTGGAGATGAAGTAAAATATATATATATTTTAAACATATTTTTCAAAATAATAATAATAAAAAATAAACTATATGGATTACATGTCAGGGTTACTAACGGATTACATGTCAGGGTAACTAACGGATTACATGTCAGGGTTACTAACGGATTACATGTCAGGGTTACTAACGGATTACATGTCAGGGTAACTAACGGATTACATGTCAGGGTAACTAACGGATTACATGTCAGGGTTACTAACGGATTACATGTCAGGGTTACTAACGGATTACATGTCAGGGTAACTAACGGATTACATGTCAGGGTTACTAACGGATTACATGTCAGGGTAACTAACGGATTACATGTCAGGGTTACTAACGGATTACATGTCAGGGTTACTAACGGATTACATGTCAGGGTTACTAACGGATTACATGTCAGGGTTACTAACGGATTACATGTCAGGGTAACTAACGGATTACATGTCAGGGTAACTAACGGATTACATGTCAGGGTAACTAACGGATTACATGTCAGGGTAACTAACGGATTACATGTCAGGGTAACTAATGGATTACATGTCAGGGTAACTAACGGATTACATGTCAGGGTTACTAACGGATTACATGTCAGGATTACATGTCAGGGTAACTAATGGATTACATGTCAGGGTAACTAACGGATTACATGTCAGGATTACAAGTCAGGGTTACTAACGGATTACATGTCAGGGTAACTAACGGATTACATGTCAGGATTACATGTCAGGGTTACTAACGGATTACATGTCAGGGTTACTAACGGATTACATGTCAGGGTTACTAACGGCATAACATCTGCATAGTGGAATGTCTGGGAAAAATATGGGAACAAATGGGTTAACTAGAGAATAAGACCACACACACACACACACACACACACACACACACACACACACACACACACACTTCCTCGTTGGTCTCCTGAATAATGCAGTGCCACTTGACATACCTGTGAAAGTAAACAAGGCGTTTAATCCCAGTAGAAAGTTGAACAGATTTGCACCATCTGTCAGACACAGCTGAACACCAACACACACACGGTGTTAATTGATCTAATTCTATTACATATATATATATATATATATATATATATATATATATATATATATATATATAATAAACAGAAAGAAATAAGTCAATTGGTGAGGTGCTGCTCTGATTGGGCAACTTTCGTTTTCATTTGTGACAATCTGGGGCCATTGTATCTGGTTCTGTAGTGGTATTGGACAAGAGGAATAAACCTAAACGTGTCTGATGAATACGCCACGACGCACGGAGGATTCCCTCTCCAACACTGACTACACTGTGGAACTGTGTGAACACAGGGGCATTGGAAATCTGTCATACTGTAGGCTTCTACAATCTGAACCCTGAGACCCAACGTTACATTGAATCCTGTTCAGGTCCGAAAACTAGAAAATCATGTCTCACACACACACACACACACACACACACACACACACACACACAGGCTCCAGAGTGGCACAGCATCTCAGTGCAAGAGGTGTCTCTACAGTCCCTGGTTCGAATCCAGGCTGTATCACATCCGGCTGTGATTTGGAGTCCCATAGGGCGGCGTATGATTCGTCCGTGGTAGGCCTTCATTTAAAATAAGAATTTGTTCTTAACTGACTTGCCTAGTTAAATAAAGGTTCAATGACATTTTTTTTTTTTTTTTTAAATGTCACTTCCTTAGACCCAGATGTACTGCATCTCTTAGTAGTACTATTGTATCAATATGATTTAGTGTGGCATCAGAAACATGTCCACTTGTCTGACATCACGCTGGTCACTTACACGAGCATACTGTACATTGTAAGGCCATCCATGCAAGTACACTCAAAATATTTGTTCCTGTCTTCTCTAAAATGTACTGATTTTGTAAAAAAAAAATAATAATAATAATGATAATAATCCAGAAACATTCCAGAGGTAGTTTTGTAAGCGTTGAAAAACACAACAATGGGCTTAAAGGGTTGCCAAACCGAGACATACGGTTACATTCATATATTGACAGACAAGTCAGAGAAATTGTTTCCCTTCCAAATTCTCCACATTCAACTTTGATGCCTCTACACATCAAATGAACCCCAAAAAAATGTAATTTTTTTTTGGGAAAATCTGCTTGATCGTCAACATATATGTAGTAAACCTAACGATAAACTCTTGCCGTTCCTATTTTTTTTGTTTTGTGCTGTTGGCGGCAGGTGCGCTTGATTCAGCAGCTCTAGCGCCGCGAAGGCAAAGTGTTCTCATGTTGAACCAGTTCATGTGTCTGAAGTTAGAACTCTGCCTACCCAGCAGGCCCAGAGAGCAAATCAAGTGTACCTAGAGTCCTACCGCCAAATCAGATAGCTCAGATCACCGTGTCTGCACAGTTTCCTGGAGCCATAGACTGTAAAAAGAAACGTGGAACATACAGCAAAGATGATGCTGTGAGATTTCAACATTTTTAAAATCATGACTAGAGAGAAAAATACAGCAAATACAGCAAAATACTGCTGTTTTTATGAGTAAGTTCATGTAAGTTTTTATTCAGCACTGTCAACACGTTGTCCAACACTTATAAGCCTTTCAAGCCATTAGACTCCTGAACAGCTAATCAAAGGGCTACCCAGACCCCTCTTTTACACTGCTGCTACTCTCTGTTTATTATCTACTATGCATAGTCACTCTACCCACATGTACATATTACCTCCATTACTTCGACTATTCGGTGCCCCGCACATTAACTCTGTACCGGTACCCCCTGTATATAGTCTCCACATTGACTCTGTACTGGTACCCCCTGTATATAGCCTCCACATTGACTCTGTTCCGGTACCCCCTGTATATAGCCTCCACATTGACTCTGTACCGTAACACCCTGTATATAGCCTCCACATTGACTCTGTACCGGTACACCCTGTATATAGCCTCCACATTGACTCTGTACCATAACACCCTGTATATAGCCTCCACACTGACTCTGTACCGATACCCCCTGTATATAGCCTCCACATTAACTCTGTACCGGTACCCCCTGTATATAGCCTCCACATTGACTCTGTACCGTAACACCCTGTATATAGTCTCCACATTGACTCTGTACCGTAACACCCTGTATATAGCCTCCACATTGACTCTGTACCGGTACCCCCTGTATATAGCCTCCACATTGACTCTGTACCGGTACCCCCTGTATATAGCCTCCACATTAACTCTGTACCATAACACCCTGTATATAGCCTCCACATTGACTCTGTACCGGTACCCCCCTGTATATAGCCTCCACATTAACTCTGTACCGTAACACCCTGTATATAGCCTCCACATTGACTCTGTACCGTAACACCCTGTATATAGCCTCCACATTGACTCTGTACCGTAACACCCTGTATATAGCCTCACTTGTTATTTTACTGTTGGTCTTTAATTATTTGTTACTTTTATTTTCTATTTTTTTTTATTCATCTATTTTTTAACTTGACACATTTTTTCTTAAAACTTATTTTGGTTAAGGGCTTGTAAGTAAGCATTTTTACTGTAAGGTCTACTACACCTGTTGTATTCAGCATTTTCACTGTAAGGTCTACTACACCTGTTGTATTCAGCATTTTCACTGTAAGGTCTACACCTGTTGTATTCAGCATTTCACTGTGAGGTCTACTACACCTGTTGTATTCAGCATTTCACTGTAAGGTCTACTACACCTGTTGTATTCAGCATTTTCACTGTAAGGTCTACTACACCTGTTGTATTCAGCATTTCACTGTAAGGTCTACTACACCTGTTGTATTCAGCATTTCACTGTGAGGTCTACCACACCTGTTGTATTCAGCATTTTCACTGTAAGGTCTACTACACCTGTTGTATTCAGCATTTCACTGTAAGGTCTACTACACCTGTTGTATTCAGCATTTTCACTGTAAGGTCTACTACACCTGTTGTATTCAGCATTTTCACTGTAAGGTCTACTACACCTGTTGTATTCAGCATTTCACTGTGAGGTCTACTACACCTGTTGTATTCAGCATTTCACTGTAAGGTCTACTACACCTGTTGTATTCAGCATTTCACTGTGAGGTCTACCACACCTGTTGTATTCAGCATTTTCACTGTAAGGTCTACTACACCTGTTGTATTCAGCATTTTCACTGTAAGGTCTATCTATACCTGTTGTATACGGCGCATTTGACAAATAACATTTGATTTGATTTGATTCAGTGAGTAGCCTATAGCGATGTGTCTCCATATTACTCTGTATTATTAGGGGCTTTTTCTTCTGTATCGAGTCATTTTTTACTTTATCTGGACATTGGATTAACGACATGAAATTGGTGCATGAGGCAGAAATAATGCAGTGCGCCATCAGCCATCAGCTGGAAGACTGTGTCCCCTTTTCTAAGCTCAGGGAGGGAGAGCGACGGGATGGTGAGTCGGGTAGGAGGCAGCCTCACCGTTGCTCCCTCTTTCCCCTCAGACTGACCATCAGATGCAGGCCATCAGTCCAGTAGAATAAAATAAAAAAGCGAATTATTAATCTCACTCAGCTGTGCGACACAAGTAATAAAACAAATGATCTACTACCAGTGTGATTACATACCTACATTTTGTAAATATAATTTCTAACTGGTCTGAGTAGAACAATATTGGCAGGGCAATTCAAGCATAGCCAAAATGCAATGATAATGTATTGGGCCTATAGCCTTACTGCACTAACCTCATTGCTACAGAACTGTTTTTAATTGGTTAATGTTGCATAGGCTTACGATGGTTAAGTAACGTTTAAAACAATCTGAGCGGTAGATCTCAGCATGCATCTTGACTCAGAAAAGGTTGGTGACCACTGGTTTATGACGTCTGAACATTGTCATTGATGACCATTCATTTTATGGTACAGAAGTAAGATAAAGAAGGTTATCTTTCCAAATGAAGACAGAAAGGACAACCGATTATAAATAAATAAAAGTTAGTAAAATTTTCTCCGTACATAGAAAACCCACAAAATAGTTTATCCTTTCAAAAATATATGTTTTTGATATCAAAATAAGCCTACAAATGCATATACGATTAGACAATATTATCCATCACATGTAATGGCTTTTGATCCATTTCAATGTGATATTAATATAATTTCACAGTTTTCAACCATTGAAGCTCAATGTCAAATTTTTTTGCAACATTTCAAGATAAAAACATTTTTTTTATTTTTTTTTTACTTCAAGTTCAAAAAAGGTTATTTTCCTACCCAGAGGGCTACTACAAGTATTTCACAAGGATTCTAAAATGTGTTCCCCATTTGGATCTCACAGTACAGGTCTGTCTTACAAAAGAGATTTTCACTCAGATAAACAATCCCATTTTAAGATTATCCCAGTCAGAAAGGATGTCTCTGATCTGTTGATCATAAAAGAAAAGGGTTAGGTGACATTCTCGGCTTCTAATCTGCTGCTCGAACAGAACTTTAACCCTAAACCTGGTCATAGACAACTTCCTGCATCATTTCCCTCCTGCTTTTTTCTCTTCCTTTTTGTCACCCCCCCCCCCCCCCCCCTTCCCCTCCCCCACCTCCCCCACCTCTCACTAAAACTGTTTCTGTGAGTGACAAGGCATTAACACCATTTTAATTAAATGGGTTCCTTCTCCTCTATCCCCAAAACAAACAGTCAAAGAGAGGGCACTCTGAAGCTGTGTATGTTACCTCATCAACAGTCACATCCACACACTCTAATATAATACATAACAGTCCTTCTGACTTGTTCGTTCAATAGTGGGTTCCTTTCCCGTTTTCTCCATTGCAACATGTCAGTGTTATCTTAAATGAACCAATTTGAGTAAAAACTACCAAAAAATAAATAAAAAAAGTTATGATATATACATTCAGTACCAGTCAAAAGTTTGGACACACCTACTCGTTCTAGGCTTTTTCTTTATTTGTTACTATTTTCTACATTGTAGAATAATAGTGAAGACATACAAACTATGAAATAACACATATGGAATCATGTAGTAACCAAAAAAGTGTTAAACAAACACATACATTTTATATTTGAGATTATTCAAAGTAGCCAACCTTTGCCTTGATGACAGCTTTGCACACTCTTGGCATTCTGTCATTGTGTAGGTGTGTCCGAATCTTTGACTGGTACTATATATTGAAATATATGAAGAAAAAAAAATTCACTTTCAAACATATTGAAAAACATTTTAAAAATGCATTCAGTTGATATTTGCATTCAATCTTCAAGTTTCTGTTGGTCAAACAACTTATTTTTCACTGTATTTTTTTCTCTATTTGTTACGACACGTTTTCCCATCATCCTTCAAGACAAGTTTTGGTACTCTTTCGGAGGCGGGGTTAAGGGGGATGGGCGTGTTTTTCCTGGTAACAAAAGGTCAAGGCGAACTTCTTCCTGTTTATTTTTTTCCTGTGCTTTTTTTGTTTATAATAGTAGTATAAGTAGTATAGTATAAATATTGTGTGGTTCTAGTTTGTTAGTTTCTTCACATATATATATAAATATAAATATATAGACACATTTTCAACGTGCATTATTTCACTTTCGCTTATAATATTAAAACATTAACAAGGAGGACAAGGAGGGTATATAATGTGTGGTCACCAGACCCCATCTGGACAGACAGACAAGCAGACATTGAGCTTAGTCCCACAGGGGTTAAAGACTGAACACCATCTACCAAAGAATAAGTAGTATCCCCTCCACGTTCCTCCACGTCCCGCCACATCCCGCCACGTCCCTCCACGTCCCGCCACGTCGCTCCACGTCCCGCCACGTCCCTCCACGTCGCTCCACGTCCCGCCACGTCGCTCCACGTCCCGCCACGTCGCTCCACGTCCCGTCACGTCCCTCCACGTCCCGCCACGTCGCTCCACGTCCCGTCACGTCGCTCCACGTCCCGTCACGTCCCTCCACGTCCCGCCACGTCGCTCCACGTCCCGCCACGTCCCGCCACGTCGCTCCACGTCGCTCCACGTCCCGCCACGTCCCTCCACGTCCCGCCACTCCACGTCCCGCCACGTCGCTCCACGTCGCTCCACGTCCCTCCACGTCCCTCCACGTCCCGCCACGTCGCTCCACGTCCCGCCACGTCGCTCCACGTCCCGCCACGTCGCTCCACGTCCCTCCACGTCCCGCCACGTCGCTCCAAGTCCCTCCACGTCCCGCCACGTCGCTCCACGTCCCGCCACGTCCCGCCGCGCCACGTCCCGCCACGTCCCGCCACGTCGCTTAACGTCCCTCCACGTCCCGCCACGTCGCTCCAAGTCCCTCCACGTCCCGCCACGTCGCTCCAAGTCCCTCCATGTCCCGCCACGTCGCTCCACGTCCCGCCACGTCCCTCCAGGTCGCTCTACGTCCCGCCACGTCCCTCCAGGTCGCTCTACGTCCCGCCACGTTGCTCTACGTCCCGCCACGTCCCTCCATGTTGCTCTACGTCCCGCCACGTCCCTCCACGTCGCTCTACGTCCCGCCATGTCGCTCCACGTCCCGACACGTCCCGCCACGTCGCTCTACGTCCCGCCATGTCCCGCCACGTCGCTCCACGTCCCGACACGTCCCTCCACGCCGCCACGTCCCGACACGTCGCTCTACGTCCCGCCATGTCGCTCCACGTCCCGACACGTCCCGCCACGTCGCTCTACGTCCCGCCATGTCGCTCCACGTCCCGACACGTCCCGCCACGTCGCTCTACGTCCCGCCACGTCGCTCTACGTCCCGCCACGTCGCTCTACGTCCCGCCATGTCGCTCCACGTCCCAACACGTCCCGACACGTCCCGACACGTCCCTCCATGCCGCCACGTCCCTCCACGTCCCTCCACGTCGCTCTACGTCCCGCCACATCGCTCCACGTCCCGCCACGTCGCTCCACGTCCCGCCACGTCCCGACACGTCGCGCCATGTCCCTCCACGTCCCGCCACATCGCTCCACGTCCCTCTACGTATGCGCTCCACCAGAGGCCTGAAATGTGTCCATTCTCCCTGGTTAATGAAACAGGATCTACTCCTGCTCTCCTCCATGCTGCCTCACCCCCGGCCCGCAACTAAAACAGAGTGTGTGTGTCTGTCTGTCTGCCTGCGTGTGTCTGTCTGTCTGCCTGCGTGTGTGTGTGTCTGCCTGTGGGTGTGTCTGTCTGCCTGTGGGTGTGTCTGTCTGCCTGTGGGTGTGTCTGTCTGCCTGTGGGTGTGTGTGTCTGTCTGTGGGTGTGTCTGTGTCTGTCTGTGGGTGTGTCTGTCTGTGCCTGCCTGCGTCTGTCTGTCTGCCTGCGTCTGTCTGTCTGCCTGCGTCTGCCTGTCTGCCTGCCTGCCTGTCTGCCTGTCTGCCTGTCTGCCTGTCTGCCTGTCTGCCTGTCTGCCTGTGTCTGTCTGCCTGTCTGCCTGTGTCTGTCTGTGTCTGTCTGTGTCTGTCTGTGTCTGTCTGTCTGCCTGTGTCTGCCTGTCTGTCTGTCTGCCTGTGTCTGCCTGTCTGCCTGTCTGCCTGTGTCTGTCTGTGTCTGTCTGTCTGCCTGTGTCTGCCTGTCTGTCTGTCTGCCTGTGTCTGCCTGTCTGCCTGTGTCTGCCTGTGTCTGTCTGTGTCTGCCTGTGTCTGTCTGTGTCTGTCTGCCTGTGGGTCTGTCTGTGGGTCTGTCTGCCTGTCTGCCTGTCTGCCTGTCTGCCTGTCTGTCTGCCTGGGTGTGTCTGCCTGTCTGTGTCTGCCTGTCTGTCTGCCTGGGTGTGTCTGCCTGTCTGTGTCTGCCTGTCTGTCTGCCTGGGTGTGTCTGCCTGGGTGTGTCTGGGTCTGTGTGTGTGTCTGGGTCTGTCTGTCTGTGGGTGTGTCTGCCTGTCTGTCTGTGGGTGTGTCTGCCTGTCTGTCTGTGGGTGTGTCTGTCTGTCTGTCTGTGGGTGTGTCTGGGTCTGTCTGTCTGTGGGTGTGTCTGGGTCTGTCTGTGGGTGTGTCTGGGTCTGTCTGTGGGTGTGTCTGGGTCTGTCTGTGGGTGTGTCTGCCTGTCTGTCTGTCTGTGGGTGTGTCTGGGTCTGTCTGTGGGTGTGTCTGGGTCTGTCTGTGGGTGTGTCTGGGTCTGTCTGTGGGTGTGTCTGGGTCTGTCTGTGGGTGTGTCTGCCTGTCTGTCTGTGGGTGTGTCTGGGTCTGTCTGTGGGTGTGGCTGCCTGTCTGTGGGTGTGTCTAGGTCTGTCTGTGGGTGTGTCTGGGTCTGTCTGTGGGTGTGTCTGGGTCTGTCTGTCTGTCTGTCTGTCTGTCTGTCTGTCTGTCTGTCTGTCTGTCTGTATTTGACGTGTCAAATAACACTATTAGATGCATAAAATAAGCTTGTTGACCAATTAGGACCTGAATATGACGTCACATAATAATTTAACACGTTCATTCATTTTTTTTTTACGTAGTTATTACACATTGATTACACTATCACTGGTATTTAATATGTCACAACGATTCACCGATACGTATGCTATGACGCTAGTAACGTTTTGTCTTGCGCAGCTGCTGCTGTCGCACGAGCCCAGACACACTTCCCCAAGCTCTGGACAGTGCTGGTCATAAAGAACTAGCTAGGTAGCTGATGGACGCAAACAATTTTCTTCCCCAACAAAAAACAGTGTTACTGCTGTCGTAGAGAAGGGACCAAAGCGCAGCGCGGTACGTGTTCATGATGATTTATTATTAAACAATGAAACACTAGAACAAAAGACACAAAACAAAAGCCAACAGTTCTGTCAGGTCAATGAATAACAAAACAACAAAAAAACTACCCACAAAACAGGTGGGAAAAGGCTGCCTAAGTATGGTTCCCAATCAGAGACGACGATAGACAGCTGCCTCTGATTGGAAACCATACCCGGCCAAAACATATAAATAAAATACATAGAATGCCAACCCCCATATCACACCCTGACCTAACTAAACAGAGAAAAATGGCTCTCTCAGGTCAGGGCGTGACAAACAGCAAAAACAACATCATCTGTTTCAGTAGCTATCGTTAGCTAGCTAACTATATAGCTAGGTGTCATCATCTAAAATACCCCTAATTAATAAGACAATTCTTATTTGATTAAATGTTAGTCACAATAGTGGAATCATGATGGAATAGATCATACTAAACGAGGTTGGAATGTTCTTATAGAAATTCAAACAAAAGACAAATAATTTGTTAATTTGTCAAAAATCTGTTGAAATCACACTGTGGCTATATTAGACTTTAGAATTACATACTTATTTAACTGTACAGCCATACCTATGGATTGTGGATCAATGACATGGGGTATCAGTCTACTCAGTGACACCCAGAGAACATTAGCGTCATAGCTCTTGTTGCGGGACTCTGAAACCACTGTGAATTGAGCCACATTTATTGTACCAGTCAACCCACTATGCATATTGAACACTATTCCAGAGGAAAAACAATACAATGTGGATGTTTTGGAGGCTGATAACTCTGAGGAGGATCACGGCTCAGACCCAGATGCAGACAGTTTGAAGTAAGAAAAATGTATTACAAAAACAGTGGGCAGGCAAACGACAGGTCAAGGGCAGGCAGAGGTTAGTAATCATAGCAGAGTCTGAAAGGTACAGAGCAGAAGGCAGGCTCAGGGTCAAGGGCAGGAAGAGGTCAGTAATCCAGGGCATTGTCACAAGGTACAGAGCAGAAGGCAGGCTCAGGGTCAGGGCAGGAAGAGGTTAGTAATCATAGCAGAGTCTGAAAGGTACAGAGCAGAAGGCAGGCTCAGGGTCAAGGGCAGGAAGAGATCAGTAATCCAGGGCATTGTCACAAGGTACAAAACGGCAGTGAGTGTTGCAACTGACGACAGACAATTCTTACGTGCTAAGCGCTTCAGCTCTCGCCGGTCCCGTTCTATGAGCTTGTGTGGCCTACCACTTCGCGGCTGAGCCGTTGTTGCTTCTAGACGTTTCCACCTCACAATAACAGCACTTACAGCTGACCCGGGGGGCAGCTCCAGCAAGGCAAAAATTTGAAGAACTGACTTGTTGGAAAGGTGACATCCTATGACGGTGCCATGTTGAAAGTCACTGAGCTCTTCAGTAAGGCCTTTCTAATGCCAATGTTTGTCTATGGAGAATGCATGGCTGTGTGGTCAATTTTATACACCTGTCAGCAACGGGTGTGGGTGAAATAGCCGAATCCACTAATTTGAAGGGGTGTCCACATATACTATATATACAAAAGTATCTACCTCAATAACCTCGTACCCATGCACATTAACTCGGTACTGGTACCCTGTTTATATAGCCAAGTTATCATTACTCCAGTGGTGGAAAAAGTACCCAATTCTCAAACGATAGAAAATGACTCAAGAAAAAATGAAAGTCACCCAGTGAAATACTACTTGAGGAAAAGTCTAAAAATATTTGGTTTTAAAATGTACTTATGTATCAAAAGTTAATGTAATTGCTAAAATATACTTATTAAGTATCAAAAGTAAAAGTATAAATCATTTCAAATTCCTTATATTAAGCAAACCAGACGGCCACATTTTCTAGTTATTTTAATTTACAGAGAGCCAGGGGTGCACTCCAACACTCAGTGTTTAGCGAGTCTGTCAGATCAGAGGCAGTAGGGATGACCAGAGATATTCTCTTGATAATTTTGTGAATTAGACCAATTTACTGTCCTGCTAAGCCTTCAAAATATAACTAACACTTTTGGGAGTCAGGGAAAATGTATGGAGTAAAAAGTACATCATTTTCTTTAGGAATGTAGTGAAGTAAAAGTAGTCAAACATATAAATAGTAAAGTAAAGTACAGATACCCCCCCAAAAAACTACTTAAGTGGTATTTTAAAGTATTTTTACTTAAGTACTTTACACCACTGCATTACATTTACATTTACATTTACGTCATTTAGCAGACGCTCTTATCCAGAGCGACTTAGAAATTGGTGCATTCACCTTATGATATCCAGCGGAACAACCACTTTACAATAGTACATCTAAATCTTTTTGGGGGGAGGTAGGGGGGAGGGTTAGAAGGATTACTTAATCCTATCCCAGGTATTCCTTAAAGAGGTGGGGTTTCAGGTGTCTCCGGAAGCTGGTGATTGACTCCGCTGTCCTGGCGTCGTGAGGGAGCTTGTTCCACCATTGGGGTGCCAGAGCAGCGAACAGTTTTGACTTGGCTGAGCGGGAACTGTGCTTCCTCAGAGGTAGGGGGGCCAGCAGGCCAGAGGTGGATGAATGCAGTGCCCTTCTTTGGGTGTAGGGACTGATCAGAGCCTGAAGGTACGGAGGTGCCGTTCCCCTCACAGCTCCGTAGGCAAGCACCATGGTCTTGTAGCGGATGCGAGCTTCAACTGGAAGCCAGTGGAGAGAGCGGAGGAGCGGGGTGACGTGAGAGAACTTGGGAAGGTTGAACACCAGACGGGCTGCGGCGTTCTGGATGAGTTGTAGGGGTTTAATGGCGCAGGCAGGGAGCCCCGCCAACAGCGAGTTGCAGTAATCCAGACGGGAGATGACAAGTGCCTGGATTAGGACCTGCGCCGCTTCCTGTGTGAGGCAGGGTCGTACTCTGCGAATGTTGTAGAGCATGAACCTACAGGATCGGGTCACCGCCTTGATGTTAGCGGAGAACGACAGGGTGTTGTCCAGGGTCACGCCAAGGTTCTTAGCACTCTGGGAGGAGGACACAATGGAGTTGTCGGACACAATGGAGTTGTCATTACTCATTGTGTATTTATTCCTTGCGTTATTATTTTGATAATATTTCTAATTTGTTTCTCTCTGCATTGTTGGGAAGTAAGTAAATTTACCCCCCCTCTTCACCACAACAGCCAACCTAACCCCCCCCCCCCCCCCCCCCCCCCCCTCTTCACCACAACAGCCAACCTAACCCACGGTCCATGACTACCCAACCTAACCCACGGTCCATGACTACCCAACCACAACAGCCAACCTAACCCACCCCCCCCCTCTTCACCACAACAGCCAACCTAACCCACGGTCCATGACTACCTAACCTAACCCACGGTCCATGACTACCTAACCCAACCCACGGTCCATGACTACCTAACCTAACCCACGGTCCATGACTACCTAACCTAACCCACCCCCCCCTCTTCACCACAACAGCCAACCTAACCCACGGTCCATGACTACCTAACCTAACCCACGGTCCATGACTACCTAACCCAACCCACGGTCCATGACTACCTAACCTAACCCACGGTCCATGACTACCTAACCTAACCCACGGTCCATGACTACCTAACCTAACCCACGGTCCATGACTACCTAACCTAACCCACGGTCCATGACTACCTAACCTAACCCACGGTCCATGACTACCTAACCTAACCCACGGTCCATGACTACCTAACCCAACCCACGGTCCATGACTACCTAACCCAACCCACGGTCCATGACTACCTAACCTAACCCACGGTCCATGACTACCTAACCTAACCCACGGTCCATGACTACCTAACCTAACCCACGGTCCATGACTACCTAACCCAACCCACGGTCCATGACTACCTAACCTAACCCACGGTCCATGACTACCTAACCTAACCCACGGTCCATGACTACCTAACCCAACCCACGGTCCATGACTACCTAACCCAACCCACGGTCCATGACTACCTAACCTAACCCACGGTCCATGACTACCTAACCTAACCTATGGTCCATGACTAAGACTGGTCAGACCAGGTGAGGAACGACGGAGTTTCATTATGAAGGTTTGGAAGGTGACGATGTTCCCCAATATCAAGCCTCACACACCCAGGGCCCCATGTCAAGCCCTGCTACCCACAGACACAGCTGAGCATTTCCCTCCATTTTACCCTCGAAGAAACAGACACAATGCAGGCAGGAGGAAGGACACGGTCAGGCACACACACACACACACACACACACACACACACACACACACACACACACACACACACACACACACACACACACACACACACACACACACACACACACACACACACACACACACACACACACACCACACACACACACACACACACACCACACACACACACACACACCGCAGGCAGGAGGAAGGAGGCAGCAGGGTCACGGTATGCATCATGTCTTTGATCCTCTTTTACCAGGACAAGGGAGGGCTGGAGAGAACAGGGAGCTGAAAGGATGAGACGCAGCTGTCTCTCAACCTTTACACGCCCACATATATTGCACATTACACAGCCAAAGAGGACAAGGAGGAGGAGGAGGAAGAGGAGGAGGAGGAGGAAGAGCACATGTATTACACATTACACAGCCCCAGAGGAAAAGGAGGAGGGAGGAGGAGGAAGAGCACATGTATTACACATTACACAGCCCCAGAGGAAAAGGAGGAGGAGGAGGAGGAGGAGGAAGAGCACATATATTACACATTACACAGCCCCAGAGGAAAAGGAGGAGGAGGAGGAGGAGGAGGAAGAGCACATATATTACACATTACACAGCCACAGAGGAAGATGAAGAAGAAAAGGAGGAGGAAGAAGAAGAAGGAGAGGAAGAGTAGAGTTAGCTAGGAAAGAGACTGTCCATTACTTTTATACACTCTTGTGTGATTCAGTTCAGAGATTTTGACTAGCAATGTCAAAATTGTGGGTACATATATGCACTAAGCAGACACACTAGACAGCAGACTCTCAAAGTGGAATAAGTGTTATATTATTTTCTGTACATGACGCACAGGTCTATGTCATTATATCTTATCTGCATACTGATAGACGGACAGACACAACCCTGCCAGTACAAATGTATGCAATAGAATATCAAGAGTAAATAATTTCATTAACACTGAATCATTTCTATTGACAACACGGTCGATCGGTCAGAAAGACAGAGAGGACCGAGTCAGCCGTTTCCATGGTAGCCTATTGACTCTGTGGCTAATTGGCTAATTAATGATTTGATTAGAGAGATAGCGCCATTGTTTTAATTTGTTGATAGGCGGGAAGGGTAGTTGATTGATTGCTTAAAAACACTTTAGGAGCTTGACTCTGAATGGTTGATTGACCAGGAGATAAGATAATATTGGAGAGGATTCATCTGATTGGTTGATTGATTGATGACAAGGAGAATAATAGCAGATGGTGTCTTTTCTATGGGCAGAAGCACTGTTGACACCTCTCTAGAGTTGGCGGAGAGAAAATGTCTCAGGTTTAAAGCTCATTTCCTGCAATTCTATACATTTTACCATGTCAATAGTTTATTCATGTAGTATTTGAGTGGCTTGAACATTACCAAAAAATCTACAGTGCATTCGGAAAGTATTCAGACCCCTTGACTTTTTCCACATTTGTTATGTTACAGCCTTATTCTGAAATTGATTTAAAAAAAGCTTTTCCTCATCAATCTATACACAATACCCCATAATGACATCACAATACCCCATAATGACATCACAATACCCCATAATGAGGGAAACCAGATTCTCTGGTCTGATGAAACCAAGATCAAACTCTTTGGCCTGAATGCCAAGCATCACATCTGGAGGAAACCTGGCACCATCTCTACAGTGAATCATGGTGGTGGCAGCATCAGGTTGTGGGGATGTTTTTCAGTGGCAGGGACTGGGAGACTAGTCAGGATCGAGGGAAAGATGAACTGAGCAAAGTACAAAGAGATCCTTGATGATAACCTGCTCTAGAGTACTCAGGACCTCAGACTGGGGCGAAGGTTCACCTTCCAACAGGACAACGACCCTAAGCACACAGCCAAGACAACGCA
The DNA here is from genome assembly GCF_965601325.2 of Salmo salar. Lineage (NCBI taxonomy): Eukaryota > Metazoa > Chordata > Actinopteri > Salmoniformes > Salmonidae > Salmo > Salmo salar. The sequence continues at coordinate 38,445,808 of NC_138318.1, forward strand.
GGAGTGGCCCAGCCAGAGCCCTGACTTGAACCCAATCGAAAATCTCTGGAGAGACCTGAAAATAGCTGTGCAGCAACGCTCCCCATCCAACCTGACAGAGCTTGAGAGGATCTGCAGTGAAGAATGGGAGAAACTCCCCAAATACAGGTGTGCCAAGCTTGTAGCGTCACACCCAAGAAGACTTGAGGCTGTAATCAATGACAAAGGTGTTTCAACAAAGTACTGAGTAAAGGGTCTGAATACTTATGTAAATGTAATATTTCAACCTTTATATATTTTTATAAATTTGCCCAAAAAATTTAAAACCTGTTTTTGCTTCGTCATTATGGGGTATTGTGATGTCTTTATGGGGTATTGTGATGTCTTTATGGGGTATTGTGATGTCATTATGGGGTATTGTGATGTCATTATGGGGTATTGTGATGTCATTATGGGGTATTGTGATGTCATTATGGGGTATTGTGATGTCTTTATGGGGTATTGTGATGTCTTTATGGGGTATTGTGATGTCTTTATGGGGTATTGTGATGTCTTTATGGGGTATTGTGATGTCATTATGGGGTATTGTGATGTCATTATGGGGTATTGTGATGTCTTTATGGGGTATTGTGAGGTCTTTATGGGGTATTGTGTGTACATTGATGAGGGGAAAAAACTATTCAATCCAATTTAGAGTGAGGCTGTAACGTAATAAAATGTGGAAAAAGTCAAGGGGTCTGAATACTGTCTATAGGCAAATAAAACGAGCAAAAAAAATGGTTTACTGGGCTAGCTGACAGGGGCTAGTTGACCTGGGCTAGCTGACCTTGGCTAGCTGACCTTGGCTAGTTGACCTGGGCTAGCTGACCTGGGCTAGCTGACCTGGGCTAGCTGACCGGGGCTAGCTGACCGGGGCTAGCTGACCGGGGCTAGCTGACCGGGGCTAGCTGACCTGGGCTAGTTGACCTGGGCTAGCTGACCTGGGCTAGTTGACCTGGGCTAGCTGATCTGGGCTAGTTGACCTGACAAGTTATAAATAGCTCTGTACTGGCATGACAGGAGTGACAGATGATGCAATACCCCATTTAGAAATTGCATTCAACTATTACAACTTTCAGGAGTAAGTTGAAAGCCGGACTGAGTTCTCACCCCAGTGGTTTGGGAACCACTGCTATAGTCTACCGTTAGTCTGTCTGGGCTCATACGTCCAGAATGTGTTCTGCTAGTTGTGCTACTGGCCTATTACCACACAAATAAAAATGCAATGTGTCCATGTGGATGGTGTTTTAAGTCTGATTATGTTGAGTTGACAACTGGTGTTCCCCCCCCGGGTTCTATTCTCGCTCCAGGACTCTTTACGATTTGTATAAATGAGTTCCTGCATTAATAAGCAGTGAGTGGAGGTCTCACCCACTTCCAGATCACAGCAAATCACACTACATGACAAGATCTCCTCAAAAATCTCCAGTCTAATGACTAGGAATTCACTGAAAGTAATTGAATGTAGTCTCATTAGACACGTTTTAAGGTTAAGTGTTGAATGGATGTTGACAGCTGCACTATAGGGTGTAAGCTGATAGCTGCACTATAGGGTACAGGCTGAGGCGTCTACTCGGCGGACCCAGAATATAAATGTGATACACAGAGTTAGAGGATGATGGAGTTGGTCTATAGGCCTAACCTCTGTCTATAGCCCTAGCCTCTGTCTATAGCCCTAGCCTCTGTCTATAGCCCTAGCCTCTGTCTATAGCCCTAGCCTCTGTCTATAGGCCTAGCCTCTGTCTATAGCCCTAGCCTCTGTCTATAGCCCTAGCCTCTGTCTATAGCCCTAGCCTCTGTCTATAGCCCTAGCCTCTGTCTATAGCCCTAACCTCTATCTATAGCCCTAACACGGCTGTAACCTCTGCCTATAGCCCTAGCCTCTGTCTATAGGCCTAGCCTCTGTCTATAGGCCTAGCCTCTGTCTATAGGCCTAGCCTCTGTCTATAGCCCTCAACCTCTGCCTATAGCCCTCAACCTCTGCCTATAGCCCTCAACCTCTGCCTATAGCCCTCAACCTCTGCCTATAGCCCTTAACCTCTGCCTATAGCCCTTAACCTCTGCCTATAGCCCTTAACCTCTATCTATAGCCCTAGCCTCTATCTATAGCCCTAGCCTCTGTCTATAGCCCTAACCCGGCTGTAACCTCTGTCCATAGCCCTAGCCTCCGTCTATAGCCCTAACACAACTATAACCTCTGCCTATAGCCCTAGCCTCTGCCCATAGCCCTAGCCTCTGCCCATAGCCCTAGCCTCTGCCCATAGCCCTAGCCTCTGCCCATAGCCCTAGCCTCTGCCCATAGCCCTAGCCTCTGCCCATAGCCCTAGCCTCTGCCCATAGCCCTAGCCTCTGCCCATAGCCCTAGCCTCTGCCCATAGCCCTAGCCTCTGCCCATAGCCCTAGCCTCTGCCCATAGCCCTAGCCTCTGCCCATAGCCCTAGCCTCTGCCCATAGCCCTAGCCTCTGCCCATAGCCCTAGCCTCTGCCCATAGCCCTAGCCTCTGCCCATAGCCCTAGCCTCTGTCCATAGCCTAGCCTCTGTCCATAGCCCTAGCCTCTGTCCATAGCCCTAGCCTCTGTCTATAGGCCTAGCCTCTGTCTATAGGCCTAGCCTCTGTCTATAGGCCTAGCCTCTGTCTATAGGCCTAGCCTCTGTCTATAGCCCTAGACTCTGTCTATAGCCCTAGACTCTGTCTATAGCCCTAGCCTCTGTCTATAGCCCTAACACAACTATAAACTCTGCCTATAGCCCTAGCCTCTGCCCATAGCCCTAGCCTCTGCCCATAGCCCTAGCCTCTGCCCATAGCCCTAGCCTCTGCCCATAGCCCTAGCCTCTGCCCATAGCCCTAGCCTCTGCCCATAGCCCTAGCCTCTGCCCATAGCCCTAGCCTCTGCCCATAGCCCTAGCCTCTGCCCATAGCCCTAGCCTCTGCCCATAGCCCTAGCCTCTGCCCATAGCCCTAGCCTCTGCCCATAGCCCTAGCCTCTGCCCATAGCCCTAGCCTCTGCCCATAGCCCTAGCCTCTGCCCATAGCCCTAGCCTCTGCCCATAGCCCTAGCCTCTGTCCATAGCCCTAGCCTCTGTCTATAGCCCTAGCCTCTGTCTATAGCCCTAGCCTCTGTCTACAGCCCTAACACAACTATAACCTCTGTCTATAGCCCTAGCATGGCTGTAACCTCTGTCTATAGCCCTAACCTATATCTATAGCCCTAACACAACTACAGTGCCTTGCGAAAGTATTCGGCCCCCTTGAACTTTTCGACCTTTTGCCACATTTCAGGCTTCAAACATAAAGATATAAAACTGTATTTTTTTGTGAAGAATCAACAACAAGTGGGACACAATCATGAAGTGGAACGAAATTTATTGGATATTTCAAACTTTTTTAACATATTAAAAACTGAAAAATTGGCCATGCAAAATTATTCAGCCCCTTTACTTTCAGTGCAGCAAACTCTCTCCAGAAGTTCAGTGAGGATCTCTGAATGATCCAATGTTGACCTAAATGACTAATGATGATAAATAGAATCCACCTGTGTGTAATCAAGTCTCCGTATAAATGCACCTGCTCTGTGATAGTCTCAGAGGTCCGTTTAAAGCGCAGAGAGCATCATGAAGAACAAGGAACACACCAGGCAGGTCCGAGATACTGTTGTGGAGAAGTTTAAAGCCGGATTTGGATACAAAAAGATTTCCCAAGCTTTAAACATCCCAAGGAGCACTGTGCAAGCGATAATATTGAAATGGAAGGAGTATCAGACCACTGCAAATCTACGAAGACCCGGCCGTCCCTCTAAACTTTCAGCTCATACAAGGAGAAGACTGATCAGAGATGCAGCCAAGAGGCTCATGATCACTCTGGATGAACTGCAGAGATCTACAGCTGAGGTGGGAGACTCTGTCCATAGGACAACAATCAGTCGTATACTGCACAAATCTGGCCTTTATGGAAGAGTGGCAAGAAGAAAGCCATTTCTTAAAGATATCCATAAAAAGTGTTGTTTAAAGTTTGCCACTAGCCACCTGGGAGACACACCAAACATGTGGAAGAAGGTGCTCTGGTCAGATGAAACCAAAAGCGAACTTTTTGGCAACAATGCAAAACGTTATGTTTGGCGTAAAAGCAACACAGCTCATCACCCTGAACACACCATCCCCACTGTCAAACATGGTGGTGGCAGCATCATGGTTTGGGCCTGCTTTTCTTCAGCAGGGGCAGGGAAGATGGTTAAAATTGATGGGAAGATGGATGGAGCCAAATACAGGACCATTCTGGAAGAAAACCTGATGGAGTCTGCAAAAGACCTGAGACTGGGATGGAGATTTGTCTTCCCAGACAAGCCCAGCAATGGAGGTCCAAAAACATATCCAGGTGTTAGAATGGCCAAGTCAAAGTCCAGACCTGAATCCAATCGAGAATCTGTGGAAAGAACTGAAAACTGCTTTTCACAAACGCTCTCCATCCAACCTCACTGAGCTCGAGCTGTTTTGCAAGGAGGAATGGGCAAAAATGTCAGTCTCTCGATGTGCAAAACTGATAGAGACATACCCCAAGCGACTTACAGCTGTAATTGCAGCAAAAGGTGGCGCTACAAAGTATTAACTTAAGGGGGCTGAATAATTTTGCACGCCCAATTTTTCAGTTTTTTATTTGTTAAAAAAGTTTGAAATATCCAATAAATTTCGTTCCACTTCATGATTGTGTCCCACTTGTTGTTGATTCTTCACAAACAATTACACTTTTATATCTTTATGTTTGAAGCCTGAAATGTGGCAAAAGGTCGAAAAGTTCAAGGGGGCCGAATACTTTCGCAAGGCACTGTATAACCTCTGCCTATAGCCCTAGCACAGCTGTAACCTCTGTCTACATTTACATTTTTACATTTTAGTCATTTAGCAGACGCTCTTATCCAGAGCGACTTACAGTAGTGAATGCATACATTTCATACATTTATACCCGTACTGGTCCCCCGTGGGAATCGAACCCACAACCCTGGCATTGCAAACACCATGCTCTACCAACTGAGCCACACGGGACCATAGCCCTAACACGGCTGTAACCTCTGTCTATAGCCCTAGCCTCTGTCCATAGCCCTAGCCTCTGTCCATAGCCCTAGCCTCTGTCCATAGCCCTAGCCTCTGTCTATAGCCCTAGCCTCTGTCTATAGCCCTAGCCTCTGTCTATAGCCCTAGCCTCTGTCTATAGCCCTAGCCTCTGTCTATAGCCCTAACCTCTGTCTATAGCCCTAACCTCTGTCTATAGCCCTAACCTCTGTCTATAGCCCTAACCTCTATCTATAGCCCTAGCACGGCTGTAACCTCTATCTATAGCCCTAACCTCTGTCTATAGCCCCACCCCCTCTTCCACGCTGCTGCTACTCGCTGTTTATTATCTATGCATAGCCACTTTAATAACTCTACCTACATGTATATATTACCTCGACTAACCAGTGCCCCCGCACATTGACTCTGTACTGGTACTCCCCTGAATATAGTCTCGCTATTGTTATTTTACTGCTGCTCTTTAATTACTTGTTCCTTTAATTTCTTAATTATTCTTATTCATATGTTTTAAACTGCATTGTTGTTTAGGGGCTTGTAATTAAGCATTTCACTGTAAGGTCTACACCTGTTGTATTCGGCGCATGTGACTAATAAAATTTGATTTGAACATGGCTGACATGCAAAAAGGTATAGTGGAGGAGGGTAGCTTGTAATTTCTCCCTGCCATTGGGTGTCTTGCAGGGAAAAGAAAAGCCTTCACCATTCTATTCCCACATTCTCTCAACACATTCTTTTCCCTCTCTACCTCTCAACCCCTCTCTCTACACCGCTCCCTCTCTCTCTCTCTCTCTCTCAACCCCTCTCTCTCTACCTCTACATATACACCTCTCCACCTCTCTCTCTCTCTACACCGCTCCCTCTCTCTCTCTCTCTCTCTCTCTCTCTCAACCCCTCTCTCTCTCCCTCTACATATACACCTCTCCACCTCTCTCCCTCTCTACACCGCTCCCTCTCTCTCCCTCTCTCTCAACCCCTCTCTCTCTACCTCTACACCTCTCTACCTCTCAACCCCTCTCTCTCTACCTCTACGTATACACCTCTCTACCTCTCAACCCCTCTCTCTCTACCTCTACGTATACACCTCTCTACCTCTCAACCCCTCTCTCTCTACCTCTACGTATACACCTCTCTACCTCTCAACCCCTCTCTCTCTACCTCTACGTATACACCTCTCTACCTCTACGTATATCTCTCTCTACCTCTCTCTCTCTACCTCTACCGCTCTCTACATCTCTCTCTACCTCTACCTCTCTCTACCCCTCTCTCTCTACCTCTCTCTCTCTACCTCTCTCTCTCTACCTCTCTCTCTCTACCTCTCTCTCTCTACCTCTAGTCTTCTGTTACACACCTCCTAATGGCTGCAAACAGACCATTGCTCCCCACGGGCCCCCTGCCTCTGCCTCTGCCCAGACGGTAATATCTAATGACACCACTCTCAGTCCTCAGAGAGGGAAGGGGGGGGGGGAGAGAGAGAGCGGGGGCATCTAGATGATATCACAGATATTACGTTTCACATTAGTCATTGCTCAACTGGACAGAGGGACGGACGGACGGACGGACGGAAGGTCGGTGGAGGAATGGACAGAGGGATGGAGAAGTGGAGAGAGAAGAAGATAAGAATCTCTTTTCACTCATACTGATGACATGTGCTGCAGGGTCAACTTCCTGGTCTTGGGGAGAGAGGGGGCTGCTAAGAGATATTTCTAACGCAGGGAAGGTGCTGATACGTTAAAGCTACAATCTGAGATTTACTTTTTTTTAGACAAACAAATGGCAGGCCTTAAAGCTGATGGATGGGGCTGGAGAAATGTAACCACTCTTTAAACATTTCAACAGTAGAACTAAAGCTCACAAGGCACGTATGAGCACTGTTCTTCACTATTATAGGTAAACATCATTATGCCCAAAGACTAGAGCTTTGCTCAGTGTTTCTCTGATAGCCCGAGTCGGTCTGTAATGTAATAGGACAGCAGCTCTCCTGTTTCTCCCCGAGGTACCCCGTGTATCCATGACACCGACTTCCCTGTTCACACACAGACCTGACTGACTCAGAGCTTAGAGACAGACCAGGACTGATGTTAATCAGCGTGCCCATCTTTCATATGCAACCACGCTGACGTTGTCGACATGGGGAACAGGGTGAGAAATGCGCAGAATCACGTTAGTAGAAACGAAGACTGTGTTCATGGCAGGCCTGGTTGTAGCTAGATAAGTTCAAGTCGCATCAGGGACAATTTTAGCTAACCATAACCTTAACCTTACCCTTGTCCTAATTCTCCTAACCTGCCATGTTAATTCTCGTAACCTGCTGCGTAAAATCCTCCTAACCTGCCATGTTCATTCTCGTAACCTGCTGCGTAAAATCCTCCTAACCTGCCATGTTAATTCTCGTAACCTGCTGCGTAAAATCCTCCTAACCTGCCATGTTCATTCTCGTAACCTGCTGTGTAAAATTCTCCTAACCTGCCATGTTATTTCTCCTAACCTGCCATGAAAAGTCACTTCTGGCAGTCAAAACCGCTAGACTTGCATCTTTAAAATGATTTGCCAAGGATAAGAGTTGGATAAATGGCAGAGAGTGAATATGGCAATACTTTGAGAAGTTAAATGAGAAGGTGGTGAAATTCAAACTTCACGAGGCGAAATTGAGCTATAGTGGCAGTGCAGGTGCAATGCTTGTCCGTCTAAAAAGGGAGGCATCGTGAGACCAGACTCATTGCTGGGAGCAGTGCAGGTCCCCAACAACAGACAGGTTCACAGGAAAGAAGTGCGGTAACGGACAGAGTGAGAAAAGCACAGCGCTGATTACAAACATTATTGCAATTGGTAAGCAGCCATTGTCAGAGGATGTTGTCTTCACTGCCCTGATGGCATATCTATAACCAGCGGTAGAGGATGTTGTCTTCACTGCACTGACGGCATATCGAGAACCAGACAAGAAGATGCCATGTCGAAAAACTTTGACGGCCCGGGTGGAGAAATTGTACGATGATGGCTCTGCAAGTACAATGCACAAACACCATACGTGGTGTTAACAACAGATTGTTGGCAGTCTATGAACACGCTGTCATACATCACTACAACGAGCCATTACACTGAATAGAAGTGGGACAGGAAGTCCCATGTACTGACCAGAGAACATGGAGGAGAGGAACAGCAGAGAACCTAAAAACTACTATTGTTTTAAGAATGTGAAATGTCAGAATAATAGTAGAGAGAATGATTTATTTCAGCTTTTATTTCTTTCATCACATTCCCAGTGGGTCAGAAGTTTACATACACTATATTCGTATTTGGTAGCATTGCCTTTAAATTGTTTAACTTGTGTCAAATGTTTTGGGTAGCCTTCCACAAGCTTCCCACAATCAGTTGGGTGAATTGTGGCCCATTCCTCCTGACAGAGCTGGTGTAAGTCAGGTTTCTAGGCCTCCTTGCTCGCGCACGCTTTTTCAGTTCTGCCCACAAATGTTCTATAGGATTGAGGTCAGGGCTTTGTGATGGCCACTCCAATACCTTGACTTTGTTGTCCTTAAGCCATTTCGCCACAACTTTGGAAGTATGCTTGGGGTCATTGCCCATTTGGAAGACCCATTTGCAACCAAGCTTTAACTTCCTGACTGATGTCTTGAGATGTTGCTTCAATATATCCACATAATTTTCCATCCTCATGATGCCATCTATTTTGTGAAGTGCATCAGTCCCTCCTGCAGCAAAGCACCCCCACAATATGATGCTGCCACCCCCGAGCTTCACAGTTGGGATGGTGTTCTGCGACTTGCAAGCCTCCCCCTTTTTCCTCCAAACATAACAATGGTCATTATGGCCAAACAGTTACATTATTGTTTCATCAGACCAGAGGACATTTCTCCAAAAAGTACGATCTTTGTCACCATGTGCAGTTACAAAACGTAGTCTGGCCTTTTTATGGCGGTTTTGGAGTAGTGGCTTCTTCCTTGCTGAGTGGCCTCTCAGGTTATGTCGATATAGGACTCGTTTTACTGTGGATATAGATACTTTTGTACCTGTTTCCTCCAGCATCTTCACAAGGTCTTTTGCTGTTTTTCTGGGATTGATTTGCACTTTTCGCATCAACGTACGTTCATCTCTAGGAGACAGAACGTGTCTCCTTCCTGAGCGGTATGACGGCTGCGTGGTCCCATGGTCGGCCTTTCAGGTTTATTTAATGTTTTATTTATTTCACCTTTATTTAACCAGGTAGGCTAGTTGAGAACAAGTTCTCATTTACAACTGCGACCTGGCCAAGATAAAGCAAAGCAGTGAGACAAATACAACAACACAGAGTTAAACATGGAATAAACAAAACATACAGTCAATAATACAGTAGAAAAAATAAAACAAAAAGTCTATATACAGTGAGTGCAAATGAGGTAAGATAAGGGAGTTATGGCAATAAATTGGCCATGGTGGCGAAGTAATTACAATATAGCAATTAAACACTGGAATGATAGATGTGCAGAAGATGAATGTGCAAGTAGAGATACTTGGGTGCAAAGGTGCAAGATAAATAAATAAATACAGTATGGGGATGAGTAAGATAGCCCATCTGTAAACAGCCCATCTATGTACAGTGAGGGAAAAAAGTATTTGATCCTCTGCTGATGTACATTTGCCCACTGACAAAGAAATGATCAGTCTATAATTTTAATGGTAAGCTTAGAGACAGAATAACAACAAAAAATCCAGAATAACGCATGTAAAAAATGTTATGAATTGATTTGCATTTTAATGAGGGAAATAAGTATTTGACCCCTCTGCAAAACATGACTTAGTACTTGGTGGCAAAACCCTTGTTGGCAATCACAGAGGTCAGACGTTTCTTGTAGTTGGCCACCAGGTTTGCACACATCTCAGGGGGGATTTTGTCCCACTCCTCTTTGGAGATCTTCTCCAAGTCATTAAGGTTTCGAGGCTGACGTTTGGCAACTCGAACTTTCAGCTCCCTCCACAGATTTTCCATGGGATTAAGGTCTGGAGACTGGCTAGGCCACTCCAGGACCTTAATGTGCTTCTTCTTGAGAACCTTGGACAGACAAGGTTGCACCTTGGAGCGATGGACCTGGAAGCCAGCTCCATGTAACTATAAAGACCTGGAAGCCAGCTCCAAGTAACTATAAAGACCTGGAAGCCAGCTCCACGTAACTATAAAGACCTGGAAGCCAGCTCCACGTAACTATAAAGACCTGGAAGCCAGCTCCAAGTAACTATAAAGACCTGGAAGCCAGCTCCAAGTAACTATAAAGACCTGGAAGCCAGCTCCAAGTAACTATAAAGAACTGGAAGCCAGCTCCACGTAACTATAAAGACCTGGAAGCCAGCTCCCCGTAACTATAAAGACCTGGAAGCCAGCTCCCCGTAACTATAAAGAACTGGAAGCCAGCTCCAAGTAACTATAAAGAACTGGAAGCCAGCTCCAAGTAACTATAAAGACCTGGAAGCCAGCTCCAAGTAACTATAAAGACCTGGAAGCCAGCTCCACGTAACTATAAAGACCTGGAAGCCAGCTCCACGTAACTATAAAGACCTGGAAGCCAGCTCCATGTAACTATAAAGAACTGGAAGCCAGCTCCACGTAACTATAAAGACCTGGAAGCCAGCTCCAAGTAACTATAAAGACCTGGAAGCCAGCTCCAAGTAACTATAAAGACCTGGAAGCCAGCTCCACATAACTATAAAGACCTGGAAGCCAGCTCCAAGTAACTATAAAGACCTGGAAGCCAGCTCCACGTAACTATAAAGACCTGGAAGCCAGCTCCAAGTAACTATAAAGACCTGGAAGCCAGCTCCAAGTAACTATAAAGACCTGGAAGCCAGCTCCAAGTAACTATAAAGAACTGGAAGCCAGCTCCACGTAACTATAAAGACCTGGAAGCCAGCTCCCCGTAACTATAAAGACCTGGAAGCCAGCTCCCCGTAACTATAAAGACCTGGAAGCCAGCTCCCCGTAACTATAAAGAACTGGAAGCCAGCTCCAAGTAACTATAAAGAACTGGAAGCCAGCTCCAAGTAACTATAAAGACCTGGAAGCCAGCTCCAAGTAACTATAAAGACCTGGAAGCCAGCTCCACGTAACTATAAAGACCTGGAAGCCAGCTCCACGTAACTATAAAGACCTGGAAGCCAGCTCCATGTAACTATAAAGAACTGGAAGCCAGCTCCACGTAACTATAAAGACCTGGAAGCCAGCTCCAAGTAACTATAAAGACCTGGAAGCCAGCTCCAAGTAACTATAAAGACCTGGAAGCCAGCTCCACGTAACTATAAAGACCTGGAAGCCAGCTCCCCGTAACTATAAAGACCTGGAAGCCAGCTCCACGTAACTATAAAGACCTGGAAGCCAGCTCCATGTAACTATAAAGACCTGGAAGCCAGCTCCATGTAACTATAAAGACCTGGAAGCCAGCTCCAAGTAACTATAAAGACCTGGAAGCCAGCTCCACAGGTTTTGTTCATTTCCCCCCTTCTAATTAGGGACTGATTTAGGGTGTAATTAATGATCAGGAAGAGCAGAAAAGCAGCAGTACTCCAAACTACGCATAGTGAGAATTTAATACATCTCTTATAGAGACACAAAATACACATGGCTTTCAAAGTCAGTCTGTTCCTGAACTCATTATATAATGCATGAAAAGAAGGGACAGGACAGAATGAATGGAAAACGCGTTAAAGGTGCTTTTTAACTCTGCCATCCTATTGCACCTTGGAGCGATGCGTTCTGCCAGCCACCTTGGCTTCGTTCCAAATGGCACCCTTATCCCTTTAAAGTCCACTACTTTAGTGAATAGGGTGTCGTTTGGGACATAGCCATTATTTTAGAATAAAAGCACAGGGCCTGTTGCCTTTTATGATGATTCATCTCCTACCGCCAAGGCCTCTCTCTCTCTCGGCACTGTTACCCAGTCATCAGGCAGAGGAGAGGAATACGTTTAACAAATGTTACCCTCCTCACCCACCAGCCCCTACGCCACAGAGAATTTATGATAATGTCCACCAGACAAGCAGCATTGGCAGGCAGCACCCAAAGAAAACCGCAGCGGTCACACACACACACACACACACACACACAGAACAGCAGCAGAACCCAAATACAACTGCAGGGCTCTTCATTAAAGCTTCTCAGAGAAGACAGTCATAAAAAAAAATTAGCAGCCAGCCTATAGATTTAAGCTACAGGATTTAAAAAAGGAAACATTGTCATAATGCTTTGAAATATTATTAGATATCCCTGTTACATTGTCATAGTGAAAATAAAAAGTATTTATTAGCTGTTCAGTCCAGACTGCCTTGTCTATAGGGGGCAGACGCAGACCAGACTGCCTTGTCTATAGGGGGCAGACGCAGACCAGACTGCCTTGTCTATAGGGGGCAGACGCAGACCAGACTGCCTTGTCTGTTGGGGGCAGACGCAGACCAGACTGCCTTGTCTATAGGGGCAGACGCAGACCAGACTGCCTTGTCTATAGGGGGCAGACGCAGACCAGACTGCCTTGTCTGTAGGGGCAGACGCAGACCAGACTGCCTTGTCTGTAGGGGCAGACGCAGACCAGACTGCCTTGTCTGTAGGGGCAGACGCAGACCAGACTGCCTTGTCTGTAGGGGCAGACGCAGACCAGACTGCCTTGTCTGTAGGGGCAGACGCAGACCAGACTGCCTTGTCTGTAGGGGCAGACGCAGACCAGACTGCCTTGTCTGTAGGGGCAGACGCAGACCAGACTGCCTTGTCTGTAGGGGCAGACGCAGACTGCCTTGTCTGTAGGGGCAGACGCAGACTGCCTTGTCTATAGGGGCAGACGCAGACCAGACTGCCTTGTCTATAGGGGTAGACGCAGACCAGACTGCCTTGTCTATAGGGGTAGACGCAGACCAGACTGCCTTGTCTATAGGGGGCAGACACAGACCAGACTGCCTTGTCTATAGGGGCAGAGTCAAACTCTCGCTCTCTTCTACAGTCGTTCAGCCATAATCCGTCAGTATGTGACCAGTCCTTAACTGTTTGGGAACCCGAATATGCATAAACAATTATGCATTGGCAATAATGATGAATACACTAAACGGATATTGAACCAACCTGAATGAAATGAAATGGGAAAGATTGTTCTAGACGTTTATATGGGTAAAACCCCATCTCCATAGATACTGTACGTCACTCTGTTTGAAGTTAGAATCAGACAGAGCGCTCTGTGTCTCAATAAGATTATCTTAAAGAAAAAGTACCATAAATAAATCCCCTCCCCCACAAAAAAATGCACTTGTCTTTTCCTACTACCACTGACTTTGCTGAGAACTACTTTGTTGAGGGAAAATGTACTTGCTACAACTGTGATATGTTGTTATCACAACTGTGATATGCACTCATCTTAAGATGAACGCACTAATTGTAAGTGGCTATGGATAAGAGCGTCTGCTAAATGACTAAACGTGTTTTGACTGTATTACACCATTATCACCATTGTGACCAGTCATTGACTGTATTACACCATTATCACCAGTGTTACCAGTCATTGACTGTATTACACCATTATCACCAGTGTGACCAGTCATTGACTGTATTACACCATTATCACCAGTGTGACCAGTAATTGACTGCATTACACCATTATCGTCAGTGTGACCAGTCATTGACTGTATTACACCATTATCGTCAGTGTGACCAGTCATTGACTGCATTACACCATTATCGTCAGTGTGACCAGTCATTGACTGTATTACACCATTATCGTCAGTGTGATCAGTCATTGACTGTATTACACCATTATCACCAGTGTGACCAGTCATTGACTGTATTACACCATTATCACCAGTGTGACCAGTCATTGACTGCATTACACCATTATCGTCAGTGTGACCAGTCATTGACTGTATTACACCATTATCACCAGTGTGACCAGTCATTGACTGTATTACACCATTATCATCAGTGTGACCAGTCATTGCCTGTATTACACCATAATAGGCATGCAGAAGGATGCATAATAAACAACTAATAATAATGTCCCATCCTTGCTAACACAATCAACATGATAATCGTCATCACAAGGCTGGTGTAATCAAGCTATTGATGCAGAAGTTTAAACAGCATCATTCATTGGGTGAATACTGTCGGTGGTTCTGTCAAGAGCTCTGAGCGTCATCGTCATCGCTCCACTCCAATAACTGTTACAAGCGTCGTTGAAGGGGGACCAAAACACAGCGGGTAAAGTGCTCATCTTCTTATTTTATTAAAGAAAACACTTAATCAAAATAAACAAATGACAAAAACAGTCCAGTAAGGTGCACAGACTATACTAGAAACAACCACCCACAAACACAAGTGAAAACAAACACAACTAAATATGGCCTCCAATTAGAGACAACAACAACCAGCTGTCTCTAATTGGAGGTCATTGCCAAAACTCACATAGAAATAGAAAAGCTAGATTTAAACATAGAAATAAGAAAACTAGAACCTAAACCCACAATACCGAAACACACAAAACAAACAACCCCCTGCCACGCACTGACCAACTATAATGACAAATAACCCCTTTTACTGGTCAGGACGTGACAATAAGATTTGTGTTGGAACTATATCTTGTGGAAGGATGAAAATAGTATGGATAAATTCAAAATAAAACATTTTATGAAAATATGTAAATCATTATTTGACACTTTATTTAACTAAGCAAGTCAGTTAAGAACATGTAGGCCATCTTTGTAAATAATAATTTGTTCTTAACTGACTTGTCTAGTTAAATAAAAAGGTTAACATCGTTCTTCCGCGGAGTTCTATAGAGCTGTGACGACGTGTTGATCATGTCTGTGATGGCATTCCATTCACTATAAACATGCTACAATCTCAGAGTAAATAATCTAACTTTTCAACATGATAGAGACAGTTTGGGACTGTTGTTTTTCTGACAGAATTTTCGATTGGATGGAAATATTTATTAAAACCTTAAATTAATTCATCCTTTTATGGGTGAGCACCCGATATAGTGCACTACTTTTGACCAATGTCCATAGGGCTCTGGACAAAAGTAGTGCACGATGTAGGGAATAGGGTGCCATAGGGCTCTGGTCTAAAGTAGCGCACTATATAGGGAATAGGGTGCCATTTGGGACGCATCAATCTTAGCAAAATTATATACATGTTAAATAGAGACGAAATAGAGAGTTTTCACTATATGTTTATGCAGCAGAAGGTTGTGGTTGAGATACCAGCTGGTGGTTGGAGACAGAGACTAAATCCAATTTGTTATAATGACATACCCAAGTGCAGATGCACGCACACACACACACGCACGGCCACATGTGGACACACAGACACGCACACACACGGACACACAAACAAAGTTTGCCATAATGATGCCCTCGTAGAGAGGTTAGTACAAATCCTGTCTGACTGACTGCTTGACAACATGTTGTTCTATGTTGCTTTCTCACGCCTCCTAAACTCTGAAACACAGAAAAAGACGCACACACACACACATCCCATACGTAATTTGTTTCTACACAGGATGGATTCTTTGTCAGTAATGTTCTTTCTCTTCTCAACAGTTGACTACTGGTATAGAGGGCCCTCTTCTCAACAGTTGACTACTGGTATAGAGGGCCCTCTTCTCAACAGTTGACTACTGGTATAGAGGGCCCTCTTCTCAACAGTTGACTACTGGTATAGAGGGCCCTCTTCTCAACAGTTGACTACTGGTATAGAGGGCCCTCTTCTCAACAGTTGACTACTGGTATAGAGGGCCCTCTTCTCAACAGTTGACTACTGGTATAGAGGGCCCTCTTCTCAACAGTTGACTACTGGTATAGAGGGCCCTCTTCTCAACAGTTGACTACTGGTATAGAGGGCCCTCTTCTCAACAGTTGACTACTGGTATAGAGGGCCCTCTTCTCAACAGTTGATTTGTGGACTAGATACTGACCGAAGAAGCAAATACATTACAGAAAACTCTCCATAGGTGGCACAAAATCAAATCAAATGTCAAATGTCAAATAAAATAAAAGTGTGTTGGTCACATAGAGGTGTTTAGCAGATGTTATTGCGGGTGTAGCGAAATGCTTGTGTTTCTAGCTCCGACAGTGGAGTAATATCTAACCGTTTCACAACATCTAAGTAAGGAAGTGTCTGACGATATGTAAAGCCATAAACACTATCCTACTGTCCTAAACACTAATCTCCTCTAAATACCACTGGACTGTTGTGGTCTTCTGTATTTAACCGAGGCAAGTCAGTTAAGAACAAATTCATATTTTCAATGACAGCCGACCGGGGAACAGTGGGTTAAACTGCCTTGTTCATGGGCAGTACAACAGATTTTTACCTTGTCAGCTCGGGGTTTTGATCTTGCAACCTTTCGGTTACTGGTCCAACTCTCTAACCACTAGGATACCTGCCGCCCCTTTCTAGTTTCTTGTTCGTGTTTTTGCTGAGAAGATTCTCAGTTCCCACCAGAATATGACTAGACTAATAGGATTGAAATTAGCCAGAGATATTGATATAAATGACAAGATGCTCATGTCTTCACCCAGCAATTCTTTTATTTAGTTCACCTTTATTTAACCAGGTAGGCTACTTGAGAACAAGTTCTCATTTGCAACTGCGACCTGGCAAAGATAAATCAAAGTAGTGTGACACAAACAACACAGAGTTACACATAGAACAAACAAACATACAGTCAATAACACAATAGAAAAGTCTATATACAGTGTGTGCAAATGAGGTAAGATAAGGGAGGTAAGGAAATAAATAGGCCATAGAGGCGAAATAATTACAATTAAGCAATTAAACACTGGAGTGATAGATGAATGTGCAAGTAGAGATATTGGGGTGCAAAGGAGTAAAAAAAATAATGAACAGTATGGGGATGAGGTAGTTGGATGGGCTATTTACAGGTGCAGTAATCTGTGAGCTGCTCTGACAGCTGGTGCTTAAAGTTAGTGAGGGAGATATCACTGTAGCTGGAGACTCATTTTTGCAATTCATTCCAGTCATTGGCAGCAGAGAACTGGAAGGTAAGGTGGCCAAAGGAGGAATTGGCTTTGGGGGTGACCACTGAAATATACCTGTTGGAGCGTGTGCTACGGGTGGGTGCTGCTATGGTGACCAGCGAGCTGAGATAAGGGGGGATTTACCTAGCAAAGACTTATAGATGACCTGGAGCCAGTGGGTTTGGCGACGAATATGAAGTGAGGGCCAGCCAATGAGAGCATACAGGTCGCAGTGGTGAGTAGTATATGGGGCTTTGGTGACAAAACGGATGCCACTGTGATAGACTGCATCCAATTTGCTGAGTAGAATATTGGAAGCTATTTTGTAAATGACATCGCCGAAGTCAAGGATCGGTAGGTTAGTCAGTTTTTTAAGTTATACTTATTTCCCTCATTAAAATGCAAATCAATTTATAACATTTTTGACATGCGTTTTTCTGGATTTTGTTGTTGTTATTCTGTCTCTCACTGTTCAAATAAACCATTAAAATTATAGACTGATCATTTCTTTGTCAGTGGGCAAACGTACAAAATCAGCAGGGGATCAAATACTTTTTCCCCTCACTGTATATCCATACACGCATGCATACATATACACATATATACATACACATACCTATATAGACTGTGACGTAGAAGTTCGTCACTGGCCGCGGGCAGAATTTGGTACTTTAACGCACGCACGCACACATTCATCACTCCTCCCTGCTCCGTTATCAGATAAGTTAACAATGTGGGTCAACACACAAGTTAACTTCTCTATCTTAGTATGTACATTTCACACTTACGTCAGTAACCGGTTATGGTATAAAGAAATAAACAGACAAGTGTTCATATTTAATATAAGCAATATTTATTATACTTAGATGTTATGGATGAGCGCGTTGTTTGTTTGTTCTGTTCCTCTCTCTCTCCATCTCTGTAGCTTCAAGGTATGCTGGATAAGGACCCAAGCTAAGAGAATTGGGCTGACTTTGTAGTGCCTGTCCCGAATGGCTCATTAATGTAAATGGGCATAGTGAAAGACACTGTCAGTAGTGATGTAATTTTGTAAATGTTATATTGTTTCATAAAAAAACGTATTGCAATGTATATACTTTAGTTGAATGGAAAATGTAGGTTTGAATAGGTAATTGCTTAATTAATTAGTGTTAATTGTTCTGAGGGGAGGGGCTACCCTTACAAAAGGAGCCTCTCTTTCAGTTCATGGAGGGGCATTTTGGATTGAGCTGTGGGTGGGGCAGCATTGTTTTTAAGCTGTCCCATAAGGTATATGTTTGATGGCAGTACTGTTGTTTTTGTTCTGGAATCACTATGTAAATAAACACCCAGAAGCACAGAAGAACTTTTGTGGCTCCGCCATCTTTTTATTTTGATAGAGGTTAGGTTTTCCAGTTTAGCCTTCTGGCCTACTCTACATGACATAGACATACATACTTTCTTAAAGAATATACCTTTATTATTATTCCCCGAAAACCCTACCACCCAATTAGAGGAAACTAATAAACACTTCGGCTTTTACCTTCAATTTATTCATCTTATACACATTTTACAGACACAGTCTATTTTACAATAGTTATTTTTTGTTTGTTTTTAGTCCTTCCTCTATTTCTGATGTCCATCCAGTTTGATTTCTATTTGTAACTGTGCTATTTCACAAAAGTTCTGAACCTATATACATTTTACAGACCCCGTATGTTTTACATTGTTTATCTTGTTATTAGTCCCACCCTTCAGCTCCATTCAACCCCTCCCATCCATTTCAGATTTCTATTTGCCATATATTTTTTCAACTGTGCTGTGATGCTTCACAAAACAATTGAACCTTTCTATTCTCATAGCTTCTACAGATTGTAAATTAAAAATAAACATTTTTGCTAAAATAATTATTATATTATTGATTGATTGACTATGGCTTTCAAATCACCCAGTATTGTGATCTGCAGCGTTAGTTCTAGGCAAATGTTGCAATTCTTCAGCCATTCCTGGACCTGTGACCAAAAACGAGCTACATATGGACAATACCAAAATAAATGATCTAATGACTCTGCCTCCTCACAGCAGAATCTGCAGAGCTGTGAAAATTGTATCCCATATATATAACATTCTATTAGTTGCAAGAATTTTGTAAAGTAATTTAAATTGAAAAATTCAAAGTTTTGAATCCGGCATTGTTTTGCGTACATCGAAAATCTCTTCCCAACTATTTTGCAATTTATATGGCACAGCTGTCAGTTTTTTTGTCCTTAAATGAAATTGGTATATGTTTTTATTTATCACACTTTTCTTTAACCATTTATGTTCTTTAATACAGGGCCGACATACAAGTTCCTTACTTTTTTCCCCTTCTACTTGCCTCTTCCATTTTTGTGGTAATGCTGCAATTAATTGGTTGTAATTTGGGGTAGAGCAGACATTTCCATATGTCTGTGTTAGCTGCATGTGTGACATCACTCCACCAGTCCTATTTATAATATCATTCACTAAAATTATACCATTTTTTTTTATTTCTTGAAAAAATACAGTTTATCAATTACTATATTTGAATTTAACCACAAAATTTGTTGGATTATTTGTTCTGCCTTTTCAGGTGGATTAAACTGAAATTGCAACCATCTTTCTAAGGCTTGTTTAAAAAAATTAAGATATTTTGGAGATTATTTCCATTTCAAACAACCGAAAGTGGGCAGGTGTAATCTGAATAAAGGGAAAAGGGCCCTTCTTGAACATAGGATGAGACATTCGTACCAATTTACTAGAAAACCAGTTTGGATTTAAGTATAACTTTGGTATGACTGATGCTTTTAGTGAGAGGTCTAATGCTTTAATATTTAATCATTTCTGCCCTCCGAATTCATATTCGTTATATAAATAGGCCCTTTTAATTTTATCTGGCTTGCCATTCCAAATAAAATTGAATATTTTTTGTTCATATAATTTAAAACGCAGGTCACTAGGTGTAGGCAAAAACATAAGCAAATAGGCAAACTGTGATATGATTAAAGAGTTAACCAGGGTGATTTCTCCACAAATAGACAGGTATTTTCCTTTCCATGGTAGCAAGATCTTATCTATTTTTGCTAACTTTCTATAAAAATGTATTGGAGTGAGATCATTTCTTTCTTTTGGAATTTGTATACCGAGTATGTCCACATCTCCGTCAGACTATTTAATTGGTAAACTACATGGTATGTAAAATTTGCATTTTTTTAGTGATCCAATATGTAATATAGTACACATAATTTGGTTTTAATCCAGAGAGGATAGCAAAAGTATCTAGATCCTCTATGAGGCCGTGGAGAGACTCTAATTGTGGTTTTAAAAGAAAACATGAATCATCGGCGTACAATGACACCTTTGTTTTTAAGCCACAGATTTCTAATCCCTTAATATTATTGTTTGATCTAATTTTAACAGGTAACATTTCAATGGCAATAATAAATAGATATGCCGATAGTGGACAACCTTGTTTTACACCTCTGGATAGTTTAAAACGTTCTGAGATTTAGCCATTATTTACTACTTACACCTAGGGTTACTATACATAACTTTAACCCATTTTATAAGAGATTCCCCAAAATTGAAATTTTCTAGGCATTTATATATAAACTCCAGTCGTACTTTATCAAAAACCTTTTCAAAATCAGCTATGAAAACCAGGCCTGGTGTCCCCGATATTTCATAGTATTCTATTGTTTCCAGTACTTGTCTTATATTATCTCCAATGTACTGTCCATGTAAAAAACCTGTCTGATTAGGATGAATAATATCTGACAATACTTTTAATTCTACGCGCCAAGCATTTTGCTAGGATTTTTGCATCACAACACTGAAGTGTAAGAGGTCTCCAATTTTTTAAACGGACTGGATCTTTATATATACCATTTGGGTCCTGTTTCAGTAATAATGATATCAGACCTTCTTGTTGCGTGTCTGATAATCTACCATTTACATAGGAGTGGTTAAAACATGCTAATAATGGTCCTTTGAGTATATCAAAAAAAGTTTTGTATACTTCCACTGGTATGCCATCCAGCCCTGGAGTTTTCCCATCCTTAAAGGCCTCAATTGCATCAAGCAGTTCCTCCTCTGTAATTTGGCCTTCACATGAGTCTTTCTGTACAGATGTTAATTTTACATTATTATTAGGAAAAAAAATCCATACAATTAGTTTCAGTTAGTGGAGATGGAGGAGCCTGAAACGAAAACATATTCTTAAAGTACTTTACTTCCTCTTTCAAAATATCATTTGGTGAATCATGCGTGACTCCATAATTTGTAACAAGTTTTAATAAAAAAAAAATTGGTAGCATTTCTATATTGAAGATTGAAAAAGAATTTGGTGCATTTTTCCCCATATTCCATCCAGTTCACTTTATTTTTTATAATATATTACACTGGATCTTTCTTGATTAAGTTCCTCCATTTCTTTTTGTTTTTCCTCTAACTTATTCTGTGCCTCTATGGTACCATTTTTATTGTTATCTAACTGTACTGTTAGTCCTTCAATTTCCTTTGTTAATATGGACTCTTTTGATCTAAATTGCTTTTGTTTTATAGATGAGTACTGAATTGCATGGCCTCTAAAGGCACATTTAAAAGTGTCCCATACAATAAGGGGATCTGCTGTACCTATGTTATGTCTGAAAAAGTCAGTTATAAATTCTTCCGTCCTAGTTCTAAACAATTTATCATCTAGTAGGCTTTGATTAAATTTCCAATATCCTCGCCCATGTGGAAATTCTGTAAGAGTAATATATATACCAATCCTCTTTCTTTCTTTCTTTCTGATACAACCAAAGACAGCAGTCTACCTGCCAATCGAAACACAAGTGGGCTCACTGAGAATTCTGGGAAGTATTGTTTTATTTAGAGTGTTTATCCCAAACTATCAAACTCCAAGCCAAACCAGCAGCCTCCGTGTCCCTGTGGCTCTGACCCATTCTGTGTGTGTGTTTGTCTGTTGGTTTCTCAGTCTGCTTGAACTCTCCCACCCTGCAGAGCTGGGACAAACCACACAGTCATAAATCACACACCACACACACACACACACACACACACACACACACACACACACACACACACACACACACACACACACACAAGAGTTTGAGAGGTGAATGATTGTAAGCCGGAGTCTGAGAGACATTATCATGTGTTTACTTCTCATCTTGTCACGAAGCGAAGCAGCACAGTGTGACTGATGTTAACCTGTTCTGTTACCAATCAGCTTTCACTCTGAACACTTCCTGCTAAAGGAGCAGTATATTAAATTAAACCCTGATGAACTCTCCCTCCCTCCCTCTCTGAGAGGTTGTGTATAAGGGGTGACCCTGTGGCACCCCTCCTCCCTCCGCTCCTCCCTCTCTATGTTCCTCCTCCCTCTCCTCCTCTCTCTCTCCTCCCTCCGCCCTCTCATCCTCCCTCCCTCCCCTCATCCTCCCTCCCTCCCCTCATCCTCCCTCCCTCCCTCCCCTCATCCTCCCTCCCTCCCTCCCCTCATCCTCCCTCCCTCTATATTTTCCTCCTCAATCCTCTGTTCTTTTACCCTGAAAACAGGTGCAGCCAGCCCGGCAGAAGTTAAATGGGGTGAAAATTATTGTCTAACTGAGTTGTTTTCACACTGTCAACATTTCTGTATTTTATTATTCATATTATGCGTAACACGTTTAGAGGAAATGTAATTATCACCTCTTACCCATTTCATCCCACCCACAGCTACCCACTACTGTTACCTCCGCAGTCAGAACACATAATACAGGCCTTAGCAGAAGAGCTGTGAACGTGTAGCCTGTACGTGTAGCCTGTACGTGTAGCCTGCACGTGTAGCCTGCACGTGTAGCCTGCACGTGTAGCCTGTACGTATTTATGGGTGTTGCGTTTGAGCTTTAACATGTCTTTATCTTGCAGTTCATGGTGTGTCATAGAAGTGTAAACAAAATAATAATAAAAAAAACACTGAACAGATTTAAAAATAAAAAAAATCTTAACTGCAACATAGTAGTTGTTATAGCCTTCCCTGTAGCTCAGTTGGTAGAGCATGGTGTTTGCAACACCAGGGTTGTGGGTTTGATTCCCACGGGGGGCCAGCACAGAAAAAAAAAAAAAATGTATGAAATTGTATGAAATGTATGCATTCACTACTGTAAGTCGCTCTGGATAAGAGCGTCTGCTAAATGATGTAAATGTAAATGTATACCTTATTTAAGCGTATCCACAAATATGTTCTCCTTCCCCTCTGAAAAGTATCACTGTAACACCAAATGTTTTGTAAGCCAGTCTGTGTTGTAGTCAGGGTAGGCTGGGAGATATCCCAGCATCCCACTGAGACATAGCTACGTGACTCAGAGACCACCGTCCGCACAGCCCAAACTTTCCAACCAACACTGCTAATAATATTCTACAAAACGGTTGTGCGTTTGCGTACACGTTTTGTACTCTGATAAGTGCGTTAGTCACCGCTGCTTTGAGGGCAGTGTAATATGACATTATTCCTCTCTGCTGGTAGTAACCTGTCTATAAAGCCTTTGGACTCTTTGGTAGTGAAACGAAGGGGAATAACATTCACACAGCTAGCTCAGCTTAACCTCATTGTTCCTACAGCCCAGTGTGTAGGATGGGATAATCACTTACCAAACTCACATCTACACTTGATCTTCATACAGGTATTTTGGGGGGGAAACAAACATGGGGGGGGGGAGTATTCTACTTTAAAAGAGATCAACCAACCGGTGTTATCAGCCCTAGAAAGTGTACACATACTATCTAACGTGTACAGCTACAAGGGACCAAATTATTAGGGTGAGGCACATGGGCTACTAACAGCTTACTACACAACATACACTTAGTATTTACTTTCTTAGCTATAGTATACATATATATACTATATGTATAGTATACCATAGTTTTACTCCCTGGCATATTACATAATTTATGCAGCAGCATACAAGATATTTTTGGACTCACCTTGTTGTGCTGTGCTCGCTTGAACAAGAAGGTGGCTTGACAGTCCTTCTTGTGGGAAATTATTTTCATTCAAAAAGAAGCGAGTGAATGAGTGAATATTTATCCTTTTAAGTTTGGAAAAGAGACCCTAAAACCCAGACTTGGACCACACACCCTCTCCACTGAATAGCAGACTAGTGATTGCTTTGCAAAGCTTGCAGTTAGCCAACGATTCCTTCCAAACCACTCATTGTTGAATTTGTCATTTCCAACTTTGTAATGATTTTCTTAGAGAAGTGGAGGAGTCAGGCGCAGGACACAGGGATAAGGGTAAACAAACGTGTTTACTAAAATTATCAATAAATCTTCTCATCGAAAAATATATCGTTTGGAGAAACACCTCCAATACCACAAAACAGACCATCACCGACAAGACAAACAGGAAATGCAGAGGTTTAAATAATGAACATAATTAGGGAAAATCAAAAACAGGTGTACACAATAAAGACAAAACCAAACGAACAGTGAAACATCGATCGGTGGCAACTAGTAAGCCGGTGACGTCGACCGCCGAACGCCGCCCGAACAAGGAGAGGGGCCGACTTCGGCGGGAGTCGTGACAAACTTGTTGTGTAATGTCTATGTCCAATGGCCGATGAGGACTGATACGTTTTATATATAATTTATCTTCATATGATAAAGATTGAAAAGGATTTGCCAGTAGATTCTCGACTTGATTCATGATGATGACTGCTTGTATAGCTTGCTAGCTAACATTTTTAAAGTATGATGTTGACATGATCAGTCCAATCAAAGCTATGATAGATATATCGTGATTTTACGTCAATTTATCTGTGGCCAATGACCATCTTGTGTAGGCACTTCTAATGTAACTCTATGGCAGCACCGAAGGGGCATGAATTTTTGAGCTCTCCTCATAGATTTTGCGGTGACGTGGTGTCCCCATGAGTGACAGAACACTGAGCCAATCACGGCGCAACTTGAGAACATTACCAATCACTACGCTCTGTATTTCCTGCTGCCTTGCCCCACCACAACAGAAAGCACTGAGCTAGGTTGAAACACCTGCATTTTGGAGCTGCCTTAATCAAGAAAACACAAAAGAGACCATGTTTGTATCCGGGTTTATTAACTCAATTACATTGTTTGCAAACTGATATGTGACACGTATTAATACCAAAATAACATTTGAAATATATTTTGATTTGTTTAACACTTTTTTGGTTATTACATGATTCCATATGTGATGTTTCATAGTTTTGATTACTATTATTCTACAATAGTAAAACAACTAAACTAAAGAAAGACCCTGGAAATAGTACTGTATATATATATATATATATATATATATATATATATATATATATATATATATATTTATTTATTTATTTATTTTTTGCTGACGAGGTGGGCCTCAAAACAGGTGGGGCTCAAAACAGGTGGGTCACCATCTACAGCCTAAACACTCTGCATAACACTACAGCCTAGCACATCAAAAGCATAACAGCCCAACAGCTTACAACCGTACGCAGGGTTGGGTAGGTCACTTTCTCAATTTAATCCGTTACAGTTACTTGTCCAAAAATTCCTCCTTCCCTCCTCATCATCATCATCATCATCTCTCCTCCTCTCTCCTGGCAGTGTCTGAAAGTACAACTATAAATACACATGATTTCCACACCGTGTCTTCCTGTTTGTCAGAGTTACGGCGACCAACTACAAACAAGAATGATGAGACTGTCGCTTACATTTTCTTCTAGTTAGACGTTCTTATAGCAAATGACATTGCTACCAATCAATCAACACTTGTTCCTAGGCAACACTGCCAATAGAGGAAGATAAATGTAAAAAAAAATTTAAAGTCTTCTGAGAGAGGGACAAAAGAGAGAGATACAAAAAAAAGTATTCTGAGAGGTAGAGAGTAATATACCGTCTACATGAACAATATTGGTTTGTCTGTAAAAAAAAAAAGACAAATATCTGCATGCCGGACGATAGTGTTGTGTATTCTATTGCCCCCACTGTTGACCAGGCTCCATCTGAACTACAGTCTGCTTTCATTGTTTTACAGAAAACCTTTATTGACCTGAAATTAGTATTGGATGCAGATTAAACAAAGTGTCTTCAGAAAGTATTCACAACCCGGGACTTTTTCCACATTTTGTTGTGTTACAAAGTGGGATAAAAAATGGATTTAATTAAATTGTCATTTTTGGGACAAGAATCTACACAAAATACTCTGTAATGTACCAAGTGTAAGAAGAATTGAAAACGAATATATTTTGATTAAATAAGTATTCACCCCCCTGTTAGAAACACCTTTGGCGGGGTCTTCAGAGATTGCTTTCTTTGGAAATTTCATGGCCAATAGTACTTTGGGCCAACACTGCCCAGTCTTTTTATATTTTATAATTTAACTAGGCAAGTCAGTAAACATCAAATTCTTATTTACAATGACGGGGATTCAATCCAGCAACCTTTTGGTTACTGGCCCAACACTAACCACAAGGCTACCTGCTCTAACCACTAGGCTACCTGC
Organism: Salmo salar; assembly: GCF_965601325.2. NCBI lineage: Eukaryota > Metazoa > Chordata > Actinopteri > Salmoniformes > Salmonidae > Salmo > Salmo salar. The sequence goes on from NC_138318.1 coordinate 38,472,390, forward strand.
CTCTAACCACTAGGCTACCTGCCTCTAACCACCAGGTTACCTGTCTCTAACCACTAGGCTACCTGTCTCTAACCACTAGGCTACCTGTCTCTAACCACTAGACTACCTGCCTCTAACCACTAGGCTACCTGTCTCTAACCACTAGGCTACCTGCTCTAACCACTAGGCTACCTGCCTCTAACCACTAGGATACCTGACTCTAACCACTAGGCTACCTGTCTCTAACCACTAGGCTACCTGCCTCTAACCACTAGGCTACCTGCCTCTAACCACTAGGATACCTGACTCTAACCACTAGGCTACCTGTCTCTAACCACTAGGCTACCTGTCTCTAACCACTAGGCTACCTGTCTCTAACCTCTAGGCTACCTGTTTCTAACCACTAGTCTACCTGTCTCTAACCACTAGGCCACCTGTCTCTAACCACCAGGCTACCTGCTCTAACCACTAGGATACCTGTCTCTAACCACTAGGCTACCTGCTCTAACCACTAGGCTACCTGTCTCTAACCACTAGGCTACCTGTCTCTAACCACTAGTCTACCTGTCACTAACCACTAGGCTACCTGTCTCTAACCACCAGGCTACCTGTCTCTAACCACCAGGCTACCTGTCTCTAACCACTAGGCTACCTGTCTCTAACCACTAGGCTACCTGTCTCTAACCACTAGGCTACCTGTCTCTAACCACCAGGCTACCTGTCTCTAACCACCAGGCTACCTGTCTCTAACCACCAGGCTACCTGTCTCTAACCACTAGGCTACCTGTCTCTAACCACTAGGCTACCTGTCTCTAACCACTAGGCTACCTGTCTCTAACCACTAGGCTACCTGTCTCTAACCACTAGGCTACCTGTCTCTAACCACCAGGCTACCTGTCTCTAACCACCAGGCTACCTGTCTCTAACCACCAGGCTACCTGTCTCTAACCACTAGGCTACCTGTCTCTAACCACTAGGCTACCTGTCTCTAACCACTAGGCTACCTGTCTCTAACCACTAGGCTACCTGCTCTAACCACTAGACTACCTGCTCTAACCACTAGGCTACCTGCCTCTAACCACTAGGCTACCTGTCTCTAACCACTAGGCTACCTGCCTCTAACCACTAGGCTACCTGTCTCTAACCACTAGGCTACCTGTCTCTAACCACTAGGCTACCTGTCTCTAACCACTAGGCTACCTGTCTCTAACCACTAGGCTACCTGTCTCTAACCACTAGGCTACCTAGAGCTCTGGTCTACACTGGGCTAACACTTCAAAACTGGCCTAAAAAGAGCCTGTGGAAGAATAGATTGTTTCCCCCTTGGTCTTCATGAAGTTTCATCTAAAAAGGTAGAAGTCAGAATTATTAGGGTGAAGAAAGACAATATGTTGTAAAGGTGTTGGTCTCTAGATACTGTACTGACAATCACAACTACCACAAATTAATCCGGAGAGTGACTGAGTTTAACTTGATCTTAGAAAGCTTAAGATGTTTATGAATTTACGAATTCCACTTTGACATTTAGGGGGTATTGTGACACAAAATCTCCATTTTAATAATTGTTAAATTCAGGATGTAACATCAAAATGTGGATAAAGTAAAGGGGTGTGAATACTTTCTGAAGGCACTGTATACACTGAATATACAAAACATTCCATGACATTGACTGACCAGGGGAATCCAGGTGAAAAGCTATGATCCTTTAATGATGTCGGCTTTTAAATCAACTTCAAATCAGTGTAGATGAAGGGAAGGAGACAAGGTTAAAGAAGGACTGTTATGCCCTGAGACGTGGATTGTGTATGTGTGCCATTAAGAGGGTGAATAGGCAAGACAAAATATTGAAGTGCCTTTAAAAAAACGGGGTATTTTCACGCTCAACAGTTTCCTGTGTGCATCAAGAATGGTCCACCACCCAAAAGGACATCCAGCCAATGACAGGCCAGCGGTGGAAAAACAGGTTATTGATGAAAGAGGACAAAGGAGGCTGACACGACTTGTGCAGAGCAACAGACCGGTTACAGTTAGTCAAACTGACAGTCTAGTACAACATTGGTGCCCAAAGACCCATAAAAGAATGCACAACTTATCGTACCTTGACACGAATGGGGTGCCGACGACCTCAGAGTTCCACTTCTTTCAGCATAAAACAAGAAACTGCAGTGGGATGAGGAACGAAAACAAAATGGACACTGGAACATTTGAATAACATTGCCTGGTCGGATGAATCCCAGTTCCTGCTGTTTCATGCTGATGGGAGAACTAGGGTATGGAGAAAACCACATAAGTACATGTATCCATCATGCTTCGTGTCAACATTGCAGGCTGGTGGTGGTGCAGGGTATGTTTTCATGACACACATTTGGCCCCTTGATAAAAGTGGAGCAACGTTTGAATGCCACAGGATATCTGAACCTCATTGCCAAGCAGGTGCATCCCTTCATGGCATACATCTTCAGTGTATACATCTGCAAATAGATGTTTAATGCCCCTATGCCACAAGGCTAAGATTATCCAGGAATGGTTCCACGGACATGCCAGTGAATTCAGCTTACTGCGGTGGCCTGCCCAGTCACCAGATCTCAATCAAATTGAGCATCTGTGGGATGAGATGGAACGAGCTATTCAGAATAGAGATCCACTACCAGCCAGATTGACAGCTGTGGGAAGCATTGGAGTCAACATGGGCCACCATCCCTGTGGAATGCTTTCAACACCTTGTAGAGTCCATACCCTGACAAATGAAGGCTGTTCTGAGGGCAAAAAGAGGGTTGCAACTGTATATTAGGAAGGTCATCTGAATGTTTTGTTGTTTTCTAAAGCACACAAAAACTAGGCTTACAAATATCTGGGCATTTGGATAGACGATAAACAGTCTTTTAAAAAGCATACTGATGAGTTAGCTAAGAAGCTGAGAATAAAAATGGACGCCTCTCACTAAATGGTAGAATGAAGCTGCCATTTCATTAACTGTTCCTTATGTTGGAAAAGGCTATACAGGAGTTATGTCCTGGGTCAATTTGACCCGTACAGTAAGTTCACTAAGTACATCAAGATCATCAACATAGGATTGTAACCTCCCAAAATGTATTTTCCAGTAGCTGAGAAAGTCATCTTTCATATGCCTTTTCTCCTGTGTTGATAGACGCAACTGTTCAAAATGTAGAGCCAAATGTTTGATTGAATCAAATGAGCATATCCTTACGATCCTCGCGGTTAGCATATCCTTACGATCCTCGCGGTTAGCATATCCCATCGATCCTCGCGGTTAGCATATCCTTACGATCCTCGCGTTTAGCATATCCTTACGATCCTCGCGGTTAGCATATCCTTACGATCCTCGCGGTTAGCATATCCTTATGATCCTCGCGGTTAGCATATCCTTACGATCCTCGCGGTTAGCATATCCTTACGATCCTCGCGGTTAGCATATCCTTACGATCCTCGCGGTTAGCATATCCTATCGATCCTCGCGGTTAGCATATCCTTACGATCCTCGCGGTTAGCATATCCTATCGATCCTCGCGGTTAGCATATCCTATCGATCCTCGCGGTTAGCATATCCTTACGATCCTCACGGTTAGCATATCCTTACCTAACACAAAACATCAAGGTTAAAGGTCAAATTGCTGGTCAAATTGAATTTAAATTGAAATTCAGATCCTTGTTGCTTAGCCTCTGAGTATCGTAGGGAAATCATACAAGGTTTTACTGCTAACCTACAAAGCATTACATGGGCTTGCTCCTACCTATCTTTCCGATTTGGTCCTGCCGTACATACCTACACGAATGCTATGGTCACAAGACGCAGGCCTCCTAATTGTCCCTAGAATTTCTAAGCAAACAGCTGGAGGCAGGGCTTTCTCCCATAGAGCTCAATTTTTATGGAATGGTCTGCTTACCCATGTGAGAGACCTGGGTAAGTCTTTACTGACGACTCAACTCTTCAGTAGGTCCTATGATTGAGTGTAGTCTGGCCCAGGAGTGTGAAGGTGAACGGAAAGGCATTGGAGCAACGAACCGCCCTTGCTGTCTCTGCCTGGCCGGTTCCCCTCTCTCCACTGGGATTCTCTGCCTCTAACCCTATTACAGGGGCTGAGTCACTGCTGACTGGTGCTCTTCCATGCCGTCCCTAGGAGGGGTGCGTCACTTGAGTGGGTTGAGTCACTGACGTGGTCTTCCTGTCTGGGTTGGTGCGCCCCATTGGGTTGTGCCGTGGCGGAGATCTTTGTGGGCTATACTCGGCCTTGTCTCAGGATGGTAAGTTGGTGGTTGAAGATACCCCTCTAGTGGTGTGGGGGCTGTTCTTTGGAAAGTGGGTGGGGTAATATCCTGCCTGTTTGGCCCTGTCCAGGGGTATCATCGGATGGGGCCACAGTGTCTCCTGACCCCTCCTGTCTCAGCCTCCAGTATTTATGCTGCAGTAGTTTATGTGTCGGGGGGCTAGGGTCAGTCTGTTATATCTGGAGTATTTCTCCTGTCTTATCCAGTGTCCTGTGTGAATTTAAGTATGCTCTCTCTAATTCTCTCTCGGAGGACCTGAGCCCTAGGACCATGCCTCAGGACTACCTGGCAAGATGACTCCTTGCTGTCCCCAGTCCACCTGGCCGTGCTGCTGCTCTAAATTACGGGTCTAATTGACCCGGCACATCAAGGATGTCACTATTTCAGTACCGGGTGTAATGTTTTACCTGTTGAGACCCATACTTAAGAAAAACAGATGAAGGGTCATGGTGGAAATATTATGACAAAAATAGTATTTTAATGATATCAAACCCTGTTCCGGACATAAAGGGAAGGGGTGAAGCCACTAGATCCAATTTATCATAGTGCACTTAGTTTTATCACGGGGGACAGGTTTTACATTGATCGCTGCTTGCTCTATCAGAAAGTAGGACGGCCCTCTGTGACCTCATGTTGGTCCAAACACTGCATTTTATTCATTTATAAACCACTTTTACAAAACCTCCCACGTTACCTGACATCTTTATATCCTCATAGCAGTACCAGTTGCCATATCCCTACATTACATTCCCATAGCAGTACCAGTTACCATACCCCTTCATTACATTCCCATAGCAGTACCAGTTACCATACCCCTTCATTACATTCCCATAGCAGTACCAGTTACCATACCCCTACATTACATTCCCATAGCAGTACCAGTTACCATACCCCTACATTACATTCCCATAGCAGTACCAGTTACCATACCCCTACATTACATTCCCATAGCAGTACCAGTTACCATACCCCTACATTACATTCCCATAGCAGTACCAGTTACCATACCCCTACATTACATTCCCATAGCAGTACCAGTTACCATACCCCTACATTACATTCCCATAGCAGTACCAGTTACCATACCCCTACATTACATTCCCATAGCAGTACCAGTTACCATACCCCTACATTACATTCCCATAGCAGTACCAGTTACCATACCCCCAGCAGCTTTTGGTTTATTTTTATTTTGTTCAGTATAGTTTCCTTACAACCCATGTATGGAACAATCTTCAGAGTTAATTCCGTCCTACATCCAACATTAACTCCATTCTACACTATTTAGGTTATATCATATTCTACACTACATCCTCAGGCTGCTACCGGCTTAGCTATAGTTTCCATACCAACCAAGAATAGCCACTCTAAGCGTCTGTAATGAACTACACTGTAACGTTTTAATTAACCTTCCATACTAGGGGGGAAAAAAAAAAAACACATGCTTCAGATGATATACATTAAAAGGTTGAAATCTCACACTTAGGGTGCGTCCCAAGTGGCACCCTATTCGCTATGTAGTACAAGACTTTTGACCAGGGCCGATAGAGAGAGATCTCTATCTCTCTCTCTCATTAACCGACCTGTGATCAGGTTTTAATTGAACAACTACTGCTTGTTGCAGCAATCATAATGTGCACCCGCTCAACCGGAATCACTGATCTCATCACCAAACCTCCCCTACTCTCCTGGGCCCTCTGGCTATAGCTACGTACACCCACCCACCCATAAGCGCATGCATAAACAAACACACACAGTGTTGTCCTCCCTGTATTTGTATGCTAATGCACCTTTAAATGGACCTGCTGAAGAAATGGATTTCCCCGCTGTTGACACAAGAGACGGTGTTGTTAGAGTACTGTAGCTTCAACAGGACAATGAGGACACCACAGTACTGTAGCTTCAACAGGAGAATGAGGACACCACAGTACTGTAGCTTCAACAGGACAATGAGGACACCACAGTACTGTAGCTTCAACAGGACAATGAGGACACCACAGTACTGTAGCTTCAACAGGACAATGAGGACACCACAGTACTGTAGCTTCAACAGGACAATGAGGACACCACAGTACTGTAGCTTCAACAGGACAATGAGGACACCACAGTACTGTAGCTTCAACAGGACAATGAGGACACCACAGTACTGTAGCTTCAACAGGAGAATGAGGACACCACAGTACTGTAGCTTCAACAGGACAATGAGGACACCACAGTACTGTAGCTTCAACAGGACAATGAGGACACCACAGTACTGTAGCTTCAACAGGAGAATGAGGACACCACAGTACTGTAGCTTCAACAGGACAATGAGGACACCACAGTACTGTAGCTTCAACAGGACAATGAGGACACCACAGTACTGTAGCTTCAACAGGACAATGAGGACACCACAGTACTGTAGCTTCAACAGGAGAATGAGGCTGAGGACACCACAGTACTGTAGCTTCAACAGGGGAATGAGGCTGAGGACACCACAGTACTGTAGCTTCAACAGGGGAATGAGGACACCACAGTAATGAGGCTGAGGACACCACAGTACTGTAGCTTCAACAGGAGAATGAGGCTGAGGACACCGGACCAAAGACCTCCCTGTACTGTAGCTTATCTCAGCAAGACGACGCTGGTGAGCTATAAGGACGCCCTTTGTTCAGGAAGCATGATAAAAACAGGAAATTGATTCAGTTTAAATAGCAGCCCACTGTTTTTGGTAAATGGGTTTTCAGAACACACCCTCTGTTTCACTGTGTTGCTCTACGCAATTACATTGCAGACAATATCAGCGGTAACATAATAGTAACAGGAATGAGAACTACCTAGAATACGGCTAACTCTACATACTGCAGTGATAACAGCAGTGATAACAGCAGTGATAACAGCAGTGATAACAGCAGTGATAACAGCATACTTTGTGGTCACACATCCCATGCACATACAGTATATGGGTTTTCAGAACACACCCTCTTTCACTTAAAGTATGATTTACATTTTACATTTTAGTCATTTAGCAGACACTCTTATCCAGAGCGACTTACAGTAGTGAATGCATACATTTCATACGTTTTTTTTCCCCCCGTGGGAATCGAACCCACAACCCTGGCGTTGCAAACACCATGCTCTACCAACTGAGCCACACGGGGTAATTGGAGCCTTCGGCAGCAAATAGGGGAGAAGGATTGTCTAAATTCATTTATCCAAATTGACCTGTTTTCTAGTCTGAATGGGGGGGGGGGGGGTGTAGGGACAATATGGTTTAAAGAGGCATTATTTACAATGGGTTTTCACTTTCAGGGTTTAATTGTTAATGAATCAACACTGGCTAATTCATTCAATTAATTCTGCCTGGAAGAATGTGGGGTATTCAATCTGGGATGCTCCGGAGTGCCCAGGAAATGTTTCTGATGCCTCGGAGTGCCTATCAAATGGTGGGTTTTACATACATCAGAGAGAGACAGAGACAATAGAGGAGAGAGGAGAGAGAGAAATATTTGAGTCAGTTTTAGAACCTATCGCCCTTTATGGTTGTGAAGTCTGGGGTCCGCTCACCAACCAAGAACTCACTAAATGTGACAAACACCAAATTGAGATTCTGAATGCAGAATTCTGCCAAAATATCCTCCATGTACAACGTAAAACACCAAATAATGCATGCAGAGCACAATTAGGCCGATACCCGCTAATTATCAAAATCCAGAAAAGAGCCGTTAAATTCTACAACCACCTAAAAGGAAGCGATTCCCAAACCTTCCATAACAAAGCCATCACCTACAGAGAGATTAACCTGGAGAAGAGTCCCCTAAGCAAGCTGGTCCTGGGGCTCTGTTCACAAACACAAACAGACCCCACAGAGCCCCAGGACAGCAACACAATTAGACCCAACAAAATCATGGGAAAACAAAAAGATAATTACTTGACACATTGGAAAGAATAAACAAAAAAACTGAGCAAACTAGAATGCTATTTGGCCCTAAACAGAGAGTACACAGTGGCAGAATACCTGACCACTGTGACTGACCCAAACTTAAGGAAAGCTTTGACTATGTACAGACTCAGTGAGCATAGCCTTGCTATTGAGAAAGGCCGCCATAGGCAGACCTGGCTCTCAAGAGAAGACAGGCTATGTGCAACACTGCCCACAAAATGAGGTGGAAACTGAGCTGTACTTCCTAACCTCCTGCCCAATGTATGACCATATTAGAGACAAATATTTCCCTCAGATTACACAGACTCAAAGATTTTGAAAACAAACCCGATTTTGATAAACTCCCATATCTACTGGGTGAAATACCACAGTGTGCCATCACAGCAGCAAGATTTATGACCTGTTGCCACAAGAAAATGGCAACCAGCGAAGATTAAACACCATTGTAAATACAACCCATATTTATGTTGAATTATTTTCCATTTTGTACTCCTCTTGAGGATACCCTAGGATAGCGCATTTTGAAAAAAATTCGTTCCCATTTTCAACGGCCTACTAATCAAACTCAGAAGCTAGGACATGCATATACTTATTATATATGGATAGAAAACACCCTAACGTTTCTAAAACTGTTTGAATGGTGTCTGTGAGTATAACAGAACTCCTATGGCAGTCAAAACCCCGAGACCGATTGAAACAGGAAGTGGAATTCAGAATTGTGGACTCGACTTCTCATCTTTCCCTATTAATCACACCGTTAACAATGGTTCAGTGAGCACTTCCTATTGCTTCCACTAGATGTCGCCAGTCTTTTCACAGTGGTTTGAGCCTTATACAGTCGAAACTCAGTGAATGAGACGCGTTGGAAATTGGTCACAGGGGATGGGCCATCACCATTATGACGCCGGCGGCCATGTCTACCCCCACCTTTGTAAACGGTTTGAAACACAATGAAATCATCCCCCTCGAATCTTATTGTCTCTCTTGGTGTTACAGGTCCTGAAGATTAATGTTTTACAACGTTTGACATGTTTGAACGAACCTAAATGGGAAAAAAACGTTTCATTTCGAAACGGCTGTGCCACGCCCGGCAGAGTATTTGGATACAGCATTCAGACACGCTAACAACAGAAAGCTAATGGAACATAAATGGACTTTTTCGACCGAAAATACATCTGTTGTGGACCTGGGATTCCTGGAAGTGCTTTCTGATGAAGACAACTAAAGGTAGGCGATTATTGACAATATTATACAAGATGAGATGTGACATGCGATTGTTCCAAGATGGCGCCGAGCTCGGTTTATTAGCTCATTTTCTGTGTATCGCATCTCCTTTTATCGCAAAGTGTGATTACCCAGTAAAGTTAATTTAAAATCTGGTATGACAGGTGTTCTCAAGAGATATTCATCTATGAATGTTAGATTGACAATATAAATTTAAAAAATCGTTTTCGAATAGTAATAAATGGAATTATGCGCTGTTTCCCGGGACGCATTTGAGGGGAAAATAGTCAGTCAACGTTACGCGCCGATGTAAAATGCTGTTTTTATATATAAATATGACCTTTATTGAACAAAAGAATGCATGCATTGTATAACATGATGTCCTAGGTGTGTCATCTGATGAAGTTTGTAAAAGGTTAGTGCTGCATTTAGCTGTTTTTGGTTATTTGTGATGCAAATGGTTGGTCGGAAAATGGCTATGTTGCTGCTTTTTACGATGGACTCATCTAACATAATCTAATGATTTGCTTTTCCTGTAAAACCTTTTTGAAATCGGACGACGTGGGTCGATTCAGGAGAGGTGTATCTATAAAAAAAAAAAAAAAGTAATTATTATTATTTTTTTTAATTATGATTTTTTTTAATGCTAATTGACGATATGATTTTTCGCTGGATTTTGATCCCGCTAACGGGATCAGAACCATTTGCACATCGTTACAACACTGTACATATAAATTAGAGGTCGACCGATTAATCGGAATGGCCGATTAATTAGGGCCGATTTCAAGTATTCATAACAATCGGTAATCGGTATTTTTGGCCACCGATTTGCCAATTTTTAAAAAATTATTATTATTAATTATTACTTTTTTTTTTTACACCTTTATTTAACTAGGCAAGTCAGATTAAGAACACATTCTTATATTCAATGACGGCCTAGAAACGGGGGTTAACTGCCTTGTTCAGGGGGGATTCGTTTTTGCAACCTTCGGTTACCATTCCAACGCTCTAACCACCTGCCTTACATTGCATTCCATAAGGATTAACTACCTGTTACGCGAGGGCAGCAAGAAGCAAAGGTAAGTTGCTAGCTAGCATTAGACTTATAAAAAACTATCAATCTTAACATAATCACTACTTAACTACACATGGTTGATGATATTACTAGTTTATCTAACGTGTCCTGCGTTGCATATAATCGATGCGGTGCCTGTTCATTTTCATTGAATCACAGCCTACTTCGACAAACAGGTGTTGATTTAACAAGCGCATTTCCGAAAAAAGTACTGTCGTTGCACCAATGTACCTAACCATAAACATCAATGCCTAACAGGAATATTTAGACTTAGCCAACCGTTAGATAAAATACGGAACGATTCTGTATGTCACTGAAAGAAAAAAACTTTTGTTTTCGAGATGATAGTTTCCAGATTTGACCATATTAATGACCTAAGGCTTGTATTTCTGTGTGTTTATTATATTATAATTAAGTCTATGATTTGATAGAGCAGTCTGACTGAGCGGTGGTAGGCAGCAGCAGGCTCGTAAGCATTCATTCATTCAAACAGCCCTTCGCTGTGCTTCAAGCATTGCGCTGTTTATGACTTCAACCTGGGTGGGTATAATTTGTGGAACGTTCCAACAGGAATCTATTCCAAAAACTTTGTAAATAACAAGGTTTCCAAAAAACAACACATACAAAGTTGTATAGCGGCAGAATTAGATACCGGGTAGGGAGTGGTCTATTTCATTGCGTTTTTCACTCATCACGTTTATTCCAAAAAATGTCTGTCCTCACATGTCTGTTTGCCTATGGACAAACATTAAGAATAAGCTACGTGGTGAGTTGATGCCTATTCGGCAGCTAGTTAGCTAGGTTTGTATGCGTTGCTACTTTGTATGCGTTGTTGGTTGGCAACCTTTTACTTTATGTTTTTTGGAACAGATTCCTGTTGGAACGTTCCACAAATTATACCCCCCCCTTCAAGCCTATCAACTCCCAAGATTAGGCTGGTGTAACCGATGTGAAATGGCTAGCTAGTTAGCCGGGTGCACGCTAATAGCGTTTCAAACGTCACTCGCTCTGAGACTTGGAGTAGTTGTTTCCCTTCCTCTGCATGGGTAACGCTGCTTCGAGGGTGGCTGTTGTCGATGTGTTCCTGGTTCGAGCCCAGGTAGGAGCGAGGAGAGGGACGGAAGCTATACTGTTACACTGGCAATACTAAAGTGCTTGTAAGAACATCCAATAGTCAAAGGTATATGAAATACAAATCGTATAGAGAGAAATAGTCCTATAATTCTTATAATAACTACAACCTAAAACTTCTTACCTGGGAATATTGAAGACTCATGTTAAAAGGAACCACTAGCTTTCATATGTTCTCATGTTCTGAGCAAGGAACTTAAACATTAGCTTTCTTACATGGCACATATTGCACTTTTACTTTCTTCTCCAACACTTTGTTTTGCATTATTTAAACCAAATTGAACATGTTTCATTATTTATTTGAGGCTAAATAGATTTTATTGATGTATTATATTAAGTTAAAATAAGTGTTCATTCAGTATTGTTGTAATTGTCATTATTACAAAAAAAAATATTAAAAAAAAATATAAAAATAAAATAAAAAACATAGGCCGATTAATCGGTATCGGCTTTTTTGGCACTCCAATAATCGGTACCGGCGTTGAAAAATCATAATCGGTCGACCTCTAATATAAATATGACATTTGTAATGTAACTAGGATGTCACGATTCCCACCGACGGTGGCGCCCCCTCCTGCTCGGGTGGCGCTCGGCGGTCGTCGTCACCGGCCTATTAGCTGCCACCGATTCCCTTTTGCTTTTACCTTTTTTTATTTTAGACACCTGTGGTCAATTAGCCATTAGAGGGGCTATTTAGTTTAGCTGGGCCAGCCGACACAAACTAGACAGTCGAATACAACAATTAATCCCGCACGACAAGGAGCGGGCCGCTCCTTGTCGTGCGGGATTAATTGTTGTATTCGACTGTCTAGTTTGTGTCGGCTTGGCATTGTCGTACCTTGTATTTATTCCCCTGTGTTTGGGAACTTTGTTTTCTTCCTTCAAAGCGTTATTAAAAAACAACAGTCCCTGTGCTCGTTGCTTCCTGCGCCTCATTCCTAACAACACGACTACCAACGCCGTTACATAGGATTAGAGTAACTGTTCAGTTTTGTTTATTTCACTTTTGTATATTATCTACTTCACTTGCTTTGCCAATAAAGCCCCTTTAAAAGAGACAGAGAGAGACAGAGACAGAGAGAGAGAGAGCGAGCGAGAGAGATGTGGGGAGAGAGAGATGTGGGGAGAGAGAGATGTGGGGAGAGAGAGATGTGGGGAGAGAGAGATGTGGAGAGAGAGATGTGGAGAGAGAGATGTGGAGAGAGAGATGTGGAGAGAGAGATGTGGGGAGAGAGATGTGGGGAGAGAGATCTGGAGAGAGAGATGTGGAGAGAGAGATGTGGAGAGATGTGGGGAGAGAGAGAGGGTGATTATAGACCAGCTGATTGTTTGTCATGATGCAACGTCATACAACTGGCGTTGAGGAGAGCAGTGGCTGTCTCCCAAATGGCACCCTATTCCCTATGCAGCGCACTACACTTGATCAAGCCTTGTTCAAAAGAAGTGCACTATATAGGGAATAGAGTGTCATTTGGGGATGCATGCGGTGTAACCTGATTTAAAAGTAGTGACCTTAAACCAACTGCATTAGTTTAACCTCCCCCTCTGTCCCACTGCTCCAGACCTGTAATGGGATGATGGCTATAGCTATTAGCATGATGAAATAGACAGATAAGTGCCTTTAGCTGAGTGCCTGAGCCCCTCTCAAGTGTGGTGGGCTGCCTGCTGGCTGTTTCTGCCCGTCTTTGATGGTGCAGCTGGCTACGAAAACAATTTAATCTCTTTAATAGAATCTTATTGCACAGACACAAAGACACACAAACACTCACACAAAGACCAAGGATGACTGAGCTGCTAACAGTCTTTGTGGTGAAGACGAAGAAGAAAGTAGCATTCCACTAGTGACTCTGCAGGTCATCTCTGACCCTAGTGACTCTGCAGGTCATCTCTGACCCTAGTGACTCTGCAGGTCATCTCTGACCCTAGTGACTCTGCAGGTCATCTCTGACCCTAGTGACTCTGCAGGTCATCTCTGATCCTAGTGACTCTGCAGGTCATCTCTGACCCTAGTGACTCTGCAGGTCATCTCTGACCCTAGTGACTCTGCAGGTCATCTCTGACCCTAGTGACTCTGCAGGTCATCTCTGATCCTAGTGACTCTGGACACTGGAGGTCTATAATAATAAATGCCATTTAGCAGATGCTTTTATCGAAAGCAACTTACAGTCAGGCGTGCGTACATTTTACATTTGGGTGGTCCCAGGAATCAAACCCACTATTCTTGGCGTTGCAAGCAACATGTTCTACCAACTGTGCTACAGAGGACCACGTTCTACCAACTGTGCTACAGAGGACCACGTTCTACCAACTGAGCTACAGAGGACCACGTTCTACCAACTGAACTACAGAGGACCACATTCTACTAACTGAACTACAGAGGACCACGTTCTACCAACTGAACTACAGAGGACCACGTTCTACCAACTGAACTACAGAGGACCACGTTCTACCAACTGAACTACAGAGGACCACGTTCTACCAACTGAACTACAGAGGACCACGTTCTACCAAATGAACTACAGAGGACCACGTTCTACCAACTGAGCTACAGAGGACCACGTTCTACCAACTGAACTACAGAGGACCACGTTCTACTAACTGAACTACAGAGGACCACGTTCTACCAACTGAACTACAGAGGACCACATTCTACCAACTGAACTACAGAGGACCACGTTCTACCAACTGAGCTACAGAGGACCACGTTCTACCAACTGAGCTACAGAGGACCACGTTCTACCAACTGAGCTACAGAGGACCATGTTCTACTAACTGAACTACAGAGGACCATGTTCTACTAACTGAACTACAGAGGACCATGTTCTACTAACTGAACTACAGAGGACCATGTTCTACTAACTACAGAAGACCATGTTCTACTAACTGAACTACAGAGGACCATGTTCTACTAACTGAGCTACAGAGGACCACGTTCTACTAACTGAACTACAGAGGACCATGTTCTACTAACTACAGAGGACCACGTTCTACTAACTACAGAGGACCACGTTCTACTAACTGAACTACAGAGGACCACGTTCTACCAACTGAACTACAGAGGACCACGTTCTACCAACTGAACTACAGAGGACCACGTTCTACTAACTGAACTACAGAGGACCACGTTCTACTAACTGAACTACAGAGGACCACGTTCTACTAACTGAACTACAGAGGACCACGTTCTACTAACTGAACTACAGAGGACCACGTTCTACTAACTGAGCTACAGAGGACCACGTTCTACTAACTGAACTACAGAGGACCATGTTCTACTAACTACAGAGGACCACGTTCTACTAACTACAGAGGACCACGTTCTACTAACTGAACTACAGAGGACCACGTTCTACTAACTGAACTACAGAGGACCACGTTCTACTAACTACAGAGGACCATGTTCTACTAACTGAACTACAGAGGACCAGGTTCAACTAACTGAACTACAGAGGACCACGTTCTACTAACTGAACTACAGAGGACCATGTTCTACTAACTACAGAGGACCATGTTCTACTAACTACAGAGGACCACGTTCTACTAACTACAGAGGACCACGTTCTACTAACTGAACTACAGAGGACCATGTTCTACTAACTGAACTACAGAGGACCACGTTCTACTAACTGAACTACAGAGGACCATGTTCTACTAACTGAACTACAGAGGACCACGTTCTACTAACTGAACTACAGAGGACCACGTTCTACTAACTGAACTACAGAGGACCACGTTCTACTAACTGAACTACAGAGGACCATGTTCTACTAACTGAACTACAGAGGACCATGTTCTACTAACTGAACTACAGAGGACCATGTTCTACTAACTGAACTACAGAGGACCATGTTCTACTAACTGAGCTACAGAGGACCACGTTCTACTAACTGAACTACAGAGGACCATGTTCTACTAACTGAACTACAGAGGACCACGTTCTACTAACTGAACTACAGAGGACCATGTTCTACTAACTGAACTACAGAGGACCACGTTCTACTAACTGAACTACAGAGGACCATGTTCTACTAACTACAGAGGACCACGTTCTACTAACTGAACTACAGAGGACCATGTTCTACTAACTACAGAGGACCACGTTCTACTAACTGAACTACAGAGGACCACGTTCTACTAACTGAACTACAGAGGACCACGTTCTACTAACTGAACTACAGAGGACCACGTTCTACTAACTGAACTACAGAGGACCACGTTCTACTAACTACAGAGGACCATGTTCTACTAACTGAACTACAGAGGACCAGGTTCTACTAACTGAACTACATGTAGGATCTTGAAGCCAGGGATGATGAGAAATAAGATGGCCACCAAACAGAGAATAGAACAATATCATCTAGATTAGCTCATGCTGAAGAAACGGGAGATTGTTGTGAAGTGCAGTATGTGGTGAAGGATGTTGGGACGTGAGCGTTTTACCAGGGTATTTTGAATACAAAACAAAAGCTCAGGGGGTTCATGCTACGCCACTGTTTCGAACTATAAGTTACCTATCTAAGATCTAAGATATGCCAAACAAATACATCTCCAGCTCAGGGCTCCAGCACCTGTATTTGGTTTGCTAATTTGCTTGCTAAGTGGCTAGATGTCAACATCAAGCTTCATGGTTACAGCAGAGACATTCAATCCCCTCCTGGATCAACATCCCTGTTGGTTAAAATTGTTTAGCGTAAAAAAAAAAAAAAAAAAAAAAACATTTGTAAAGAACAATACAGCTCTTATGTTCACTGCTGGTAATACCGTATAGCCCGGGATGGTAGAGAAGCGGTATGAAGGATACCGTCCATCCCTAGTAAAACGTCAATCTAGTAGTAGAATAAGAGTGTGGTGCTTGCAACGCCAAAGGTTGTGGGTTCGATTCCCACTGCGGCCATCCATATGTATACATGTATACACGCATGACTGTAAGTCACTTTGGATAAGGCATTTGCTAGGTGGCATATGTTATTATTATATTAATATTAGGTATCCTTACTTGTCATGATTGATAACAGATGAGTTATAAATCAAATATAATTTGACAGTCGTTGGATTACTGCATACTCGGCAACATTAGTAGGCATTTTATTTTATTTACACCACCATACTGACAGAGGGACAACTTTTACAGCCACCCATTAGATTTTCCTCTGTTTTAATTTCCAACAGCAGCAGAATTGAGTTTCTTATAAGGTTTTTAAGCGAGAGAAACCAAAGGTGCATCCCAAATAGCAAGGGTGCTATTTGGGATGCAGGAAAAATTACTTCCAAGTAAATAACCTCCCCTCCCAACAATAAATCGGCACCTGGCAGCGGTTTATAAATGTTCACCTATTTGTAGTGTTAGTCATTATCTATACGAGCTGAGGAGACATTCCAGTAAACCTTGCCACCGCAGGGCCAGTAACCCAAGTACCTCATCAGCATGTCTGCAGCTGCACACACACAGCACTATGTCACACACACATACAGTTTGCCAGCCTCTCTGTGGTGACGGTGAGATTTGCTTTCTCATGTTTTAACAAAGGTTTACATCATCCGCAGAGCTACCGATTAGCTGCCAAGAACAAGGGGGATTGGGGGAAAGAAAGAAAGAGAGAAAAAGAGAAAGCGAGAGAGGGAGAGAGAGAAAGAGAGAGTGAGATAGACAGAGAGAGAGAGAGAGAAGGGGAGAGAGAGCAGAGAGAGTGAGATAGACAGAGAGAGAGAGAGAGAAGGGGAGAGAGAGCAGAGAGAGAGAGTGAGAGAGCACACAGGCGGACAAACACCTGCCTGGAGGTGAGAGCATTCCCTCCCCCATATGCCCCCCTAGACACAACTACGACAACATAACCAACAAAAACGGGTCAGAACTCCTGCAGCTCTGTCAGACTCTGGGTATGTACATAGTCAATGGTAGGCATCGAGGGGATTCCTACGGTAGGTACACCTACAGCTCATCTCTTGGCAGTAGTACTGTAGACTACTTTGTCACTGACCTCAACTCAGAGTCTCTCAGAGCGTTCACAGTCAGTCCACTGACACCCCTATCAGATCACAGCAAAAATCACACTTTACTTGAATCATCAAAGCCAAAAGAACTGAATAACATTAAGAAATGCTATACATGGTGTCACGCCTACTCTCTCTCTCCCCCCGATGCTCAAAGGCGCCAGGCTCCCCAGCATTACGCACTCCTGCCATCATCATTACGCACAATTGAGTGGTTTAAGGGGAAACATTTAAATGTCTTGGAATGGCCTAGTCAAAGCCCAGATCTCAATCCAATTGAGAATCTGTGGTATGACTTAAAGATTGCTGTACACCAGCAGAACCCATCCAACTTGAAGGAGCTGGAGCAGTTTTGACTTGAAGAATGGGCAAAAAAATCCCAGTGGGTGGATGTGCCAAGCTTATAGAGACATACCTCAAGAGACTTGCAGCTGTAATTGCTGCAAAAGGTGGCTCTACAAGGTATTGACTTTTTGGGGGGGTGAATAGTTATGCACGCTCAAGTTCTGTTTTCTGTTATTTCTTGTTTGTTTCACAATAAAAAAATCTTTTGCATCTTTGAAGTGGTAGGCATGTTGTGTAAATCAAATTATATAAACCCCCCAAAAATATATTTTAATTCCAGGTTGTAAGGCAACAAAATAGGAAAAATGCCAAGAGGGTGAATACTTTCGCAAGCCATTGTATATGTCTGGTTCCCCGCTCTGTTCCCTGCTTCAGCATTGATTGTCGTAGGTCTTGGTATACCTGTGTGCTGATGCTCTTCCTGTATCTGTTCCAATGAAATGTTGACTCCCCGTACCTGCTTCTCATCTCCGGTTTCAGTCCTTACAGATGGAAGGAAAATAGTGTGGAAATCTACCAAAAAACAATAAGGCAACAACAAATTCAATCTCTTTTAGATAATTTCCTGGGTAAAACGTTCCACTGTAATAGTGAAGGTGTAAACTTGGCAGTAGAAAATCTTAACAGTACATTTGACCTCTCAGCTTCCTTATCAAATCTTAAAATCTCAAATAGAAAACCGAAGAAAATTAACAACAATGCAAATGGTTTGATGAAGAATGCAAAAATCTAAGAAAGAAAGTGAGAAACCTGTCCAACCAAAAACATAGAGACCCGGAAAATCTGAGTCTATGCCTTCACTACGGTGAATCACTAAAACAATACAGAAATACACTACGGAAAAAGGAACAGCACGTCAGAAATCAGCTCAATGTAATTGAAGAATCCATAGACTCCAACCACTTCTGGGAAAATACTAAACAAACAACACGAAGAATTATCTATCTAAAATGGAGATGTGTGGATAAACCACTTCTCCAATCCTGTTGGCCCTATAACAAAGAACAAAAACATATACATGATCAAATACAAATCTTAGAATCAACTATTAAAAACTACCAGAACCCCCTGGATTCTCCAATTACCTTGAATGAATTACAGGACACAATAAAAACCCTCCAACCCAAAAAGGCATGTGGTGTTGATGGTATTCTCAATGAAATTATCAAATATACAGACAACAAATTCCAATTGGCTATACTTAAACTCTTTAACATCATCCTTAGCTCTGGCATCTTCCCCAATATTTGGAACCAAGGACTGATCACCCCAATCCACCAAAGTGGAGACAAATTTGACCCCAATAACTACCGTGGGATATGCGTCAACAGCAACCTTGGGAAAATCCTCTGCATTATCATTAACAGCAGACTCGTACATTTCCTCAGTGAAAACAATGTACTGAGCAAATGTCAAATTGGCTTTTTACCAAATTACCGTACAACAGACCATGTATTCACCCTGCACACCCTAATTGACAAACAAACAAACCAAAACAAAGGTAAAGTCTTCTCAAGCTTTGTGGATTTCTAAAAATCTTGCCAGTCAATCTGGCATGAGGGCCTGCTATACAAATTGATGGAAAGTGGCGTTGGGGGAAAAACATACATTATAAAATCCATGTACACAAACAAGTGTGAGGTTAAAATTGGCCGAAACAAACCACACATTTCTTTCCACAAGGCCGGGAGGGTGAGACAGGGATGCAGCTTAAGCCCCTTCCTCTTCAACATATCTCAAATTGGCGAGGGCACTAGAACAGTCTGCAGCACCTGGCCTCACCCTACTAGAATCTGAAGTCAAATGTCTACTGTTTGCTGATGATCTGGTGCTTCTGTCCCCAATCAAGGAGGGCCTAAAGCAGCACCTAGATCTTCGGCACAGATTCTGTCAGACCTGGGCCCTGAGTAAATCTCAGTAAGACAAAAATAATGGTGCTCCAAAAAAAATTCAGTTGACAGGACCACTAATACAAATTCCATCTAGACAGTTGCCCTAGAGCACACAAAAAAACGATACATACCTCGGCCTAAACATCAGCACTACAGGTAACTTCCAGAAAGCTGTGAACGATCTGAAAGACAAGGCAAGAAGGGCCTTCTATGCCATCAAAATTAGGATCTGGATAAAAATACTTCAATCAATTATATAACCCATTGCCCTTTGTGGTTGTGAGGTCTGGGGTCCGCTCACCAACCAAGAATTCACTAAATGGAACAAACACCAAATTGAGACTGTGCTTGCAAAATTCTGCAAAAATATCCTCTGTGTACAAAGTAAAACACCAAATAATGCATGCAGAGCACAATTAGGCCGATACCTGCTAATGATCAAAATCCAGAAAAGAGACATTAAATTCTACAACCACCTAAAAGGAAGCGATTCCCAAACCTTCCATAACAAAGCCATCACCTACAGAGAGATGAACCTGGAGAAAAGTCCCCTCAGAGCCCTCACCTACAGAGAGATGAAACTAGAGAAGAGTTCCCTCAGCCAGCTGGTTCTGTTCTGTTCACAAACAGACCCCACAGAGCCCCAGGACGGCAACACAATTAGACAGCTGGGAGTCGGGAAGCAAGTTCAGGGACTGAATCATTTAATAAATAAATGAAAACATAATACAAAACACGAACAACACAGACATGGAACTGAAACAGAAACAATGATGCCTAGGGAGGGAACCAAAGGGAATGACATATATAGGGAAGGTAATCAGGGATGTGATGGAGTCCAGGTGAGTCTAATGACGCGCATGTTCGCCTAACGATGGTGACAGGTGTGTGCCATAACGTGCAGCCTGGTGACCTAGAGGCATGAGAGGGAGCACACGTGACACCGAACCAAATAACGAGAAAGCAAAAACACAACTATTTGACACACTGGAAAGAATCAACCAAAGAAACAGAGCAAATTGGAATGCTATCTGGCATAGCCTTGCTATTGGGAGAATAAATAAACATATCAATATGGGTTGTATTTACAATGGTGTTTGTTCTTCACTGGTTGCCCTTTTCTCATGGCAACAAGACACACATCATGCTGCTGTAATTGTCATAATACGGTATTTCTCCTAATAGATATGGGAGTTTATTCATGTTTGATTTCTTTACGATTTCTTTGTGGGTCTGTGTAATCTGAGGGAAATATGTGTCTCTAATATGGTCATACATTGGGCAGGAGGTTAGGAAGTGCAGTTCAATTTCCACCTCATTTTGCGGGCAGTGCTCACATAGTCTGTCTTTTCTCGAGAGCCAGGTCTGCCTTTCTCAATAGCAAGGCTATGCTCACTGAGTCTGTACATAGTCAAAGATTTCCTTCATGTTGGGTCAGTCACAGTGGTCAGGTATTATGCCACTGTGTTCTCTCTGTTTAGGGCCAAATAGCATTCTAGTTTGTTCTGTTTTTTGATTGATTATTTCCAGTGTGTCAAATAGTTATCTTTTTGCTTTCTCATAATTTGGTTGGGTCTAATTGTGTTGCTGTCCTGGGTCTCTGTGGGGTCTGTTGGTGTTTGTCAACAGAGCCCCAGAACCAGCTGGCTGGGGGGACTCTTCTCTAGGTTCATCTCTCTGTAAGTCAGGGCTCTGAGGGGACTCTTCTCTAGGTTCATCTCTCTGTAGGTCAGGGCTCTGAGGGGACTCTTCTCTAGGTTTATCTCTCTGTAGGTCAGGGCTCTGAGGGGACTCTTCTCTAGTTTCATCTCTCTGTAGGTGAGGGCTCTGAGGGGACTCTTCTCTAGGTTCATCTCTCTGTAGGTGAGGGCTTTGTGGTGGAATGTGTGGGCATCACTTCCTTTTAGGTGGTTGTAAAATGTAACAGCTCTTTTCTGGATGTTGTTAACTAGCAGGTACAGTCCTAATTCTGCTCTGCGTGCATTGTTTGTGGTTTTGCGTTGTATATAAATTCTATTTTTTGCAGAATGCAGAGTCTCTGGGTGTTTGACTCCAGACCTCACAACCGTTGAGGGCAATGGCTTTGACAATTGATTTAAGTCGTTTTTGCCAGATCCCAATTCTATGTTCCTTTTGATCGCATAGAAGGTCCTTCTTGCCTTGTCTCTTAGATCGTTCACAGACTTGTGGACGTTTCCTGTGGTGTTGATGTTTAGGTTGAGGCAGGTGTAATTCTTTGTGTGCTCTAGGGTGACAGTGTCTTGATAGAATTTGTATTTGTTGTCTTGGCTACTGGACATTTTTTGGAACACCATTATTTTGGTCTTACTGAGATTAACTGTCAGGTTCCAGGTCTGACAGAATCTGTGCAGAAGATCTAGGTGCTGCTGTAGGCCCTCCTTGGTTGGGGACAATCACCAGATCATCAGCAAATAGTAGACAATAGATTTTTCTCTCTCCCTCTCTCTCTCTCTCTCTCTTTAACACACAATATAATTCACCAGCACACTTGCTCAACAGTCAAACTCTCAATGCCTCTCAAAGCCTACACAGAGCAAACATGTATTATTCTTTACCTCTTTTCCCTGAGCTGTTTTTCCTCGAGCCTAGTGCACAACCCTCCTCAACCCCTAGACCAGGGACACATCCCTCTTCAACCCCTGTACCAGGGACACAACCCTCTTCAACCCCTGTACCAGGGACACAACCCTCTTCAACCCCTGTACCAGGGACACATCCCTCTTCAACCCCTGTACCAGGGACAC